>NW_027364107.1:0-314477 GCF_046119375.1 Phyllobates terribilis | reverse complement strand
TCCTCTTAGCATGATAAAGAAGATTCAAAGAGAGTGAGATGCCAGCTCCTTTCATTCAGTCAGTAGCTTCAATCATTTCTGGACGTTTTTCAATGGCAAAAATCAATGAATATTGTAAATGCACAAACAGTAATTTCTCCGCATTGCAAGGTGCAATTCTGAAATTTTTTGCTTTTTCCTGCTCCTCTTAGCATGATAAAGAAGATTCAAAGAGCGTGAGATGTCAGCTCCTTTCATTCAGTCAGTAGCTTCAAACATTTCTGGTATATGAATAACATGATGTTTTTCAATGGCAAAAATCAATGAATATTGTAAATGCACAAACAGTAATTTCTCCGCATTGCAAGGTGCAATTCTGAAATTTTTTGCTTTTTCCTGCTCCTCTTAGCATGATAAAGAAGATTCAAAGAGAGTGAGATGCCAGCTCCTTTCATTCAGTCAGTAGCTTCAATCATTTCTGGACGTTTTTCAATGGCAAAAATGAATGAATATTGTAAATGCACAAACAGTAATTTCTCCGCATTGCAAGGTGCAATTCTGAAATTTTTTGCTTTTTCCTGCTCCTCTTAGCATGATAAAGAAGATTCAAAGAGAGTGAGATGCCAGCTCCTTTCATTCAGTCAGTAGCTTCAAACATTTCTGGTATATGAATAACATGATGTTTTTCAATGGCAAAAATCAATGAATATTGTAAATGCACAAACAGTAATTTCTCCGCATTGCAAGGTGCAATTCTGAAATTTTTTGCTTTTTCCTGCTCCTCTTAGCATGATAAAGAAGATTCAAAGAGAGTGAGATGCCAGCTCCTTTCATTCAGTCAGTAGCTTCAATCATTTCTGGACGTTTTTCAATGGCAAAAATCAATGAATATTGTAAATGCACAAACAGTAATTTCTCCGCATTGCAAGGTGCAATTCTGAAATGTTTTGCTTTTTCCTGCTCCTCTTAGCATGATAAAGAAGATTCAAAGAGCGTGAGATGTCAGCTCCTTTCATTCAGTCAGTAGCTTCAAACATTTCTGGTATATGAATAACATGATGTTTTTCAAAGGCAAAAATCAATGAATATTGTAAATGCACAAACAGTAATTTCTCCGCATTGCAAGGTGCAATTCTGAAATTATTTGCTTTTTCCTGCTCCTCTTAGCATGATAAAGAAGATTCAAAGAGAGTGAGATGCCAGCTCCTTTCATTCAGTCAGTAGCTTCAATCATTTCTGGACGTTTTTCAATGGCAAAAATCAATGAATATTGTAAATACACAAACAGTAATTTCTCCGCATTGCAAGGTGCAATTCTGAAAATTTTTGCTTTTTCCTGCTCCTCTTAGCATGATAAAGAAGATTCAAAGAGAGTGAGATGCCAGCTCCTTTCGTTCAGTCAGTAGCTTCAATCATTTCTGGACGTTTTTCAATGGCAAAAATCATTGAATATTATAAATGCACAAACAGTAATTTCTCCGCATTGCAAGGTGCAATTCTGAAATTTTTTACTTTTTCCTGCTCCTCTTAGCATGATAAAGAAGATTCAAAGAGAGTGAGATGCCAGCTCCTTTCATTCAGTCAGTAGCTTCAATCATTTCTGGTATATGAATAACATGATGTTTTTCAATGGCAAAAATCAATGAATATTGTAAATGCACAAACAGTAATTTCTCCGCATTGCAAGGTGCAATTCTGAAATTTTTTGCTTTTTCCTGCTCCTCTTAGCATGATAAACAAGATTCAAAGAGAGTGAGATGCCAGCTCCTTTCATTCAGTCAGTAGCTTCAATCATTTCTGGACGTTTTTCAATGGCAAAAATCAATGAATATTGTAAATGCACAAACAGTAATTTCTCCGCATTGCAAGGTGCAATTCTGAAATTTTTTGCTTTTTCCTGCTCCTCTTAGCATGATAAAGAAGATTCAAAGAGAGTGAGATGCCAGCTCCTTTCATTCAGTCAGTAGCTTCAAACATTTCTGGTATATGAATAACATGATGTTTTTCAATGGCAAAAATCAATGAATATTGTAAATGCACAAACAGTAATTTCTCCGCATTGCAAGGTGCAATTCTGAAATTTTTTGCTTTTTCCTGCTCCTCTTAGCATGATAAAGAAGATTCAAAGAGAGTGAGATGCCAGCTCCTTTCATTCAGTCAGTAGCTTCAATCATTTCTGGACGTTTTTCAATGGCAAAAATCAATGAATATTGTAAATGCACAAACAGTAATTTCTCCGCATTGCAAGGTGCAATTCTGAAATTTTTTGCTTTTTCCTGCTCCTCTTAGCATGATAAAGAAGATTCAAAGAGAGTGAGATGCCAGCTCCTTTCATTCAGTCAGTAGCTTCAAACATTTCTGGTATATGAATAACATGATGTTTTTCAATGGCAAAAATCAATGAATATTGTAAATGCACAAACAGTAATTTCTCCGCATTGCAAGGTGCAAGTCTGAAATTTTTTGCTTTTTCCTGCTCCTCTTAGTATGATAAAGAAGATTCAAAGAGAGTGAGATGCCAGCTACTTTCATTCAGTCAGTAGCTTCAATCATTTCTGGACGTTTTTCAATGGTAAAAATCAATGAATATTGTAAATGCACAAACAGTAATTTCTCCACATTGCAAGGTGCAATTCTGAAATTTTTTGCTTTTTCCTGCTCCTCTTAGCATGATAAAGAAGATTCAAAGAGAGTGAGATGCCAGCTCCTTTCATTCAGTCAGTAGCTTCAAACATTTCTGGTATATGAATAACATGATGTTTTTCAATTGCAAAAATCAATGAATATTGTAAATGCACAAACAGTAATTTCTCCGCATTGCAAGGTGCAATTCTGAAATTTTTTGCTTTTTCCTGCTCCTCTTAGCATGATAATGAAGATTCAAAGAGAGTGAGATGCCAGCTCCTTTCATTCAGTCAGTAGCTTCAAACATTTCTGGTATATGAATAACATGATGTTTTTCAATGGCAAAAATCAATGAATATTGTAAATGCACAAACAGTAATTTCTCCGCATTGCAAGGTGCAATTCTGAAATTTTTTGCTTTTTCCTGCTCCTCTTAGCATGATAAAGAAGATTCAAAGAGAGTGAGATGCCAGCTCCTTTCATTCAGTCAGTAGCTTCAATCATTTCTGGATGTTTTTCAATGGCAAAAATCAATGAATATTGTAAATGCACAAACTGTAATTTCTCCGCATTGCAAGGTGCAATTCTGAAATTTTTTACTTTTTCCTGCTCCTCTTAGCATGATAAAGAAGATTCAAAGAGAGTGAGATGCCAGCTCCTTTCATTCAGTCAGTAGCTTCAATCATTTCTGGACGTTTTTCAATGGCAAAAATCAATGAATATTGTAAATGCACAAACAGTAATTTCTCCGCATTGCAAGGTGCAATTCTGAAATTTTTTGCTTTTTCCTGCTCCTCTTAGCATGATAAAGAAGATTCAAAGAGAGTGAGATGCCAGCTCCTTTCATTCAGTCAGTACTTTCAATCATTTCTGGACGTTTTTCAATGGCAAAAATCAATGAATATTGTAAATGCACAAACAGTAATTTCTCCGCATTGCAAGGTGCAATTCTGAATTTTTTTGCTTTTTCACGCTCCTCTTAGCATGATAAAGAAGATTCAAAGAGAGTGAGGTGCCAGCTCCTTTCATTCAGTCAGTAGCTTCAAACATTTCTGGTATATGAATAACATGTTTTTCAATGGCAAAAATCAATGAATATTGTAAATGCACAAACAGTAATTTCTCCGCATTGCAAGGTGCAAGTCTGAAATTTTTTGCTTTTTCCTGCTCCGCTTAGCATGATAAAGAAGATTCAAAGAGAGTGAGATGCCAGCTCCTTTCATTCAGTCAGTAGCTTCAAACATTTCTGGTATATGAATAACATGATGTTTTTCAATGTCAAAAATCAATGAATATTGTAAATGCACAAACAGTAATTTCGCCGCATTGCAAGGTGCAAGTCTGAAATTTTTTGATTTTTCCTGCTCCTCTTAGCATGATAAAGAAGATTCAAAGAGAGTGAGATGCCAGCTACTTTCATTCAGTCAGTAGCTTCAATCATTTCTGGACGTTTTTCAATGGTAAAAATCAATGAATATTGTAAATGCACAGTAATTTCTCCACATTGCAAGGTGCAATTCTGAAATTTTTTGCTTTTTCCTGCTCCTCTTAGCATGATAAAGAAGATTCAAAGAGAGTGAGATGCCAGCTCCTTTCATTCAGTCAGTAGCTTCAAACATTTCTGGTATATGAATAACATGATGTTTTTCAATGGCAAAAATCAATGAATATTGTAAATGCACAAACAGTAATTTCTCCGCATTGCAAGGTGCAATTCTGAAATTTTTTGCTTTTTCCTGCTCCTCTTAGCATGATAAAGAAGATTCAAAGAGAGTGAGATGCCAGCTCCTTTCATTCAGTCAGTAGCTTCAAACATTTCTGGTATATGAATAACATGATGTTTTTCAATGGCAAAAATCAATGAATATTGTAAATGCACAAACAGTAATTTCTCCGCATTGCAAGGTGCAATTCTGAAATTTTTTGCTTTTTCCTGCTCCTCTTAGCATGATAAAGAAGATTCAAAGAGAGTGAGATGCCAGCTCCTTTCATTCAGTCAGTAGCTTCAATCATTTCTGGACGTTTTTCAATGGCAAAAATCAATGAATATTGTAAATGCACAAACAGTAATTTCTCTGCATTGCAAGGTGCAATTCTGAAATTTTTTGCTTTTTCCTGCTCCTCTTAGCATGATAAAGAAGATTCAAAGAGAGTGAGATGTCAGATCCTTTCATTCAGTCAGTAGCTTCAAACATTTCTGGTAAATGAATAACATGATGTTTTTCAATGGCAAAAATCAATGAATATTGTAAATGCACAAACAGTAATTTCTCCGCATTGCAAGGTGCAATTCTGAAATTTTTTGCTTTTTCCTGCTCCTCTTTACATGATAAAGAAGATTCAAAGAGAGTGAGATGCCAGCTCCTTTCATTCAGTCAGTAGCTTCAATCATTTCTGGACGTTTTTCAATGGCAAAAATCAATGAATATTGTAAATGCACAAACAGTAATTTCTCTGCATTGCAAGGTGCAATTCTGAAATTTTTTGCTTTTTCCTGCTCCTCTTAGCATGATAAAGAAGATTCAAAGAGAGTGAGATGCCAGCTCCTTTCGTTCAGTCAGTAGCTTCAATCATTTCTGGACGTTTTTCAATGGCAAAAATCATTGAATATTATAAATGCACAAACAGTAATTTCTCCGCATTGCAAGGTGCAATAGTGAAATTTTTTACTTTTTCCTGCTCCTCTTAGCATGATAAAGAAGATTCAAAGAGAGTGAGATGCCAGCTCCTTTCATTCAGTCAGTAGCTTCAATCATTTCTGGTATATGAATAACATGATGTTTTTCAATGGCAAAAATCAATGAATATTGTAAATGCACAAACAGTAATTTCTCCGCATTGCAAGGTGCAATTCTGAAATTTTTTGCTTTTTCCTGCTCCTCTTAGCATGATAAAGAAGATTCAAAGAGAGTGAGATGCCAGCTCCTTTCATTCAGTCAGTAGCTTCAATCATTTCTGGACGTTTTTCAATGGCAAAAATCAATGAATATTGTAAATGCACAAACAGTAATTTCTCCGCATTGCAAGGTGCAATTCTGAAATTTTTTGATTTTTCCTGCTCCTCTTAGCATGATAAAGAAGATTCAAAGAGAGTGAGATGCCAGCTACTTTCATTCAGTCAGTAGCTTCAAACATTTCTGGTATATGAATAACATAATGTTTTTCAATGGCAAAAATCAATGAATATTGTAAATGCACAAACAGTAATTTCTCCGCATTGCAAGGTGCAAGTCTGAAATTTTTTGCTTTTTCCTGCTCCTCTTAGCATGATAAAGAAGATTCAAAGAGAGTGAGATGCCAGCTACTTTCATTCAGTCAGTAGCTTCAATCATTTCTGGACGTTTTTCAATGGTAAAAATCAATGAATATTGTAAATGCACAAACAGTAATTTCTCCACATTGCAAGGTGCAATTCTGAAATTTTTTGCTTTTTCCTGCTCCTCTTAGCATGATAAAGAAGATTCAAAGAGAGTGAGATGCCAGCTCCTTTCATTCAGTCAGTAGCTTCAAACATTTCTGGTATATGAATAACATGATGTTTTTCAATGGCAAAAATCAATGAATATTGTAAATGCACAAACAGTAATTTCTCCGCATTGCAAGGTGCAATTCTGAAATTTTTTGCTTTTTCCTGCTCCTCTTAGCATGATAAAGAAGATTCAAAGAGAGTGAGATGCCAGCTCCTTTCTTTCAGTCAGTAGCTTCAATCATTTCTGGATGTTTTTCAATGGCAAAAATCAATGAATATTGTAAATGCACAAACTGTAATTTCTCCGCATTGCAAGGTGCAATTCTGAAATTTTTTGCTTTTTCCTGCTCCTCTTAGCATGATAAAGAAGATTCAAAGAGAGTGAGATGCCAGCTCCTTTCATTCAGTCAGTAGCTTCAATCATTTCTGGACGTTTTTCAATGGCAAAAATCAATGAATATTGTAAATGCACAAACAGTAATTTCTCCGCATTGCAAGGTGCAATTCTGAAATTTTTTGCTTTTTCCTGCTCCTCTTAGCATGATAAAGAAGATTCAAAGAGAGTGAGATGCCAGCTCCTTTCATTCAGTCAGTACCTTCAATCATTTCTGGACGTTTTTCAATGGCAAAAATCAATGAATATTGTAAATGCACAAACAGTAATTTCTCCGCATTGCAAGGTGCAATTCTGAAATTTTTTGCTTTTTCCCGCTCCTCTTAGCATGATAAAGAAGATTCAAAGAGAGTGAGGTGCCAGCTCCTTTCATTCAGTCAGTAGCTTCAAACATTTCTGGTATATGAATAACATGTTTTTCAATGGCAAAAATCAATGAATATTGTAAATGCACAAACAGTAATTTCTCCGCATTGCAAGGTGCAATTCTGAAATTTTTTGATTTTTCCTGCTCCTCTTAGCATGATAAAGAAGATTCAAAGAGAGTGAGATGCCAGCTCCTTTCATTCAGTCAGTAGCTTCAATCATTTCTGGACGTTTTTCAATGGCTAAAATCAATGAATATTGTAAATGCACAAACAGTAATTTCTCCGCATTGCAAGGTGCAATTCTGAAATTTTTTGCTTTTTCCTGCTCCTCTTAGCATGATAAAGAAGATTCAAAGAGAGTGAGATGCCAGCTCCTTTCATTCAGTCAGTAGCTTCAAACATTTCTGGTATATGAATAACATGATGTTTTTCAATGGCAAAAATCAATGAATATTGTAAATGCACAAACAGTAATTTCTCCGCATTGCAAGGTGCAATTCTGAAATTTTTTGCTTTTTCCTGCTCCTCTTAGCATGATAAAGAAGATTCAAAGAGAGTGAGATGCCAGCTCCTTTCATTCAGTCAGTAGCTTCAAACATTTCTGGTATATGAATAACATGATGTTTTTCAATGGCAAAAATCAATGAATATTGTAAATGCACAAACAGTAATTTCTCCGCATTGCAAGGTGCAAGTCTGAAATTTTTTGCTTTTTCCTGCTCCTCTTAGCATGATAAAGAAGATTCAAAGAGAGTGAGATGCCAGCTACTTTCATTCAGTCAGTAGCTTCAATCATTTCTGGACGTTTTTCAATGGTAAAAATCAATGAATATTGTAAATGCACAAACAGTAATTTCTCCACATTGCAAGGTGCAATTCTGAAATTTTTTGCTTTTTCCTGCTCCTCTTAGCATGATAAAGAAGATTCAAAGAGAGTGAGATGCCAGCTCCTTTCATTCAGTCAGTAGCTTCAAACATTTCTGGTATATGAATAACATGATGTTTTTCAATGGCAAAAATCAATGAATATTGTAAATGCACAAACAGTAATTTCTCCGCATTGCAAGGTGCAATTCTGAAATTTTTTGCTTTTTCCTGCTCCTCTTAGCATGATAAAGAAGATTCAAAGAGTGAGATGCCAGCTCCTTTCATTCAGTCAGTAGCTTCAATCATTTCTGGATGTTTTTCAATGGCAAAAATCAATGAATATTGTAAATGCACAAACTGTAATTTCTCCGCATTGCAAGGTGCAATTCTGAAATTTTTTGCTTTTTCCTGCTCCTCTTAGCATGATAAAGAAGATTCAAAGAGAGTGAGATGCCAGCTTCTTTTATTCAGTCAGTAGCTTCAAACATTTCTGGTATATGAATAACATGATGTTTTTCAATGGCAAAAATCAATGAATATTGTAAATGCACAAACAGTAATTTCTCCGCATTGCAAGGTGCAATTCTGAAATTTTTTGCTTTTTCCTGCTCCTCTTACCATGATAAAGAAGATTCAAAGAGAGTGAGATGCCAGCTCCTTTCTTTCAGTCAGTAGCTTCAATCATTTCTGGATGTTTTTCAATGGCAAAAATCAATGAATATTGTAAATGCACAAACTGTAATTTCTCCGCATTGCAAGGTGCAATTCTGAAATTTTTTGCTTTTTCCTGCTCCTCTTAGCATGATAAAGAAGATTCAAAGAGAGTGAGATGCCAGCTCCTTTCATTCAGTCAGTAGCTTCAATCATTTCTGGACGTTTTTCAATGGCAAAAATCAATGAATATTGTAAATGCACAAACAGTAATTTCTCCGCATTGCAAGGTGCAATTCTGAAATTTTTTGCTTTTTCCTGCTCCTCTTAGCATGATAAAGAAGATTCAAAGAGAGTGAGATGTCAGATCCTTTCATTCAGTCAGTAGCTTCAAACATTTCTGGTAAATGAATAACATGATGTTTTTCAATGGCAAAAATCAATGAATATTGTAAATGCACAAACAGTAATTTCTCCGCATTGCAAGGTGCAATTCTGAAATTTTTTGCTTTTTCCTGCTCCTCTTAGCATGATAAAGAAGATTCAAAGAGAGTGAGATGCCAGCTCCTTTCATTCAGTCAGTAGCTTCAATCATTTCTGGACGTTTTTCAATGGCAAAAATCAATGAATATTGTAAATGCACAAACAGTAATTTCTCTGCAATGCAAGGTGCAATTCTGAAATTTTTTGCTTTTTCCTGCTCCTCTTAGCATGATAAAGAAGATTCAAAGAGAGTGAGATGCCAGCTCCTTTCGTTCAGTCAGTAGCTTCAATCATTTCTGGACGTTTTTCAATGGCAAAAATCATTGAATATTATAAATGCACAAACAGTAATTTCTCCGCATTGCAAGGTGCAATTCTGAAATTTTTTACTTTTTCCTGCTCCTCTTAGCATGATAAAGAAGATTCAAAGAGAGTGAGATGCCAGCTCCTTTCATTCAGTCAGTAGCTTCAATCATTTCTGGTATATGAATAACATGATGTTTTTCAATGGCAAAAATCAATGAATATTGTAAATGCACAAACAGTAATTTCTCCGCATTGCAAGGTGCAATTCTGAAATTTTTTGCTTTTTCCTGCTCCTCTTAGCATGATAAAGAAGATTCAAAGAGAGTGAGATGCCAGCTCCTTTCATTCAGTCAGTAGCTTCAATCATTTCTGGACGTTTTTCAATGGCAAAAATCAATGAATATTGTAAATGCACAAACAGTAATTTCTCCGCATTGCAAGGTGCAATTCTGAAATTTTTTGATTTTTCCTGCTCCTCTTAGCATGATAAAGAAGATTCAAAGAGAGTGAGATGCCAGCTACTTTCATTCAGTCAGTAGCTTCAAACATTTCTGGTATATGAATAACATAATGTTTTTCAATGGCAAAAATCAATGAATATTGTAAATGCACAAACAGTAATTTCTCCGCATTGCAAGGTGCAAGTCTGAAATTTTTTGCTTTTTCCTGCTCCTCTTAGCATGATAAAGAAGATTCAAAGAGAGTGAGATGCCAGCTACTTTCATTCAGTCAGTAGCTTCAATCATTTCTGGACGTTTTTCAATGGTAAAAATCAATGAATATTGTAAATGCACAAACAGTAATTTCTCCACATTGCAAGGTGCAATTCTGAAATTTTTTGCTTTTTCCTGCTCCTCTTAGCATGATAAAGAAGATTCAAAGAGAGTGAGATGCCAGCTCCTTTCATTCAGTCAGTAGCTTCAAACATTTCTGGTATATGAATAACATGATGTTTTTCAATGGCAAAAATCAATGAATATTGTAAATGCACAAACAGTAATTTCTCCGCATTGCAAGGTGCAATTCTGAAATTTTTTGCTTTTTCCTGCTCCTCTTAGCATGATAAAGAAGATTCAAAGAGAGTGAGATGCCAGCTCCTTTCTTTCAGTCAGTAGCTTCAATCATTTCTGGATGTTTTTCAATGGCAAAAATCAATGAATATTGTAAATGCACAAACAGTAATTTCTCCGCATTGCAAGGTGCAATTCTGAAATTTTTTGCTTTTTCCTGCTCCTCTTAGCATGATAAAGAAGATTCAAAGAGAGTGAGATGTCAGATCCTTTCATTCAGTCAGTAGCTTCAAACATTTCTGGTAAATGAATAACATGATGTTTTTCAATGGCAAAAATCAATGAATATTGTAAATGCACAAACAGTAATTTCTCCGCATTGCAAGGTGCAATTCTGAAATTTTTTGCTTTTTCCTGCTCCTCTTAGCATGATAAAGAAGATTCAAAGAGAGTGAGATGCCAGCTCCTTTCATTCAGTCAGTAGCTTCAATCATTTCTGGACGTTTTTCAATGGCAAAAATCAATGAATATTGTAAATGCACAAACAGTAATTTCTCTGCAATGCAAGGTGCAATTCTGAAATTTTTTGCTTTTTCCTGCTCCTCTTAGCATGATAAAGAAGATTCAAAGAGAGTGAGATGCCAGCTCCTTTCGTTCAGTCAGTAGCTTCAATCATTTCTGGACGTTTTTCAATGGCAAAAATCATTGAATATTATAAATGCACAAACAGTAATTTCTCCGCATTGCAAGGTGCAATTCTGAAATTTTTTACTTTTTCCTGCTCCTCTTAGCATGATAAAGAAGATTCAAAGAGAGTGAGATGCCAGCTCCTTTCATTCAGTCAGTAGCTTCAATCATTTCTGGTATATGAATAACATGATGTTTTTCAATGGCAAAAATCAATGAATATTGTAAATGCACAAACAGTAATTTCTCCGCATTGCAAGGTGCAATTCTGAAATTTTTTGCTTTTTCCTGCTCCTCTTAGCATGATAAAGAAGATTCAAAGAGAGTGAGATGCCAGCTCCTTTCATTCAGTCAGTAGCTTCAATCATTTCTGGACGTTTTTCAATGGCAAAAATCAATGAATATTGTAAATGCACAAACAGTAATTTCTCCGCATTGCAAGGTGCAATTCTGAAATTTTTTGATTTTTCCTGCTCCTCTTAGCATGATAAAGAAGATTCAAAGAGAGTGAGATGCCAGCTACTTTCATTCAGTCAGTAGCTTCAAACATTTCTGGTATATGAATAACATAATGTTTTTCAATGGCAAAAATCAATGAATATTGTAAATGCACAAACAGTAATTTCTCCGCATTGCAAGGTGCAAGTCTGAAATTTTTTGCTTTTTCCTGCTCCTCTTAGCATGATAAAGAAGATTCAAAGAGAGTGAGATGCCAGCTACTTTCATTCAGTCAGTAGCTTCAATCATTTCTGGACGTTTTTCAATGGTAAAAATCAATGAATATTGTAAATGCACAAACAGTAATTTCTCCACATTGCAAGGTGCAATTCTGAAATTTTTTGCTTTTTCCTGCTCCTCTTAGCATGATAAAGAAGATTCAAAGAGAGTGAGATGCCAGCTCCTTTCATTCAGTCAGTAGCTTCAAACATTTCTGGTATATGAATAACATGATGTTTTTCAATGGCAAAAATCAATGAATATTGTAAATGCACAAACAGTAATTTCTCCGCATTGCAAGGTGCAATTCTGAAATTTTTTGCTTTTTCCTGCTCCTCTTAGCATGATAAAGAAGATTCAAAGAGAGTGAGATGCCAGCTCCTTTCTTTCAGTCAGTAGCTTCAATCATTTCTGGATGTTTTTCAATGGCAAAAATCAATGAATATTGTAAATGCACAAACTGTAATTTCTCCGCATTGCAAGGTGCAATTCTGAAATTTTTTGCTTTTTCCTGCTCCTCTTAGCATGATAAAGAAGATTCAAAGAGAGTGAGATGCCAGCTCCTTTCATTCAGTCAGTAGCTTCAATCATTTCTGGACGTTTTTCAATGGCAAAAATCAATGAATATTGTAAATGCACAAACAGTAATTTCTCCGCATTGCAAGGTGCAATTCTGAAATTTTTTGCTTTTTCCTGCTCCTCTTAGCATGATAAAGAAGATTCAAAGAGAGTGAGATGCCAGCTCCTTTCATTCAGTCAGTACCTTCAATCATTTCTGGACATTTTTCAATGGCAAAAATCAATGAATATTGTAAATGCACAAACAGTAATTTCTCCGCATTGCAAGGTGCAATTCTGAAATTTTTTGCTTTTTCCCGCTCCTCTTAGCATGATAAAGAAGATTCAAAGAGAGTGAGGTGCCAGCTCCTTTCATTCAGTCAGTAGCTTCAAACATTTCTGGTATATGAATAACATGTTTTTCAATGGCAAAAATCAATGAATATTGTAAATGCACAAACAGTAATTTCTCCGCATTGCAAGGTGCAATTCTGAAATTTTTTGATTTTTCCTGCTCCTCTTAGCATGATAAAGAAGATTCAAAGAGAGTGAGATGCCAGCTCCTTTCATTCAGTCAGTAGCTTCAATCATTTCTGGACGTTTTTCAATGGCTAAAATCAATGAATATTGTAAATGCACAAACAGTAATTTCTCCGCATTGCAAGGTGCAATTCTGAAATTTTTTGCTTTTTCCTGCTCCTCTTAGCATGATAAAGAAGATTCAAAGAGAGTGAGATGCCAGCTCCTTTCATTCAGTCAGTAGCTTCAAACATTTCTGGTATATGAATAACATGATGTTTTTCAATGGCAAAAATCAATGAATATTGTAAATGCACAAACAGTAATTTCTCCGCATTGCAAGGTGCAATTCTGAAATTTTTTGCTTTTTCCTGCTCCTCTTAGCATGATAAAGAAGATTCAAAGAGAGTGAGATGCCAGCTCCTTTCATTCAGTCAGTAGCTTCAAACATTTCTGGTATATGAATAACATGATGTTTTTCAATGGCAAAAATCAATGAATATTGTAAATGCACAAACAGTAATTTCTCCGCATTGCAAGGTGCAAGTCTGAAATTTTTTGCTTTTTCCTGCTCCTCTTAGCATGATAAAGAAGATTCAAAGAGAGTGAGATGCCAGCTACTTTCATTCAGTCAGTAGCTTCAATCATTTCTGGACGTTTTTCAATGGTAAAAATCAATGAATATTGTAAATGCACAAACAGTAATTTCTCCACATTGCAAGGTGCAATTCTGAAATTTTTTGCTTTTTCCTGCTCCTCTTAGCATGATAAAGAAGATTCAAAGAGAGTGAGATGCCAGCTCCTTTCATTCAGTCAGTAGCTTCAAACATTTCTGGTATATGAATAACATGATGTTTTTCAATGGCAAAAATCAATGAATATTGTAAATGCACAAACAGTAATTTCTCCGCATTGCAAGGTGCAATTCTGAAATTTTTTGCTTTTTCGTGCTCCTCTTAGCATGATAAAGAAGATTCAAAGAGAGTGAGATGCCAGCTCCTTTCATTCAGTCAGTAGCTTCAATCATTTCTGGATGTTTTTCAATGGCAAAAATCAATGAATATTGTAAATGCACAAACTGTAATTTCTCCGCATTGCAAGGTGCAATTCTGAAATTTTTTGCTTTTTCCTGCTCCTCTTAGCATGATAAAGAAGATTCAAAGAGAGTGAGATGCCAGCTTCTTTTATTCAGTCAGTAGCTTCAAACATTTCTGGTATATGAATAACATGATGTTTTTCAATGGCAAAAATCAATGAATATTGTAAATGCACAAACAGTAATTTCTCCGCATTGCAAGGTGCAATTCTGAAATTTTTTGCTTTTTCCTGCTCCTCTTACCATGATAAAGAAGATTCAAAGAGAGTGAGATGCCAGCTCCTTTCTTTCAGTCAGTAGCTTCAATCATTTCTGGATGTTTTTCAATGGCAAAAATCAATGAATATTGTAAATGCACAAACTGTAATTTCTCCGCATTGCAAGGTGCAATTCTGAAATTTTTTGCTTTTTCCTGCTCCTCTTAGCATGATAAAGAAGATTCAAAGAGAGTGAGATGCCAGCTCCTTTCATTCAGTCAGTAGCTTCAATCATTTCTGGACGTTTTTCAATGGCAAAAATCAATGAATATTGTAAATGCACAAACAGTAATTTCTCCGCATTGCAAGGTGCAATTCTGAAATTTTTTGCTTTTTCCTGCTCCTCTTAGCATGATAAAGAAGATTCAAAGAGAGTGAGATGCCAGCTCCTTTCATTCAGTCAGTACCTTCAATCATTTCTGGACGTTTTTCAATGGCAAAAATCAATGAATATTGTAAATGCACAAACAGTAATTTCTCCGCATTGCAAGGTGCAATTCTGAAATTTTTTGCTTTTTCCCGCTCCTCTTAGCATCATAAAGAAGATTCAAAGAGAGTGAGGTGCCAGCTCCTTTCATTCAGTCAGTAGCTTCAAACATTTCTGGTATATGAATAACATGTTTTTCAATGGCAAAAATCAATGAATATTGTAAATGCACAAACAGTAATTTCTCCGCATTGCAAGGTGCAATTCTGAAATTTTTTGATTTTTCCTGCTCCTCTTAGCATGATAAAGAAGATTCAAAGAGAGTGAGATGCCACCTCCTTTCATTCAGTCAGTAGCTTCAATCATTTCTGGACGTTTTTCAATGGCTAAAATCAATGAATATTGTAAATGCACAAACAGTAATTTCTCCGCATTGCCAGGTGCAATTCTGAATTTTTTTGCTTTTTCCTGCTCCTCTTAGCATGATAAAGAAGATTCAAAGAGAGTGAGATGCCAGCTCCTTTCATTCAGTCAGTAGCTTCAAACATTTCTGGTATATGAATAACATGATGTTTTTCAATGGCAAAAATCAATGAATATTGTAAATGCACAAACAGTAATTTCTCCGCATTGCAAGGTGCAATTCTGAATTTTTTTGCTTTTTCCTGCTCCTCTTAGCATGATAAAGAAGATTCAAAGAGAGTGAGATACCAGCTCCTTTCATTCAGTCAGTAGCTTCAAACATTTCTGGTATATGAATAACATGATGTTTTTCAATGGCAAAAATCAATGAATATTGTAAATGCACAAACAGTAATTTCTCCGCATTGCAAGGTGCAAGTCTGAAATTTTTTGCTTTTTCCTGCTCCTCTTAGCATGATAAAGAAGATTCAAAGAGAGTGAGATGCCAGCTACTTTCATTCAGTCAGTAGCTTCATTCATTTCTGGACGTTTTTCAATGGTAAAAATCAATGAATATTGTAAATGCACAAACAGTAATTTCTCCACATTGCAAGGTGCAATTCTGAAATTTTTTGCTTTTTCCTGCTCCTCTTAGCATGATAAAGAAGATTCAAAGAGAGTGAGATGCCAGCACCTTTCATTCAGTCAGTAGCTTCAAACATTTCTGGTATATGAATAACATGATGTTTTTCAATGGCAAAAATCAATGAATATTGTAAATGCACAAACAGTAATTTCTCCGCATTGCAAGGTGCAATTCTGAAATTTTTTGCTTTTTCCTGCTCCTCTTAGCATGATAAAGAAGATTCAAAGAGAGTGAGATGCCAGCTCCTTTCATTCAGTCAGTAGCTTCAATCATTTCTGGATGTTTTTCAATGGCAAAAATCAATGAATATTGTAAATGCACAAACTGTAATTTCTCCGCATTGCAAGGTGCAATTCTGAAATTTTTTGCTTTTTCCTGCTCCTCTTAGCATGTTAAAGAAGATTCAAAGAGAGTGAGATGCCAGCTCCTTTCATTCAGTCAGTAGCTTCAATCATTTCTGGACGTTTTTCAGTGGCAAAAATCAATGAATATTGTAAATGCACAAACAGTAATTTCTCCGCATTGCAAGGTGCAATTCTGAAATTTTTTGCTTTTTCCTGCTCCTCTTAGCATGATAAAGAAGATTCAAAGAGAGTGAGATGCCAGCTCCTTTCATTCAGTCAGTACCTTCAATCATTTCTGGACGTTTTTCAATGGCAAAAATCAATGAATATTGTAAATGCACAAACAGTAATTTCTCCGCATTGCAAGGTGCAAGTCTGAAATTTTTTGCTTTTTCCTGCTCCTCTTAGCATGATAAAGAAGATTCAAAGAGAGTGAGATGCCAGCTACTTTCATTCAGTCAGTAGCTTCAATCATTTCTGGACGTTTTTCAATGGTAAAAATCAATGAATATTGTAAATGCACAAACAGTAATTTCTCCACATTGCAAGGTGCAATTCTGAAATTTTTTGCTTTTTCCTGCTCCTCTTAGCATGATAAAGAAGATTCAAAGAGAGTGAGATGCCAGCTCCTTTCATTCAGTCAGTAGCTTCAAACATTTCTGGTATATGAATAACATGATGTTTTTCAATGGCAAAAATCAATGAATATTGTAAATGCACAAACAGTAATTTCTCCGCATTGCAAGGTGCAATTCTGAAATTTTTTGCTTTTTCCTGCTCCTCTTAGCATGATAAAGAAGATTCAAAGAGAGTGAGATGCCAGCTCCTTTCATTCAGTCAGTAGCTTCAATCATTTCTGGATGTTTTTCAATGGCAAAAATCAATGAATATTGTAAATGCACAAACTGTAATTTCTCCGCATTGCAAGGTGCAATTCTGAAATTTTTTGCTTTTTCCTGCTCCTCTTAGCATGATAAAGAAGATTCAAAGAGAGTGAGATGCCAGCTCCTTTCATTCAGTCAGTAGCTTCAATCATTTCTGGACGTTTTTCAATGGCAAAAATCAATGAATATTGTAAATGCACAAACAGTAATTTCTCCGCATTGCAAGGTGCAATTCTGAAATTTTTTGCTTTTTCCTGCTCCTCTTAGCATGATAAAGAAGATTCAAAGAGAGTGAGATGCCAGCTCCTTTCATTCAGTCAGTACCTTCAATCATTTCTGGACGTTTTTCAATGGCAAAAATCAATGAATATTGTAAATGCACAAACAGTAATTTCTCCGCATTGCAAGGTGCAATTCTGAAATTTTTTGCTTTTTCCCGCTCCTCTTAGCATGATAAAGAAGATTCAAAGAGAGTGAGGTGCCAGCTCCTTTCATTCAGTCAGTAGCTTCAAACATTTCTGGTATATGAATAACATGTTTTTCAATGGCAAAAATCAATGAATATTGTAAATGCACAAACAGTAATTTCTCCGCATTGCAAGGTGCAATTCTGAAATTTTTTGATTTTTCCTGCTCCTCTTAGCATGATAAAGAAGATTCAAAGAGAGTGAGATGCCAGCTCCTTTCATTCAGTCAGTAGCTTCAATCATTTCTGGACGTTTTTCAATGGCAAAAATCAATGAATATTGTAAATGCACAAACAGTAATTTCTCCGCATTGCAAGGTGCAATTCTGAAATTTTTTGCTTTTTCCTGCTCCTCTTAGCATGATAAAGAAGATTCAAAGAGAGTGAGATGCCAGCTCCTTTCATTCAGTCAGTAGCTTCAAACATTTCTGGTATATGAATAACATGATGTTTTTCAATGGCAAAAATCAATGAATATTGTAAATGCACAAACAGTAATTTCTCCGCATTGCAAGGTGCAATTCTGAAATTTTTTGCTTTTTCCTGCTCCTCTTAGCATGATAAAGAAGATTCAAAGAGAGTGAGATGCCAGCTCCTTTCATTCAGTCAGTAGCTTCAAACATTTCTGGTATATGAATAACATGATGTTTTTCAATGGCAAAAATCAATGAATATTGTAAATGCACAAACAGTAATTTCTCCGCATTGCAAGGTGCAAGTCTGAAATTTTTTGCTTTTTCCTGCTCCTCTTAGCATGATAAAGAAGATTCAAAGAGAGTGAGATGCCAGCTACTTTCATTCAGTCAGTAGCTTCAATCATTTCTGGACGTTTTTCAATGGTAAAAATCAATGAATATTGTAAATGCACAAACAGTAATTTCTCCACATTGCAAGGTGCAATTCTGAAATTTTTTGCTTTTTCCTGCTCCTCTTAGCATGATAAAGAAGATTCAAAGAGAGTGAGATGCCAGCTCCTTTCATTCAGTCAGTAGCTTCAAACATTTCTGGTATATGAATAACATGATGTTTTTCAATGGCAAAAATCAATGAATATTGTAAATGCACAAACAGTAATTTCTCCGCATCGCAAGGTGCAATTCTGAAATTTTTTGCTTTTTCCTGCTCCTCTTAGCATGATAAAGAAGATTCAAAGAGAGTGAGATGCCAGCTCCTTTCATTCAGTCAGTAGCTTCAATCATTTCTGGATGTTTTTCAATGGCAAAAATCAATGAATATTGTAAATGCACAAACTGTAATTTCTCCGCATTGCAAGGTGCAATTCTGAAATTTTTTGCTTTTTCCTGCTCCTCTTAGCATGATAAAGAAGATTCAAAGAGAGTGAGATGCCAGCTCCTTTCATTCAGTCAGTAGCTTCAAACATTTCTGGTATATGAATAACATGTTTTTCAATGGCAAAAATCAATGAATATTGTAAATGCACAAACAGTAATTTCTCCGCATTGCAAGGTGCAATTCTGAAATTTTTTGCTTTTTCCCGCTCCTCTTAGCATGATAAAGAAGATTCAAAGAGAGTGAGGTGCCAGCTCCTTTCATTCAGTCAGTAGCTTCAAACATTTCTGGTATATGAATAACATGTTTTTCAATGGCAAAAATCAATGAATATTGTAAATGCACAAACAGTAATTTCTCCGCATTGCAAGGTGCAATTCTGAAATTTTTTGATTTTTCCTGCTCCTCTTAGCATGATAAAGAAGATTCAAAGAGAGTGAGATGCCGGCTCCTTTCATTCAGTCAGTAGCTTCAATCATTTCTGGACGTTTTTCAATGGCAAAAATCAATGAATATTGTAAATGCACAAACAGTAATTTTTCCGCATTGCAAGGTGCAATTCTGAAATTTTTTGCTTTTTCCTGCTCCTCTTAGCATGATAAAGAAGATTCAAAGAGAGTGAGATGCCAGCTCCTTTCATTCAGTCAGTAGCTTTAAACATTTCTGGTATATGAATAACATGATGTTTTTCAATGGCAAAAATCAATGAATATTGTAAATGCACAAACAGTAATTTCTCCGCATTGCAAGGTGCAATTCTGAAATTTTTTGCTTTTTCCTGCTCCTCTTAGCATGATAAAGAAGATTCAAAGAGAGTGAGATGCCAGCTCCTTTCATTCAGTCAGTAGCTTCAAACATTTCTGGTATATGAATAACATGATGTTTTTCAATGGCAAAAATCAATGAATATTGTAAATGCACAAACAGTAATTTCTCCGCATTGCAAGGTGCAAGTCTGAAATTTTTTGCTTTTTCCTGCTCCTCTTAGCATGATAAAGAAGATTCAAAGAGAGTGAGATGCCAGCTACTTTCATTCAGTCAGTAGCTTCAATCATTTCTGGACGTTTTTCAATGGTAAAAATCAATGAATATTGTAAATGCACAAACAGTAATTTCTCCACATTGCAAGGTGCAATTCTGAAATTTTTTGCTTTTTCCTGCTCCTCTTAGCATGATAAAGAAGATTCAAAGAGAGTGAGATGCCAGCTCCTTTCATTCAGTCAGTAGCTTCAAACATTTCTGGTATATGAATAACATGATGTTTTTCAATGGCAAAAATCAATGAATATTGTAAATGCACAAACAGTAATTTCTCCGCATTGCAAGGTGCAATTCTGAAATTTTTTGCTTTTTCCTGCTCCTCTTAGCATGATAAAGAAGATTCAAAGAGAGTGAGATGCCAGCTCCTTTCATTCAGTCAGTAGCTTCAATCATTTCTGGATGTTTTTCAATGGCAAAAATCAATGAATATTGTAAATGCACAAACTGTAATTTCTCCGCATTGCAAGGTGCAATTCTGAAATTTTTTGCTTTTTCCTGCTCCTCTTAGCATGATAAAGAAGATTCAAAGAGAGTGAGATGCCAGCTCCTTTCATTCAGTTAGTAGCTTCAATCATTTCTGGACGTTTTTCAGTGGCAAAAATCAATGAATATTGTAAATGCACAAACAGTAATTTCTCCGCATTGCAAGGTGCAATTCTGAAATTTTTTGCTTTTTCCTGCTCCTCTTAGCATGATAAAGAAGATTCAAAGAGAGTGAGATGCCAGCTCCTTTCATTCAGTCAGTACCTTCAATCATTTCTGGACGTTTTTCAATGGCAAAAATCAATGAATATTGTAAATGCACAAACAGTAATTTCTCCGCATTGCAAGGTGCAATTCTGAAATTTTTTGCTTTTTCCCGCTCCTCTTAGCATGATAAAGAAGATTCAAAGAGAGTGAGGTGCCAGCTCCTTTCATTCAGTCAGTAGCTTCAAACATTTCTGGTATATGAATAACATGTTTTTCAATGGCAAAAATCAATGAATATTGTAAATGCACAAACAGTAATTTCTCCGCATTGCAAGGTGCAATTCTGAAATTTTTTGATTTTTCCTGCTCCTCTTAGCATGATAAAGAAGATTCAAAGAGAGTGAGATGCCAGCTCCTTTCATTCAGTCAGTAGCTTCAATCATTTCTGGACGTTTTTCAATGGCAAAAATCAATGAATATTTTAAATGCACAAACAGTAATTTCTCCGCATTGCAAGGTGCAATTCTGAAATTTTTTGCTTTTTCCTGCTCCTCTTAGCATGATAAAGAAGATTCAAAGAGAGTGAGATGCCAGCTCCTTTCATTCAGTCAGTAGCTTCAAACATTTCTGGTATATGAATAACATGATGTTTTTCAATGGCAAAAATCAATGAATATTGTAAATGCACAAACAGTAATTTCTCCGCATTGCAAGGTGCAAGTCTGAAATTTTTTGCTTTTTCCTGCTCCTCTTAGCATGATAAAGAAGATTCAAAGAGAGTGAGATGCCAGTTACTTTCATTCAGTCAGTAGCTTCAATCATTTCTGGACGTTTTTCAATGGTAAAAATCAATGAATATTGTAAATGCACAAACAGTAATTTCTCCACATTGCAAGGTGCAATTCTGAAATTTTTTGCTTTTTCCTGCTCCTCTTAGCATGATAAAGAAGATTCAAAGAGAGTGAGATGCCAGCTCCTTTCATTCAGTCAGTAGCTTCAAACATTTCTGGTATATGAATAACATGATGTTTTTCAAAGGCAAAAATCAATGAATATTGTAAATGCACAAACAGTAATTTCTCCGCATTGCAAGGTGCAATTCTGAAATTTTTTGCTTTTTCCTGCTCCTCTTAGCATGATAAAGAAGATTCAAAGAGAGTGAGATGCCAGCTCCTTTCATTCAGTCAGTAGCTTCAAACATTTCTGGTATATGAATAACATGATGTTTTTCAATGGCAAAAATCAATGAATATTGTAAATGCACAAAAAGTAATTTCTCCGCATTGCAAGGTGCAATTCTGAAATTTTTTGCTTTTTCCTGCTCCTCTTAGCATGATAAAGAAGATTCAAAGAGTGTGAGATGCCAGCTCCTTTCATTCAGTCAGTAGCTTCAATCATTTCTGGATGTTTTTCAATGGCAAAAATCAATGAATATTGTAAATGCACAAACAGTAATTTCTCCGCATTGCAAGGTGCAATTCTGAAATTTTTTGCTTTTTCCTGCTCCTCTTAGCATGATAAAGAAGATTCAAAGAGAGTGAGATGTCAGCTCCTTTCATTCAGTCAGTAGGTTCAAACATTTCTGGTATATGAATAACATGATGTTTTTCAATGGCAAAAATCAATGAATATTGTAAATGCACAAACAGTAATTTCTCCGCATTGCAAGGTGCAATTCTGAAATTTTTTGCTTTTTCCTGCTCCTCTTAGCATGATAAAGAAGATTCAAAGAGAGTGAGATGCCAGCTCCTTTCATTCAGTCAGTAGCTTCAATCATTTCTGGATGTTTTTCAATGGCAAAAATCAATGAATATTGTAAATGCACAAACAGTAATTTCTCCGCATTGCAAGGTGCAATTCTGAAATTTTTTGCTTTTTCCTGCTCCTCTTAGCATGATAAAGAAGATTCAAAGAGAGTGAGATGCCAGCTCCTTTCGTTCAGTCAGTAGCTTCAATCATTTCTGGACGTTTTTCAATGGCAAAAATCATTGAATATTATAAATGCACAAACAGTAATTTCTCCGCATTGCAAGGTGCAATTCTGAAATTTTTTACTTTTTCCTGCTCCTCTTAGCATGATAAAGAAGATTCAAAGAGAGTGAGATGCCAGCTCCTTTCATTCAGTCAGTAGCTTCAATCATTTCTGGTATATGAATAACATGATGTTTTTCAATGGCAAAAATCAATGAATATTGTAAATGCACAAACAGTAATTTCTCCGCATTGCAAGGTGCAATTCTGAAATTTTTTGCTTTTTCCTGCTCCTCTTAGCATGATAAAGAAGATTCAAAGAGAGTGAGATGCCAGCTCCTTTCATTCAGTCAGTAGCTTCAATCATTTCTGGACGTTTTTCAATGGCAAAAATCAATGAATATTGTAAATGCACAAACTGTAATTTCTCCGCATTGCAAGGTGCAATTCTGAAATTTTTTGCTTTTTCCTGCTCCTCTTAGCATGATAAACAAGATTCAAAGAGAGTGAGATGCCAGTTCCTTTCATTCAGTCAGTAGCTTCAATCATTTCTGGATGTTTTTCAATGGCAAAAATCAATGAATATTGTAAATGCACAAACAGTAATTTCTCCGCATTGCAAGGTGCAATTCTGATATTTTTTGCTTTTTCCTGCTCCTCTTAGCATGATAAAGAAGATTCAAAGAGAGTGAGATGCCAGCTCCTTTCATTCAGTCAGTAGCTTAAATCATTTCTGGACGTTTTTCAATGGCAAAAATCAATGAATATTGTAAATTCACAAACAGTAATTTCTCCGCATTGCAAGGTGCAATTCTGAAATTTTTTGCTTTTTCCTGCTCCTCTTAGCATGATAAAGAAGATTCAAAGAGAGTGAGATGCCAGCTCCTTTCATTCAGTCAGTAGCTTCAAACATTTCTGGTATATGAATAACATGATGTTTTTCAATGGCAAAAATCAATGAATATTGTAAATGCACAAACAGTAATTTCTCCGCATTGCAAGGTGCAATTCTGAAATTTTTTGCTTTTTCCTGCTCCTCTTAGCATGATAAAGAAGATTCAAAGAGAGTGAGATGCCAGCTCCTTTCGTTCAGTCAGTAGCTTCAATCATTTCTGGACGTTTTTCAATGGCAAAAATCATTGAATATTATAAATGCACAAACAGTAATTTCTCCGCATTGCAAGGTGCAATTCTGAAATTTTTTACTTTTTCCTGCTCCTCTTAGCATGATAAAGAAGATTCAAAGAGAGTGAGATGCCAGCTCCTTTCATTCAGTCAGTAGCTTCAATCATTTCTGGTATATGAATAACATGATGTTTTTCAATGGCAAAAATCAATGAATATTGTAAATGCACAAACAGTAATTTCTCCGCATTGCAAGGTGCAATTCTGAAATTTTTTGCTTTTTCCTGCTCCTCTTAGCATGATAAAGAAGATTCAAAGAGAGTGAGATGCCAGCTCCTTTCATTCAGTCAGTAGCTTCAATCATTTCTGGACGTTTTTCAATGGCAAAAATCAATGTATATTGTAAATGCACAAACAGTAATTTCTCCGCATTGCAAGGTGCAATTCTGAAATTTTTTGCTTTTTCCTGCTCCTCTTAGCATGATAAACAAGATTCAAAGAGAGTGAGATGCCAGCTCCTTTCATTCAGTCAGTAGCTTCAATCATTTCTGGACGTTTTTCAATGGCAAAAATCAATGAATATTGTAAATGCACAAACAGTAATTTCTCCGCATTGCAAGGTGCAATTCTGAAATTTTTTGCTTTTTCCTGCTCCTCTTAGCATGATAAAGAAGATTCAAAGAGAGTGAGATGCCAGCTCCTTTCATTCAGTCAGTAGCTTCAATCATTTCTGGACGTTTTTCAATGGCAAAAATCAATGAATATTGTAAATGCACAAACAGTAATTTCTCCGCATTGCAAGGTGCAATTCTGAAATTTTTTGCTTTTTCCTGCTCCTCTTAGCATGATAAAGAAGATTCAAAGAGAGTGAGATGCCAGCTCCTTTCATTCAGTCAGTAGCTTCAAACATTTCTGGTATATGAATAACATGATGTTTTTCAATGGCAAAAATCAATGAATATTGTAAATGCACAAACAGTAATTTGTCCGCATTGCAAGGTGCAATTCTGAAATTTTTTGCTTTTTCCTGCTCCTCTTAGCATGATAAAGAAGATTCAAAGAGAGTGAGATGCCAGCTCCTTTCGTTCAGTCAGTAGCTTCAATCATTTCTGGACGTTTTTCAATGGCAAAAATCATTTAATATTATAAATGCACAAACAGTAATTTCTCCGCATTGCAAGGTGCAATTCTGAAATTTTTTACTTTTTCCTGCTCCTCTTAGCATGATAAAGAAGATTCAAAGAGAGTGAGATGCCAGCTCCTTTCATTCAGTCAGTAGCTTCAAACATTTCTGGTATATGAAAAACATGCTTTTCAATGGCAAAAATCAATGAATATTGTAAATGCACAAACAGTAATATCTCCACATTGCAAGGTGCAATTCTGAAATTTTTTGCTTTTTCCTGATAATCCTAGCATGATAAAGAAGATTCAAAGAGAGTGAGATGCCAGCTCCTTTCATTCAGTCAGTAGCTTCAAACATTTCTGGACGTTTTTCAATGGCAAAAATCAATGAATATTGTAAATGCACAAACAGTAATATCTCCACATTGCAAGGTGCAATTCTGAAATTTTTTGCTTTTTCCTGTTAATCCTAGCATGATAAAGAAGATTCAAAGAGAGTGAGATGCCAGCTTCTTTCATTCAGTCAGTAGCTTCAAACATTTCTGGTATATGAAAAACATGTTTTTCAATGGCAAAAATCAATGAATATTGTTAATGCACAAACAGTAATATCTCCACATTGCAAGGTGCAATTCTGAAATTTTTTGCTTTTTCCTGCTAATCCTAGCATGATAAAGAAGATTCAAAGAGAGTGAGATGCCAGCTCCTTTCATTCAGTCAGTAGCTTCAAACATTTCTGGTATATGAAAAACATGTTTTTCAATGGTAAAAATCAATGAATATTGTAAATGCACAAACAGTAATATCTCCACATTGCAAGGTGCAATTCTGAAATTTTTTGCTTTTTCCTGCTAATCCTAGCATGATAAAGAAGATTCAAAGAGAGTGAGATGCCAGCTCCTTTCATTCAGTCAGTAGCTTCAAACATTTCTGGTATATGAAAAACATGTTTTTCAATGGCAAAAATCAATGAATATTGTAAATGCACAAACAGTAATATCTCCACATTGCAAGGTGCAATTCTGAAATTTTTAGCTTTTTCCTGTTAATCCTAGCATGATAAAGAAGATTCAAAGAGAGTGAGTTGCCAGCTCCTTTCAGTCAGTAGCTTCAAACATTTCTGGACGTTTTTCAATGGCAAAAATCAATGAATATTGTAAATGCACAAACAGTAATATCTCCACATTGCAAGGTGCAATTCTGAAATTTTTTGCTTTTTCCTGTTAATCCTAGCATGATAAAGAAGATTCAAAGAGAGTGAGATGCCAGCTCCTTTCATTCAGTCAGTAGCTTCAAACATTTCTGGTATATGAAAAACATGTTTTTCAATGGCAAAAATCAATGAATATTGTAAATGCACAAACAGTAATATCTCCACATTGCAAGGTGCAATTCTGAAATTTTTTGCTTTTTCCTGCTAATGCTAGCATGATAAAGAAGATTCAAAGAGAGTGAGATGCCAGCTCCTTTCATTCAGTCAGTAGCTTCAAACATTTCTGGTATATGAAAAACATGTTTTTCAATGGCAAAAATCAATGAATATTGTAAATGCACAAACAGTAATATCTCCACATTGCAAGGTGCAATTCTGAAATTTTTTGCTTTTTCCTGCTAATCCTAGCATGATAAAGAAGATTCAAAGAGAGTGAGATGCCAGCTCCTTTCATTCAGTCAGTAGCTTCAAACATTTCTGGACGTTTTTCAATGGCAAAAATCAATGAATATTGTAAATGCACAAACAGTAATATCTCCACATTGTAAGGTGCAATTCTGAAATTTTTTGCTTTTTCCTGCTAATCCTGGCATGATAAAGAAGATTCAAAGAGAGTGAGATGCCAGCTCCTTTCATTCAGTCAGTAGCTTCAAACATTTCTGGTATATGAAAAACATGTTTTTCAATTCCAAAAATCAATGAATATTGTAAATGCACAAACAGTAATATCTCCACATTGCAAGGTGCAATTCTGAAATTTTTTGCTTTTTCCTGCTAATCCTAGCATGATAAAGAAGATTCAAAGAGAGTGAGATGCCAGCTCCTTTCATTCAGTCAGTAGCTTCAAACATTTCTGGACGTTTTTCAATGGGAAAAATCAATGAATATTGTAAATGCACAAACAGTAATATCTCCACATTGCAAGGTGCAATTCTGAAATTTTTTGCTTTTTCCTGTTAATCCTAGCATGATAAAGAAGATTCAAAGAGAGTGAGATGCCAGCTCCTTTCATTCAGTCAGTAGCTTCAAACATTTCTGGTATATGAAAAACATGTTTTTCAATGGCAAAAATCAATGAATATTGTAAATGCACAAACAGTAATATCTCCACATTGCAAGGTGCAATTCTGAAATTTTTTGCTTTTTCCTGCTAATCCTAGCATGATAAAGAAGATTCAAAGAGAGTGAGATGCCAGCTCCTTTCATTCAGTCAGTAGCTTCAAACATTTCTGGTATATGAAAAACATGTTTTTCAATGGCAAAAATCAATGAATATTGTAAATGCACAAACAGTAATATCTCCACATTGCAAGGTGCAATTCAGAAATTTTTTGCTTTTTCCTGCTAATCCTAGCATGATAAAGAAGATTCAAAGAGAGTGAGATGCCAGCTCCTTTCATTCAGTCAGTAGCTTCAAACATTTCTGGACGTTTTTCAATGGCAAAAATCAATGAATATTGTAAATGCACAAACAGTAATATCTCCACATTGCAAGGTGCAATTCTGAAATTTTTTGCTTTTTCCTGTTAATCCTAGCATGATAAAGAAGATTCAAAGAGAGTGAGATGCCAGCTCCTTTCATTCAGTCAGTAGCTTCAAACATTTCTGGAATATGAAAAACATGTTTTTCAATGGCAAAAATCAATGAATATTGTAAATGCACAAACAGTAATATCTCCACATTGCAAGGTGCAATTCTGAAATTTTTGCCATTGAAAAACATCATGTTATTCATATACCAGAAATGTTTGAAGCTACTGACTGAATGAAAGCAGCTGGCATCTCACTCTCTTTGAATCTTCTTTATCATGCTAAGAGGAGCAGGAAAAAGCAAAAAATTTCAGAATTGCACCTTGCAATGCGGAGAAATTACTGTTTGTGCTTTTACAATATTCATTGATTTTTGCCATTGAAAAACGTCCAGAAATGATTGAAGCTACTGACTGAATGAAAGGAGCTGGCATCTCACTCTCTTTGAATCTTCTTTATCATGCTAAGAGGAGCAGGAAAAAGCAAAAAATTTCAGAATTGCACCTTGCAATGCGGAGAAATTACTGTTTGTGCATTTACAATATTCATTGATTTTTGCCATTGAAAAACATCATGTTATTCATATACCAGAAATGTTTGAAGCTACTGACTGAATGAAAGGAGCTGGCATCTCACTCTCTTTGAATCTTCTTTATCATGCTAAGAGGAGCAGGAAAAAGCAAAAAATTTCAGAATTGCACCTTGCAATGCGGAGAAATTACTGTTTGTGCATTTACAATATTCATTGATTTTTGCCATTGAAAAACATCATGTTATTCATATACCAGAAATTTTGAAGCTACTGACTGAATGAAAGGAGCTGGCATCTCACTCTCTTTGAATCTTCTTTATCATGCTAAGAGGAGCAGGAAAAAGCAAAAAATTTCAGAATTGCACCTTGCAATGCGGAGAAATTACTGTTTGTGCATTTACAATATTCATTGATTTTTGCCATTGAAAAACATCATGTTATTCATATACCAGAAATGTTTGAAGCTACTGACTGAATGAAAGGAGCTGGCATCTCACTCTCTTTGAATCTTCTTTATCATGCTAAGAGGAGCAGGAAAAAGCAAAAAATTTCAGAATTGCACCTTGCAATGCGGAGAAATTACTGTTTGTGCATTTACAATATTCATTGATTTTTGCCATTGAAAAACGTCCAGAAATGATTGAAGCTACTGACTGAATGAAAGGAGCTGGCATCTCACTCTCTTTGAATCTTCTTTATCATGCTAAGAGGAGCAGGAAAAAGCAAAAAATTTCAGAATGGCACCTTGCAATGCGGAGAAATTACTGTTTGTGCATTTACAATATTCATTGATTTTTGCCATTGAAAAACATCATGTTATTCATATACCAGAAATGTTTGAAGCTACTGACTGAATGAAAGGAGCTTGCATCTCACTCTCTTTGAATCTTCTTTATCATGCTAAGAGGAGCAGGAAAAAGCAAAAAATTTCAGAATTGCACCTTGCAATGCGGAGAAATTACTGTTTGTGCATTTACAATATTCATTGATTTTTACCATTGAAAAACGTCCAGAAATGATTGAAGCTACTGACTGACCGAAAGGAGCTGGCATCTCACTCTCTTTGAATCTTCTTTAACATGCTAAGAGGAGCAGGAAAAAGCAAAAAATTTCAGAATTGCACCTTGCAATGCGGAGAAATTACTGTTTGTGCATTTACAATATTCATTGATTTTTGCCATTGAAAAACATCATGTTATTCATATACCAGAAATGTTTGAAGCTACTGACTGAATGAAAGGAGCTGGCATCTCACTCTCTTTGAATCTTCTTTATCATGCTAAGAGGAGCAGGAAAAAGCAAAAAATTTCAGAATTGCACCTTGCAATGCGGAGAAATTAGTGTTTGTGCATTTACAATATTCATTGATTTTTGCCATTGAAAAACGTCCAGAAATGATTGAAGCTACTGACTGACCGAAAGGAGCTGGCATCTCACTCTCTTTGAATCTTCTTTAACATGCTAAGAGGAGCAGGAAAAAGCAAAAAATTTCAGAATTGCACCTTGCAATGCGGAGAAATTACTGTTTGTGCATTTACAATATTCATTGATTTTTGCCATTGAAAAACATCATGTTATTCATATACCAGAAATGTTTGAAGCTACTGACTGAATGAAAGGAGCTGGCATCTCACTCTCTTTGAATCTTCTTTATCTTGCTAAGAGGAGCAGGAAAAAGCAAAAAATTTCAGAATTGCACCTTGCAATGCGGAGAAATTAGTGTTTGTGCATTTACAATATTCATTGATTTTTGCCATTGAAAAACGTCCAGAAATGATTGAATCTACTGACTGAATGAAAGGAGCTGGCATCTCACTCTCTTTGAATCTTCTTTATCATGCTAAGAGGAGCAGGAAAAAGCAAAAAATTTCAGAATTGCACCTTGCAATGCGGAGAAATTACTGTTTGTGCATTTACAAAATTCATTGATTTTTGCCATTGAAAAACATCATGTTATTCATATACCAGAAATGATTGAAGCTACTGACTGAATGAAAGGAGCTGGCATCTCACTCTCTTTGAATCTTCTTTATCATGCTAAGAGGAGCAGGAAAAAGCAAAAAATTTCAGAATTGCACCTTGCAATGCGGAGAAATTACTGTTTGTGCATTTACAATATTCATTGATTTTTGCCATTGAAAAACTTCCAGAAATGATTGAAGCTACTGACTGAATGAAAGGAGCTGGCATCTCACTCTCTTTGAATCTTCTTTATCATGCTAAGAGGAGCAGGATAAAGCAAAAAATTTCACAATTGCACCTTGCAATGCGGAGAAATTACTGTTTGTGCATTTACAATATTCATTGATTTTTGCCATTGAAAAACTTCCAGAAATGATTGAAGCTACTGACTGATTGAAAGTAGCTGGCATCTCACTCTCTTTGAATCTTCTTTATCATGCTAAGAGGAGCAGGAAAAAGCAAAAAATTTCAGAATTGCACCTTGCAATGCGGAGAAATTACTGTTTGTGCATTTACAATATTCATTTATTTTTGCAATTGAAAAACGTCCAGAAATGATTGAAGCTACTGACTGAATGAAAGGAGCTGGCATCTCACTCTCTTTGAATCTTCTTTATCATGCTAAGAGGAGCAGGAAAAAGCAAAAAATTTCAGAATTGCACCTTGCAATGCGGAGAAATTACTGTTTGTGCATTTACAATATTCATTGATTTTTGCCATTGAAAAACGTCCAGAAATGATTGAAGCTACTGACTGAACGAAAGGAGCTGGCATCTCACTCTCTTTGAATCTTCTTTATCATGCTAAGAGGAGCAGGAAAAAGCAAAAAATTTCAGAATTGCACCTTGCAATGCGGAGAAATTACTGTTTGTGCATTTACAATATTCATTGATTTTTGCCATTGAAAAACATCATGTTATTCATATACCAGAAATGTTTGAAGCTACTGACTGAATGAAAGCAGCTGGCATCTCACTCTCTTTGAATCTTCTTTATCATGCTAAGAGGAGCAGGAAAAAGCAAAAAATTTCAGAATTGCACCTTGCAATGCGGAGAAATTACTGTTTGTGCATTTACAATATTCATTGATTTTTGCCATTGAAAAACGTCCAGAAATGATTGAAGCTACTGACTGAATGAAAGGAGCTGGCATCTCACTCTCTTTGAATCTTCTTTATCATGCTAAGAGGAGCAGGAAAAAGCAAAAAATTTCAGAATTGCACCTTGCAATGCGGAGAAATTACTGTTTGTGCATTTACAATATTCATTGATTTTTGCCATTGAAAAACATCATGTTATTCATATACCAGAAATGTTTGAAGCTACTGACTGAATGAAAGGAGCTGGCATCTCACTCTCTTTGAATCTTCTTTATCATGCTAAGAGGAGCAGGAAAAAGCAAAAAATTTCAGAATTGCACCTTGCAATGCGGAGAAATTACTGTTTGTGCATTTACAATATTCATTGATTTTTGCCATTGAAAAACGTCCAGAAATGATTGAAGCTACTGACTGAATGAAAGGAGCTGGCATCTCACTCTCTTTGAATCTTCTTTATCATGCTAAGAGGAGCAGGAAAAAGCAAAAAATTTCAGAATTGCACCTTGCAATGCGGAGAAATTACTGTTTGTGCATTTACAATATTCATTGATTTTTGCCATTGAAAAACGTCCAGAAATGATTGAAGCTACTGACTGAATGAAAGGAGCTGGCATCTCACTCTCTTTGAATCTTCTTTATCATGCTAAGAGGAGCAGGAAAAAGCAAAAAATTTCAGAATTGCACCTTGCAATGCGGAGAAATTATTGTTTGTGCATTTACAATATTCATTGATTTTTGCCATTGAAAAACATCATGTTATTCATATACCAGAAATGTTTGAAGCTACTGACTGAATGAAAGGAGATGGCATCTCACTCTCTTTGAATCTTCTTTATCATGCTAAGAGGAGCAGGAAAAAGCAAAAAATTTCAGAATTGCACCTTGCAATGCGGAGAAATTACTGTTTGTGCATTTACAATATTCATTGATTTTTGCCATTGAAAAACGTCCAGAAATGATTGAAGCTACTGACTGAATGAAAGGAGCTGGCATCTCACTCTCTTTGAATCTTCTTTATCATGCTAAGAGGAGCAGGAAAAAGCAAAAAATTTCAGAATTGCACCTTGCAATGCGGAGAAATTACTGTTTGTGCATTTACAATATTCATTGATTTTTGCCATTGAAAAACATCATGTTATTCATATACCAGAAATGTTTGAAGCTACTGACTGAATGAAAGGAGCTGGCATATCACTCTCTTTGAATCTTCTTTATCATGCTAAGAGGAGCAGGAAAAAGCAAAAAATTTCAGAATTGCACCTTGCAATGCGGAGAAATTACTGTTTGTGCATTTACAATATTCATTGATTTTTACCATTGAAAAACGTCCAGAAATGATTGAAGCTACTGACTGACCGAAAGGAGCTGGCATCTCACTCTCTTTGAATCTTCTTTAACATGCTAAGAGGAGCAGGAAAAAGCAAAAAATTTCAGAATTGCACCTTGCAATGCAGAGAAATTACTGTTTGTGCATTTACAATATTCATTGATTTTTGCCATTGAAAAACATCATGTTATTCATATACCAGAAATGTTTGAAGCTACTGACTGAATGAAAGGAGCTGGCATCTCACTCTCTTTGAATATTCTTTATCATGCTAAGAGGAGCAGGAAAAAGCAAAAAATTTCAGAATTGCACCTTGCAATGCGGAGAAATTAGTGTTTGTGCATTTACAATATTCATTGATTTTTGCCATTGAAAAACGTCCAGAAATGATTGAATCTACTGACTGAATGAAAGGAGCTGGCATCTCACTCTCTTTGAATCTTCTTTATCATGCTAAGAGGAGCAGGAAAAAGCAAAAAATTTCAGAATTGCACCTTGCAATGCGGAGAAATTACTGTTTGTGCATTTACAAAATTCATTGATTTTTGCCATTGAAAAACATCATGTTATTCATATACCAGAAATGATTGAAGCTACTGACTGAATGAAAGGAGCTGGCATCTCACTCTCTTTGAATCTTCTTTATCATGCTAAGAGGAGCAGGAAAAAGCAAAAAATTTCAGAATTGCACCTTGCAATGCGGAGAAATTACTGTTTGTGCATTTACAATATTCATTGATTTTTGCCATTGAAAAACTTCCAGAAATGATTGAAGCTACTGACTGAATGAAAGGAGCTGGCATCTCACTCTCTTTGAATCTTCTTTATCATGCTAAGAGGAGCAGGATAAAGGAAAAAATTTCAGAATTGCACCTTGCAATGCGGAGAAATTACTGTTTGTGCATTTACAATATTCATTGATTTTTGCCATTGAAAAACATCATGTTATTCATATACCAGAAATGATTGAAGCTACTGACTGAATGAAAGTAGCTGGCATCTCACTCTCTTTGAATCTTCTTTATCATGCTAAGAGGAGCAGGAAAAAGCAAAAAATTTCAGAATTGCACCTTGCAATGCGGAGAAATTACTGTTTGTGCATTTACAATATTCATTGATTTTTGCAATTGAAAAACGTCCAGAAATGATTGAAGCTACTGACTGAATGAAAGGAGCTGGCATCTCACTCTCTTTGAATCTTCTTTATCATGCTAAGAGGAGCAGGAAAAAGCAAAAAATTTCAGAATTGCACCTTGCAATGCGGAGAAATTACTGTTTGTGCATTTACAATATTCATTGATTTTTGCCATTGAAAAACGTCCAGAAATGATTGAAGCTACTGACTGAATGAAAGGAGCTGTTATCTCACTCTCTTTGAATCTTGTTTATCATGCTAAGAGGAGCAGGAAAAAGCAAAAAATTTCAGAATTTCACCTTGCAATGCGGAGAAATTACTGTTTGTGCATTTACAATATTCATTGATTTTTGCCATTGAAAAACATCATGTTATTCATATACCAGAAATGATTGAAGCTACTGACTGAATGAAAGGAGCTGACATCTCACTCTCTTTGAATCTTCTTTATCATGCTAAGAGGAGCAGGAAAAAGTAAAAAATTTCAGAATTGCACCTTGCAATGCGGAGAAATTACTGTTTGTGCATTTACAATATTCAATGATTTTTGCCATTGAAAAACGTCCAGAAATGATTGAAGCTACTGACTGAACGAAAGGAGCTGGCATCTCACTCTCTTTGAATCTTCTTTATCATGCTAAGAGGAGCAGGAAAAAGCAAAAAATTTCAGAATTGCACCTTGCAATGCGGAGAAATTACTGTTTGTGCATTTACAATATTCATTGATTTTTGCCATTGAAAAACATCATGTTATTCATATACCAGAAATGTTTGAAGCTACTGACTGAATGAAAGCAGCTGGCATCTCACTCTCTTTGAATCTTCTTTATCATGCTAAGAGGAGCAGGAAAAAGCAAAAAATTTCAGAATTGCACCTTGCAATGCGGAGAAATTATTGTTTGTGCATTTACAATATTCATTGATTTTTGCCATTGAAAAACATCATGTTATTCATATACCAGAAATGTTTGAAGCTACTGACTGAATGAAAGGAGCTGGCATCTCACTCTCTTTGAATCTTCTTTATCATGCTAAGAGGAGCAGGAAAAAGCAAAAAATTTCAGAATTGCACCTTGCAATGCGGAGAAATTACTGTTTGTGCATTTACAATATTCATTGATTTTTGCCATTGAAAAACATCATGTTATTCATATACCAGAAATGTTTGAAGCTACTGACTGAATGAAAGGAGCTGGCATCTCACTCTCTTTGAATCTTCTTTATCATGCTAAGAGGAGCAGGAAAAAGCAAAAAATTTCAGAATTGCACCTTGCAATGCGGAGAAATTACTGTTTTGTGCATTTACAATATTCATTGATTTTTGCCATTGAAAAATGTCCAGAAATGATTGAAGCTACTGACTGAATGAAAGGAGCTGGCATCTCACTCTCTTTGAATCTTCTTTATCATGCTAAGAGGAGCAGGAAAAAGCAAAAAATTTCAGAATTGCACCTTGCAATGCGGAGAAATTACTGTTTGTGCATTTACAATATTCACTGATTTTTGCCATTGAAAAACGTCCAGAAATGATTGAAGCTACTGACTGAATGAAAGGAGCTGGCATCTCACTCTCTTTGAATCTTCTTTTTTCATGCTAAGAGGAGCAGGAAAAAGCAAAAAATTTCAGAATTGCACCTTGCAATGCGGAGAAATTACTGTTTGTGCATATACAATATTCATTGATTTTTGCCATTGAAAAACGTCCAGAAATGATTGAAGCTACTGACTGAATGAAAGGAGCTGGCATCTCACTCTCTTTGAATCTTCTTTATCATGCTAAGAGGAGCAGGAAAAAGCAAAAAATTTCAGAATTGCACCTTGCAATGCGGAGAAATTACTGTTTGTGCATTTACAATATTCATTAATTTTTGCCATTGAAAAACTTCCAGAAATGATTGAAGCTACTGACTGAATGAAAGGAGCTGGCATCTCACTCTCTTTGAATCTTCTTTATCATGCTAAGAGGAGCAGGAAAAAGCAAAAAATTTCAGAATTGCACCTTGCAATGCGGAGAAATTACTGTTTGTGCATTTACAATATTCATTGATTTTTGCCATTGAAAAACGTCCAGAAATGATTGAAGCTACTGACTGAATGAAAGGAGCTGGCATCTCACTCTCTTTGAATCTTCTTTATCATGCTAAGAGGAGCAGGAAAAAGCAAAAAATTTCAGAATTGCAAATTGCAATGCGGAGAAATTACTGTTTGTGCATTTACAATATTCATTGATTTTTGCCATTGAAAAACTTCCAGAAATGATTGAAGCTACTGACTGAATGAAAGGAGCTGGCATCTCACTCTCTTTGAATCTTCTTTATCATGCTAAGAGGAGCAGGAAAAAGCAAAAAATTTCAGAATTGCACCTTGCAATGCGGAGAAATTACTGTTTGTGCATTTACAATATTCATTGATTTTTGCCATTGAAAAACGTCCAGAAATGATTGAAGCTACTGACTGAATGAAAGGAGCTGGCATCTCACTCTCTTTGAATCTTCTTTATCATGCTAAGAGGAGCAGGAAAAAGCAAAAAATTTCAGAATTTCACCTTGCAATGCGGAGAAATTACTGTTTGTGCATTTACAATATTCATTGATTTTTGCCATTGAAAAACATCATGTTATTCATATACCAGAAATGTTTGAAGCTACTGACTGAATGAAAGGAGCTGGCATCTCACTCTCTTTGAATCTTCTTTATCATGCTAAGAGGAGCAGGAAAAAGCAAAAAATTTCAGAATTGCACCTTGCAATGCGGAGAAATTACTGTTTGTGCATTTACAATATTCACTGATTTTTGCCATTGAAAAACGTCCAGAAATGATTGAAGCTACTGACTGAATGAAAGGAGCTGGCATCTCACTCTCTTTGAATCTTCTTTATCATGCTAAGAGGAGCAGGAAAAAGCAAAAAATTTCAGAATTGCACCTTGCAATGCGGAGAAATTACTGTTTGTGCATTTACAATATTCATTGATTTTTGCCATTGAAAAACGTCCAGAAATGATTGAAGCTACTGACTGAATGAAAGGAGCTGGCATCTCACTCTCTTTGAATCTTCTTTATCATGCTAAGAGGAGCAGGAAAAAGCAAAAAATTTCAGAATTGCACCTTGCAATGCGGAGAAATTACTGTTTGTGCATTTACAATATTCATTAATTTTTGCCATTGAAAAACTTCCAGAAATGATTGAAGCTACTGACTGAATGAAAGGAGCTGGCATCTCACTCTCTTTGAATCTTCTTTATCATGCTAAGAGGAGCAGGAAAAAGCAAAAAATTTCAGAATTGCACCTTGCAATGCGGAGAAATTACTGTTTGTGCATTTACAATATTCATTGATTTTTGCCATTGAAAAACGTCCAGAAATGATTGAAGCTACTGACTGAATGAAAGGAGCTGGCATCTCACTCTCTTTGAATCTTCTTTATCATGCTAAGAGGAGCAGGAAAAAGCAAAAAATTTCAGAATTGCACCTTGCAATGCGGAGAAATTACTGTTTGTGCATTTACAATATTCATTGATTTTTGCCATTGAAAAACTTCCAGAAATGATTGAAGCTACTGACTGAATGAAAGGAGCTGGCATCTCACTCTCTTTGAATCTTCTTTATCATGCTAAGAGGAGCAGGAAAAAGCAAAAAATTTCAGAATTGCACCTTGCAATGCGGAGAAATTACTGTTTGTGCATTTACAATATTCATTGATTTTTGCCATTGAAAAACGTCCAGAAATGATTGAAGCTACTGACTGAATGAAAGGAGCTGGCATCTCACTCTCTTCGAATCTTCTTTATCATGCTAAGAGGAGCAGGAAAAAGCAAAAAATTTCAGAATTGCACCTTGCAATGCGGAGAAATTACTGTTTGTGCATTTACAATATTCATTGATTTTTGCCATTGAAAAACATCATGTTATTCATATACCAGAAATGTTTGAAGCTACTGACTGAATGAAAGGAGCTGGCATCTCACTCTCTTTGAATCTTCTTTATCATGCTAAGAGGAGCAGGAAAAAGCAAAAAATTTCAGAATTGCACCTTGCAATGCGGAGAAATTACTGTTTGTGCATTTACAATATTCATTGATTTTTGCCATTGAAAAACGTCCAGAAATGATTGAAGCTACTGACTGAATGAAAGGAGCTGGCATCTCACTCTCTTTGAATCTTCTTTATCATGCTAAGAGGAGCAGGAAAAAGCAAAAAATTTCAGAATTGCACCTTGCAATGCGGAGAAATTACTGTTTGTGCATTTACAATATTCATTGATTTTTGCCATTGAAAAACGTCCAGAAATGATTGAAGCTACTGACTGAATGAAAGGAGCTGGCATCTCACTCTCTTTGAATCTTCTTTATCATGCTAAGAGGAGCAGGAAAAAGCAAAAAATTTCAGAATTGCACCTTGCAATGCGGAGAAATTATTGTTTGTGCATTTACAATATTCATTGATTTTTGCCATTGAAAAACATCATGTTATTCATATACCAGAAATGTTTGAAGCTACTGACTGAATGAAAGGAGCTGGCATCTCACTCTCTTTGAATCTTCTTTATCATGCTAAGAGGAGCAGGAAAAAGCAAAAAATTTCAGAATTGCACCTTGCAATGCGGAGAAATTACTGTTTGTGCATTTACAATATTCATTGATTTTTGCCATTGAAAAACGTCCAGAAATGATTGAAGCTACTGACTGAATGAAAGGAGCTGGCATCTCACTCTCTTTGAATCTTCTTTATCATGCTAAGAGGAGCAGGAAAAAGCAAAAAATTTCAGAATTGCACCTTGCAATGCGGAGAAATTACTGTTTGTGCATTTACAATATTCATTGATTTTTGCCATTGAAAAACTTCCAGAAATGATTGAAGCTACTGACTGAATGAAAGGAGCTGGCATCTCATTCTCTTTGAATCTTCTTTATCATGCTAAGAGGAGCAGGAAAAAGCAAAAAATTTCAGAATTGCACCTTGCAATGCGGAGAAATTACTGTTTGTGCATTTACAATATTCATTGATTTTTGCCATTGAAAAACGTCCAGAAATGATTGAAGCTACTGACTGAATGAAAGGAGCTGGCATCTCACTCTCTTTGAATCTTCTTTATCATGCTAAGAGGAGCAGGAAAAAGCAAAAAATTTCAGAATTGCACCTTGCAATGCGGAGAAATTACTGTTTGTGCATTTACAATATTCATTGATTTTTGCCATTGAAAAACATCATGTTATTCATATACCAGAAATGTTTGAAGCTACTGACTGAATGAAAGGAGCTGGCATCTCACTCTCTTTGAATCTTCTTTATCATGCTAAGAGGAGCAGGAAAAAGCAAAAAATTTCAGAATTGCACCTTGCAATGCGGAGAAATTACTGTTTGTGCATTTACAATATTCATTGATTTTTGCCATTGAAAAACGTCCAGAAATGATTGAAGCTACTGACTGAATGAAAGGAGCTGGCATCTCACTCTCTTTGAATCTTCTTTATCATGCTAAGAGGAGCAGGAAAAAGCAAAAAATTTCAGAATTGCACCTTGCAATGCGGAGAAATTACTGTTTGTGCATTTACAATATTCATTGATTTTTGCCATTGAAAAACGTCCAGAAATGATTGAAGCTACTGACTGAATGAAAGGAGCTGGCATCTCACTCTCTTTGAATCTTCTTTATCATGCTAAGAGGAGCAGGAAAAAGCAAAAAATTTCAGAATTGCACCTTGCAATGCGGAGAAATTACTGTTTGTGCATTTACAATATTCATTAATTTTTGCCATTGAAAAACTTCCAGAAATGATTGAAGCTACTGACTGAATGAAAGGAGCTGGCATCTCACTCTCTTTGAATCTTCTTTATCATGCTAAGAGGAGCAGGAAAAAGCAAAAAATTTCAGAATTGCACCTTGCAATGCGGAGAAATTACTGTTTGTGCATTTACAATATTCATTGATTTTTGCCATTGAAAAACGTCCAGAAATGATTGAAGCTACTGACTGAATGAAAGGAGCTGGCATCTCACTCTCTTTGAATCTTCTTTATCATGCTAAGAGGAGCAGGAAAAAGCAAAAAATTTCAGAATTGCACCTTGCAATGCGGAGAAATTACTGTTTGTGCATTTACAATATTCATTGATTTTTGCCATTGAAAAACTTCCAGAAATGATTGAAGCTACTGACTGAATGAAAGGAGCTGGCATCTCACTCTCTTTGAATCTTCTTTACCATGCTAAGAGGAGCAGGAAAAAGCAAAAAATTTCAGAATTGCACCTTGCAATGCGGAGAAATTACTGTTTGTGCATTTACAATATTCATTGATTTTTGCCATTGAAAAACGTCCAGAAATGATTGAAGCTACTGACTGAATGAAAGGAGCTGGCATCTCACTCTCTTTGAATCTTCTTTATCATGCTAAGAGGAGCAGGAAAAAGCAAAAAATTTCAGAATTGCACCTTGCAATGCGGAGAAATTACTGTTTGTGCATTTACAATATTCATTGATTTTTGCCATTGAAAAACATCATGTTATTCATATACCAGAAATGTTTGAAGCTACTGACTGAATGAAATTAGCTGGCATCTCACTCTCTTTGAATCTTCTTTATCATGCTAAGAGGAGCAGGAAAAAGCAAAAAATTTCAGAATTGCACCTTGCAATGCGGAGAAATTACTGTTTGTGCATTTACAATATTCATTGATTTTTGCCATTGAAAAACGTCCAGAAATGATTGAAGCTACTGACTGAATGAAAGGAGCTGGCATCTCACTCTCTTTGAATCTTCTTTATCATGCTAAGAGGAGCAGGAAAAAGCAAAAAATTTCAGAATTGCACCTTGCAATGCGGAGAAATTACTGTTTGTGCATTTACAATATTCATTGATTTTTGCCATTGAAAAACGTCCAGAAATGATTGAAGCTACTGACTGAATGAAAGGAGCTGGCATCTCACTCTCTTTGAATCTTCTTTATCATGCTAAGAGGAGCAGGAAAAAGCAAAAAATTTCAGAATTGCACCTTGCAATGCGGAGAAATTATTGTTTGTGCATTTACAATATTCATTGATTTTTGCCATTGAAAAACATCATGTTATTCATATACCAGAAATGTTTGAAGCTACTGACTGAATGAAAGGAGCTGGCATCTCACTCTCTTTGAATCTTCTTTATCATGCTAAGAGGAGCAGGAAAAAGCAAAAAATTTCAGAATTGCACCTTGCAATGCGGAGAAATTACTGTTTGTGCATTTACAATATTCATTGATTTTTGCCATTGAAAAACATCATGTTATTCATATACCAGAAATGTTTGAAGCTACTGACTGAATGAAAGGAGCTGGCATCTCACTCTCTTTGAATCTTCTTTATCATGCTAAGAGGAGCAGGAAAAAGCAAAAAATTTCAGAATTGCACCTTGCAATGCGGAGAAATTACTGTTTGTGCATTTACAATATTCATTGATTTTTGCCATTGAAAAACGTCCAGAAATGATTGAAGCTACTGACTGAATGAAAGGAGCTGGCATCTCACTCTCTTTGAATCTTCTTTATCATGCTAAGAGGAGCAGGAAAAAGCAAAAAATTTCAGAATTGCACCTTGCAATGCGGAGAAATTACTGTTTGTGCATTTACAATATTCATTGATTTTTGCCATTGAAAAACGTCCAGAAATGATTGAAGCTACTGACTGAATGAAAGGAGCTGGCATCTCACTCTCTTTGAATCTTCTTTATCATGCTAAGAGGAGCAGGAAAAAGCAAAAAATTTCAGAATTGCACCTTGCAATGCGGAGAAATTATTGTTTGTGCATTTACAATATTCATTGATTTTTGCCATTGAAAAACATCATGTTATTCATATACCAGAAATGTTTGAAGCTACTGACTGAATGAAAGGAGCTGGCATCTCACTCTCTTTGAATCTTCTTTATCATGCTAAGAGGAGCAGGAAAAAGCAAAAAATTTCAGAATTGCACCTTGCAATGCGGAGAAATTACTGTTTGTGCATTTACAATATTCATTGATTTTTGCCATTGAAAAACGTCCAGAAATGATTGAAGCTACTGACTGAATGAAAGGAGCTGGCATCTCACTCTCTTTGAATCTTCTTTATCATGCTAAGAGGAGCAGGAAAAAGCAAAAAATTTCAGAATTGCACCTTGCAATGCGGAGAAATTACTGTTTGTGCATTTACAATATTCATTGATTTTTGCCATTGAAAAACTTCCAGAAATGATTGAAGCTACTGACTGAATGAAAGGAGCTGGCATCTCACTCTCTTTGAATCTTCTTTATCATGCTAAGAGGAGCAGGAAAAAGCAAAAAATTTCAGAATTGCACCTTGCAATGCGGAGAAATTACTGTTTGTGCATTTACAATATTCATTGATTTTTGCCATTGAAAAACGTCCAGAAATGATTGAAGCTACTGACTGAATGAAAGGAGCTGGCATCTCACTCTCTTTGAATCTTCTTTATCATGCTAAGAGGAGCAGGAAAAAGCAAAAAATTTCAGAATTGCACCTTGCAATGCGGAGAAATTACTGTTTGTGCATTTACAATATTCATTGATTTTTGCCATTGAAAAACATCATGTTATTCATATACCAGAAATGTTTGAAGCTACTGACTGAATGAAAGGAGCTGGCATCTCACTCTCTTTGAATCTTCTTTATCATGCTAAGAGGAGCAGGAAAAAGCAAAAAATTTCAGAATTGCACCTTGCAATGCGGAGAAATTACTGTTTTGTGCATTTACAATATTCATTGATTTTTGCCATTGAAAAATGTCCAGAAATGATTGAAGCTACTGACTGAATGAAAGGAGCTGGCATCTCACTCTCTTTGAATCTTCTTTATCATGCTAAGAGGAGCAGGAAAAAGCAAAAAATTTCAGAATTGCACCTTGCAATGCGGAGAAATTACTGTTTGTGCATTTACAATATTCATTGATTTTTGCCATTGAAAAACATCATGTTATTCATATACCAGAAATGTTTGAAGCTACTGACTGAATGAAAGGAGCTGGCATCTCACTCTCTTTGAATCTTCTTTATCATGCTAAGAGGAGCAGGAAAAAGCAAAAAATTTCAGAATTGCACCTTGCAATGCGGAGAAATTACTGTTTGTGCATTTACAATATTCACTGATTTTTGCCATTGAAAAACGTCCAGAAATGATTGAAGCTACTGACTGAATGAAAGGAGCTGGCATCTCACTCTCTTTGAATCTTCTTTATCATGCTAAGAGGAGCAGGAAAAAGCAAAAAATTTCAGAATTGCACCTTGCAATGCGGAGAAATTACTGTTTGTGCATTTACAATATTCACTGATTTTTGCCATTGAAAAACGTCCAGAAATGATTGAAGCTACTGACTGAATGAAAGGAGCTGGCATCTCACTCTCTTTGAATCTTCTTTATCATGCTAAGAGGAGCAGGAAAAAGCAAAAAATTTCAGAATTGCACCTTGCAATGCGGAGAAATTACTGTTTGTGCATTTACAATATTCATTGATTTTTGCCATTGAAAAACGTCCAGAAATGATTGAAGCTACTGACTGAATGAAAGGAGCTGGCATCTCACTCTCTTTGAATCTTCTTTATCATGCTAAGAGGAGCAGGAAAAAGCAAAAAATTTCAGAATTGCACCTTGCAATGCGGAGAAATTACTGTTTGTGCATTTACAATATTCATTAATTTTTGCCATTGAAAAACTTCCAGAAATGATTGAAGCTACTGACTGAATGAAAGGAGCTGGCATCTCACTCTCTTTGAATCTTCTTTATCATGCTAAGAGGAGCAGGAAAAAGCAAAAAATTTCAGAATTGCACCTTGCAATGCGGAGAAATTACTGTTTGTGCATTTACAATATTCATTGATTTTTGCCATTGAAAAACGTCCAGAAATGATTGAAGCTACTGACTGAATGAAAGGAGCTGGCATCTCACTCTCTTTGAATCTTCTTTATCATGCTAAGAGGAGCAGGAAAAAGCAAAAAATTTCAGAATTGCACCTTGCAATGCGGAGAAATTACTGTTTGTGCATTTACAATATTCATTGATTTTTGCCATTGAAAAACTTCCAGAAATGATTGAAGCTACTGACTGAATGAAAGGAGCTGGCATCTCACTCTCTTTGAATCTTCTTTATCATGCTAAGAGGAGCAGGAAAAAGCAAAAAATTTCAGAATTGCACCTTGCAATGCGGAGAAATTACTGTTTGTGCATTTACAATATTCATTGATTTTTGCCATTGAAAAACGTCCAGAAATGATTGAAGCTACTGACTGAATGAAAGGAGCTGGCATCTCACTCTCTTTGAATCTTCTTTATCATGCTAAGAGGAGCAGGAAAAAGCAAAAAATTTCAGAATTGCACCTTGCAATGCGGAGAAATTACTGTTTGTGCATTTACAATATTCATTGATTTTTGCCATTGAAAAACATCATGTTATTCATATACCAGAAATGTTTGAAGCTACTGACTGAATGAAAGGAGCTGGCATCTCACTCTCTTTGAATCTTCTTTATCATGCTAAGAGGAGCAGGAAAAAGCAAAAAATTTCAGAATTGCACCTTGCAATGCGGAGAAATTACTGTTTGTGCATTTACAATATTCACTGATTTTTGCCATTGAAAAACGTCCAGAAATGATTGAAGCTACTGACTGAATGAAAGGAGCTGGCATCTCACTCTCTTTGAATCTTCTTTATCATGCTAAGAGGAGCAGGAAAAAGCAAAAAATTTCAGAATTGCACCTTGCAATGCGGAGAAATTACTGTTTGTGCATTTACAATATTCATTGATTTTTGCCATTGAAAAACGTCCAGAAATGATTGAAGCTACTGACTGAATGAAAGGAGCTGGCATCTCACTCTCTTTGAATCTTCTTTATCATGCTAAGAGGAGCAGGAAAAAGCAAAAAATTTCAGAATTGCACCTTGCAATGCGGAGAAATTACTGTTTGTGCATTTACAATATTCATTAATTTTTGCCATTGAAAAACTTCCAGAAATGATTGAAGCTACTGACTGAATGAAAGGAGCTGGCATCTCACTCTCTTTGAATCTTCTTTATCATGCTAAGAGGAGCAGGAAAAAGCAAAAAATTTCAGAATTGCACCTTGCAATGCGGAGAAATTACTGTTTGTGCATTTACAATATTCATTGATTTTTGCCATTGAAAAACGTCCAGAAATGATTGAAGCTACTGACTGAATGAAAGGAGCTGGCATCTCACTCTCTTTGAATCTTCTTTATCATGCTAAGAGGAGCAGGAAAAAGCAAAAAATTTCAGAATTGCACCTTGCAATGCGGAGAAATTACTGTTTGTGCATTTACAATATTCATTGATTTTTGCCATTGAAAAACTTCCAGAAATGATTGAAGCTACTGACTGAATGAAAAGAGCTGGCATCTCACTCTCTTTGAATCTTCTTTATCATGCTAAGAGGAGCAGGAAAAAGCAAAAAATTTCAGAATTGCACCTTGCAATGCGGAGAAATTACTGTTTGTGCATTTACAATATTCATTGATTTTTGCCATTGAAAAACGTCCAGAAATGATTGAAGCTACTGACTGAATGAAAGGAGCTGGCATCTCACTCTCTTTGAATCTTCTTTATCATGCTAAGAGGAGCAGGAAAAAGCAAAAAATTTCAGAATTGCACCTTGCAATGCGGAGAAATTACTGTTTGTGCATTCACAATATTCATTGATTTTTGCCATTGAAAAACATCATGTTATTCATATACCAGAAATGTTTGAAGCTACTGACTGAATGAAAGGAGCTGGCATCTCACTCTCTTTGAATCTTCTTTATCATGCTAAGAGGAGCAGGAAAAAGCAAAAAATTTCAGAATTGCACCTTGCAATGCGGAGAAATTACTGTTTGTGCATTTACAATATTCATTGATTTTTGCCATTGAAAAACGTCCAGAAATGATTGAAGCTACTGACTGAATGAAAGGAGCTGGCATCTCACTCTCTTTGAATCTTCTTTATCATGCTAAGAGGAGCAGGAAAAAGCAAAAAATTTCAGAATTGCACCTTGCAATGCGGAGAAATTATTGTTTGTGCATTTACAATATTCATTGATTTTTGCCATTGAAAAACATCATGTTATTCATATACCAGAAATGTTTGAAGCTACTGACTGAATGAAAGGAGCTGGCATCTCACTCTCTTTGAATCTTCTTTATCATGCTAAGAGGAGCAGGAAAAAGCAAAAAATTTCAGAATTGCACCTTGCAATGCGGAGAAATTACTGTTTGTGCATTTACAATATTCATTGATTTTTGCCATTGAAAAACGTCCAGAAATGATTGAAGCTACTGACTGAATGAAAGGAGCTGGCATCTCACTCTCTTTGAATCTTCTTTATCATGCTAAGAGGAGCAGGAAAAAGCAAAAAATTTCAGAATTGCACCTTGCAATGCGGAGAAATTACTGTTTGTGCATTTACAATATTCATTGATTTTTGCCATTGAAAAACTTCCAGAAATGATTGAAGCTACTGACTGAATGAAAGGAGCTGGCATCTCACTCTCTTTGAATCTTCTTTATCATGCTAAGAGGAGCAGGAAAAAGCAAAAAATTTCAGAATTGCACCTTGCAATGCGGAGAAATTACTGTTTGTGCATTTACAATATTCATTGATTTTTGCCATTGAAAAACGTCCAGAAATGATTGAAGCTACTGACTGAATGAAAGGAGCTGGCATCTCACTCTCTTTGAATCTTCTTTATCATGCTAAGAGGAGCAGGAAAAAGCAAAAAATTTCAGAATTGCACCTTGCAATGCGGAGAAATTACTGTTTGTGCATTTACAATATTCATTGATTTTTGCCATTGAAAAACATCATGTTATTCATATACCAGAAATGTTTGAAGCTACTGACTGAATGAAAGGAGCTGGCATCTCACTCTCTTTGAATCTTCTTTATCATGCTAAGAGGAGCAGGAAAAAGCAAAAAATTTCAGAATTGCACCTTGCAATGCGGAGAAATTACTGTTTTGTGCATTTACAATATTCATTGATTTTTGCCATTGAAAAATGTCCAGAAATGATTGAAGCTACTGACTGAATGAAAGGAGCTGGCATCTCACTCTCTTTGAATCTTCTTTATCATGCTAAGAGGAGCAGGAAAAAGCAAAAAATTTCAGAATTGCACCTTGCAATGCGGAGAAATTACTGTTTGTGCATTTACAATATTCATTGATTTTTGCCATTGAAAAACATCATGTTATTCATATACCAGAAATGTTTGAAGCTACTGACTGAATGAAAGGAGCTGGCATCTCACTCTCTTTGAATCTTCTTTATCATGCTAAGAGGAGCAGGAAAAAGCAAAAAATTTCAGAATTGCACCTTGCAATGCGGAGAAATTACTGTTTGTGCATTTACAATATTCACTGATTTTTGCCATTGAAAAACGTCCAGAAATGATTGAAGCTACTGACTGAATGAAAGGAGCTGGCATCTCACTCTCTTTGAATCTTCTTTATCATGCTAAGAGGAGCAGGAAAAAGCAAAAAATTTCAGAATTGCACCTTGCAATGCGGAGAAATTACTGTTTGTGCATTTACAATATTCACTGATTTTTGCCATTGAAAAACGTCCAGAAATGATTGAAGCTACTGACTGAATGAAAGGAGCTGGCATCTCACTCTCTTTGAATCTTCTTTATCATGCTAAGAGGAGCAGGAAAAAGCAAAAAATTTCAGAATTGCACCTTGCAATGCGGAGAAATTACTGTTTGTGCATTTACAATATTCATTGATTTTTGCCATTGAAAAACGTCCAGAAATGATTGAAGCTACTGACTGAATGAAAGGAGCTGGCATCTCACTCTCTTTGAATCTTCTTTATCATGCTAAGAGGAGCAGGAAAAAGCAAAAAATTTCAGAATTGCACCTTGCAATGCGGAGAAATTACTGTTTGTGCATTTACAATATTCATTAATTTTTGCCATTGAAAAACTTCCAGAAATGATTGAAGCTACTGACTGAATGAAAGGAGCTGGCATCTCACTCTCTTTGAATCTTCTTTATCATGCTAAGAGGAGCAGGAAAAAGCAAAAAATTTCAGAATTGCACCTTGCAATGCGGAGAAATTACTGTTTGTGCATTTACAATATTCATTGATTTTTGCCATTGAAAAACGTCCAGAAATGATTGAAGCTACTGACTGAATGAAAGGAGCTGGCATCTCACTCTCTTTGAATCTTCTTTATCATGCTAAGAGGAGCAGGAAAAAGCAAAAAATTTCAGAATTGCACCTTGCAATGCGGAGAAATTACTGTTTGTGCATTTACAATATTCATTGATTTTTGCCATTGAAAAACTTCCAGAAATGATTGAAGCTACTGACTGAATGAAAGGAGCTGGCATCTCACTCTCTTTGAATCTTCTTTATCATGCTAAGAGGAGCAGGAAAAAGCAAAAAATTTCAGAATTGCACCTTGCAATGCGGAGAAATTACTGTTTGTGCATTTACAATATTCATTGATTTTTGCCATTGAAAAACGTCCAGAAATGATTGAAGCTACTGACTGAATGAAAGGAGCTGGCATCTCACTCTCTTTGAATCTTCTTTATCATGCTAAGAGGAGCAGGAAAAAGCAAAAAATTTCAGAATTGCACCTTGCAATGCGGAGAAATTACTGTTTGTGCATTTACAATATTCATTGATTTTTGCCATTGAAAAACATCATGTTATTCATATACCAGAAATGTTTGAAGCTACTGACTGAATGAAAGGAGCTGGCATCTCACTCTCTTTGAATCTTCTTTATCATGCTAAGAGGAGCAGGAAAAAGCAAAAAATTTCAGAATTGCACCTTGCAATGCGGAGAAATTACTGTTTGTGCATTTACAATATTCACTGATTTTTGCCATTGAAAAACGTCCAGAAATGATTGAAGCTACTGACTGAATGAAAGGAGCTGGCATCTCACTCTCTTTGAATCTTCTTTATCATGCTAAGAGGAGCAGGAAAAAGCAAAAAATTTCAGAATTGCACCTTGCAATGCGGAGAAATTACTGTTTGTGCATTTACAATATTCATTGATTTTTGCCATTGAAAAACGTCCAGAAATGATTGAAGCTACTGACTGAATGAAAGGAGCTGGCATCTCACTCTCTTTGAATCTTCTTTATCATGCTAAGAGGAGCAGGAAAAAGCAAAAAATTTCAGAATTGCACCTTGCAATGCGGAGAAATTACTGTTTGTGCATTTACAATATTCATTAATTTTTGCCATTGAAAAACTTCCAGAAATGATTGAAGCTACTGACTGAATGAAAGGAGCTGGCATCTCACTCTCTTTGAATCTTCTTTATCATGCTAAGAGGAGCAGGAAAAAGCAAAAAATTTCAGAATTGCACCTTGCAATGCGGAGAAATTACTGTTTGTGCATTTACAATATTCATTGATTTTTGCCATTGAAAAACGTCCAGAAATGATTGAAGCTACTGACTGAATGAAAGGAGCTGGCATCTCACTCTCTTTGAATCTTCTTTATCATGCTAAGAGGAGCAGGAAAAAGCAAAAAATTTCAGAATTGCACCTTGCAATGCGGAGAAATTACTGTTTGTGCATTTACAATATTCATTGATTTTTGCCATTGAAAAACTTCCAGAAATGATTGAAGCTACTGACTGAATGAAAAGAGCTGGCATCTCACTCTCTTTGAATCTTCTTTATCATGCTAAGAGGAGCAGGAAAAAGCAAAAAATTTCAGAATTGCACCTTGCAATGCGGAGAAATTACTGTTTGTGCATTTACAATATTCATTGATTTTTGCCATTGAAAAACGTCCAGAAATGATTGAAGCTACTGACTGAATGAAAGGAGCTGGCATCTCACTCTCTTTGAATCTTCTTTATCATGCTAAGAGGAGCAGGAAAAAGCAAAAAATTTCAGAATTGCACCTTGCAATGCGGAGAAATTACTGTTTGTGCATTCACAATATTCATTGATTTTTGCCATTGAAAAACATCATGTTATTCATATACCAGAAATGTTTGAAGCTACTGACTGAATGAAAGGAGCTGGCATCTCACTCTCTTTGAATCTTCTTTATCATGCTAAGAGGAGCAGGAAAAAGCAAAAAATTTCAGAATTGCACCTTGCAATGCGGAGAAATTACTGTTTGTGCATTTACAATATTCATTGATTTTTGCCATTGAAAAACGTCCAGAAATGATTGAAGCTACTGACTGAATGAAAGGAGCTGGCATCTCACTCTCTTTGAATCTTCTTTATCATGCTAAGAGGAGCAGGAAAAAGCAAAAAATTTCAGAATTGCACCTTGCAATGCGGAGAAATTACTGTTTGTGCATTTACAATATTCATTGATTTTTGCCATTGAAAAACATCATGTTTTTCATATACCAGAAATGTTTGAAGCTGCTGACTGAATGAAAGGAGCTGGCATCTCACTCTCTTTGAATCTTCTTTATCATGCTAAGAGGAGCAGGAAAAAGCAAAAAATTTCAGAATTGCACCTTGCAATGCGGAGAAATTACTGTTTGTGCATTTACAATATTCACTGATTTTTGCCATTGAAAAACGTCCAGAAATGATTGAAGCTACTGACTGAATGAAAGGAGCTGGCATCTCACTCTCTTTGAATCTTCTTTATCATGCTAAGAGGAGCAGGAGAAAGCAAAAAATTTCAGAATTGCACCTTGCAATGCGGAGAAATTACTGTTTGTGCATTTACAATATTCATTGATTTTTGCCATTGAAAAACATCATGTTATTCATATACCAGAAATGTTTGAAGCTACTGACTGAATGAAAGGAGCTGGCATCTCACTCTCTTTGAATCTTCTTTATCATGCTAAGAGGAGCAGGAAAAAGCAAAAAATTTCAGAATTGCACCTTGCAATGCGGAGAAATTACTGTTTTGTGCATTTACAATATTCATTGATTTTTGCCATTGAAAAATGTCCAGAAATGATTGAAGCTACTGACTGAATGAAAGGAGCTGGCATCTCACTCTCTTTGAATCTTCTTTATCATGCTAAGAGGAGCAGGAAAAAGCAAAAAATTTCAGAATTGCACCTTGCAATGCGGAGAAATTACTGTTTGTGCATTTACAATATTCATTGATTTTTGCCATTGAAAAACATCATGTTATTCATATACCAGAAATGTTTGAAGCTACTGACTGAATGAAAGGAGCTGGCATCTCACTCTCTTTGAATCTTCTTTATCATGCTAAGAGGAGCAGGAAAAAGCAAAAAATTTCAGAATTGCACCTTGCAATGCGGAGAAATTACTGTTTGTGCATTTACAATATTCACTGATTTTTGCCATTGAAAAACGTCCAGAAATGATTGAAGCTACTGACTGAATGAAAGGAGCTGGCATCTCACTCTCTTTGAATCTTCTTTATCATGCTAAGAGGAGCAGGAAAAAGCAAAAAATTTCAGAATTGCACCTTGCAATGCGGAGAAATTACTGTTTGTGCATTTACAATATTCACTGATTTTTGCCATTGAAAAACGTCCAGAAATGATTGAAGCTACTGACTGAATGAAAGGAGCTGGCATCTCACTCTCTTTGAATCTTCTTTATCATGCTAAGAGGAGCAGGAAAAAGCAAAAAATTTCAGAATTGCACCTTGCAATGCGGAGAAATTACTGTTTGTGCATTTACAATATTCATTGATTTTTGCCATTGAAAAACGTCCAGAAATGATTGAAGCTACTGACTGAATGAAAGGAGCTGGCATCTCACTCTCTTTGAATCTTCTTTATCATGCTAAGAGGAGCAGGAAAAAGCAAAAAATTTCAGAATTGCACCTTGCAATGCGGAGAAATTACTGTTTGTGCATTTACAATATTCATTAATTTTTGCCATTGAAAAACTTCCAGAAATGATTGAAGCTACTGACTGAATGAAAGGAGCTGGCATCTCACTCTCTTTGAATCTTCTTTATCATGCTAAGAGGAGCAGGAAAAAGCAAAAAATTTCAGAATTGCACCTTGCAATGCGGAGAAATTACTGTTTGTGCATTTACAATATTCATTGATTTTTGCCATTGAAAAACGTCCAGAAATGATTGAAGCTACTGACTGAATGAAAGGAGCTGGCATCTCACTCTCTTTGAATCTTCTTTATCATGCTAAGAGGAGCAGGAAAAAGCAAAAAATTTCAGAATTGCACCTTGCAATGCGGAGAAATTACTGTTTGTGCATTTACAATATTCATTGATTTTTGCCATTGAAAAACTTCCAGAAATGATTGAAGCTACTGACTGAATGAAAGGAGCTGGCATCTCACTCTCTTTGAATCTTCTTTATCATGCTAAGAGGAGCAGGAAAAAGCAAAAAATTTCAGAATTGCACCTTGCAATGCGGAGAAATTACTGTTTGTGCATTTACAATATTCATTGATTTTTGCCATTGAAAAACGTCCAGAAATGATTGAAGCTACTGACTGAATGAAAGGAGCTGGCATCTCACTCTCTTTGAATCTTCTTTATCATGCTAAGAGGAGCAGGAAAAAGCAAAAAATTTCAGAATTGCACCTTGCAATGCGGAGAAATTACTGTTTGTGCATTTACAATATTCATTGATTTTTGCCATTGAAAAACATCATGTTATTCATATACCAGAAATGTTTGAAGCTACTGACTGAATGAAAGGAGCTGGCATCTCACTCTCTTTGAATCTTCTTTATCATGCTAAGAGGAGCAGGAAAAAGCAAAAAATTTCAGAATTGCACCTTGCAATGCGGAGAAATTACTGTTTGTGCATTTACAATATTCACTGATTTTTGCCATTGAAAAACGTCCAGAAATGATTGAAGCTACTGACTGAATGAAAGGAGCTGGCATCTCACTCTCTTTGAATCTTCTTTATCATGCTAAGAGGAGCAGGAAAAAGCAAAAAATTTCAGAATTGCACCTTGCAATGCGGAGAAATTACTGTTTGTGCATTTACAATATTCATTGATTTTTGCCATTGAAAAACGTCCAGAAATGATTGAAGCTACTGACTGAATGAAAGGAGCTGGCATCTCACTCTCTTTGAATCTTCTTTATCATGCTAAGAGGAGCAGGAAAAAGCAAAAAATTTCAGAATTGCACCTTGCAATGCGGAGAAATTACTGTTTGTGCATTTACAATATTCATTAATTTTTGCCATTGAAAAACTTCCAGAAATGATTGAAGCTACTGACTGAATGAAAGGAGCTGGCATCTCACTCTCTTTGAATCTTCTTTATCATGCTAAGAGGAGCAGGAAAAAGCAAAAAATTTCAGAATTGCACCTTGCAATGCGGAGAAATTACTGTTTGTGCATTTACAATATTCATTGATTTTTGCCATTGAAAAACGTCCAGAAATGATTGAAGCTACTGACTGAATGAAAGGAGCTGGCATCTCACTCTCTTTGAATCTTCTTTATCATGCTAAGAGGAGCAGGAAAAAGCAAAAAATTTCAGAATTGCACCTTGCAATGCGGAGAAATTACTGTTTGTGCATTTACAATATTCATTGATTTTTGCCATTGAAAAACTTCCAGAAATGATTGAAGCTACTGACTGAATGAAAGGAGCTGGCATCTCACTCTCTTTGAATCTTCTTTATCATGCTAAGAGGAGCAGGAAAAAGCAAAAAATTTCAGAATTGCACCTTGCAATGCGGAGAAATTACTGTTTGTGCATTTACAATATTCATTGATTTTTGCCATTGAAAAACGTCCAGAAATGATTGAAGCTACTGACTGAATGAAAGGAGCTGGCATCTCACTCTCTTTGAATCTTCTTTATCATGCTAAGAGGAGCAGGAAAAAGCAAAAAATTTCAGAATTGCACCTTGCAATGCGGAGAAATTACTGTTTGTGCATTCACAATATTCATTGATTTTTGCCATTGAAAAACATCATGTTATTCATATACCAGAAATGTTTGAAGCTACTGACTGAATGAAAGGAGCTGGCATCTCACTCTCTTTGAATCTTCTTTATCATGCTAAGAGGAGCAGGAAAAAGCAAAAAATTTCAGAATTGCACCTTGCAATGCGGAGAAATTACTGTTTGTGCATTTACAATATTCATTGATTTTTGCCATTGAAAAACGTCCAGAAATGATTGAAGCTACTGACTGAATGAAAGGAGCTGGCATCTCACTCTCTTTGAATCTTCTTTATCATGCTAAGAGGAGCAGGAAAAAGCAAAAAATTTCAGAATTGCACCTTGCAATGCGGAGAAATTACTGTTTGTGCATTTACAATATTCATTGATTTTTGCCATTGAAAAACATCATGTTTTTCATATACCAGAAATGTTTGAAGCTGCTGACTGAATGAAAGGAGCTGGCATCTCACTCTCTTTGAATCTTCTTTATCATGCTAAGAGGAGCAGGAAAAAGCAAAAAATTTCAGAATTGCACCTTGCAATGCGGAGAAATTACTGTTTGTGCATTTACAATATTCACTGATTTTTGCCATTGAAAAACGTCCAGAAATGATTGAAGCTACTGACTGAATGAAAGGAGCTGGCATCTCACTCTCTTTGAATCTTCTTTATCATGCTAAGAGGAGCAGGAGAAAGCAAAAAATTTCAGAATTGCACCTTGCAATGCGGAGAAATTACTGTTTGTGCATTTACAATATTCATTGATTTTTGCCATTGAAAAACGTCCAGAAATGATTGAAGCTACTGACTGAATGAAAGGAGCTGGCATCTCACTCTCTTTGAATCTTCTTTATCATGCTAAGAGGAGCAGGAAAAAGCAAAAAATTTCAGAATTGCACCTTGCAATGCGGAGAAATTACTGTTTGTGCATTTACAATATTCATTAATTTTTGCCATTGAAAAACTTCCAGAAATGATTGAAGCTACTGACTGAATGAAAGGAGCTGGCATCTCACTCTCTTTGAATCTTCTTTATCATGCTAAGAGGAGCAGGAAAAAGCAAAAAATTTCAGAATTGCACCTTGCAATGCGGAGAAATTACTGTTTGTGCATTTACAATATTCATTGATTTTTGCCATTGAAAAACGTCCAGAAATGATTGAAGCTACTGACTGAATGAAAGGAGCTGGCATCTCACTCTCTTTGAATCTTCTTTATCATGCTAAGAGGAGCAGGAAAAAGCAAAAAATTTCAGAATTGCACCTTGCAATGCGGAGAAATTACTGTTTGTGCATTTACAATATTCATTGATTTTTGCCATTGAAAAACTTCCAGAAATGATTGAAGCTACTGACTGAATGAAAGGAGCTGGCATCTCACTCTCTTTGAATCTTCTTTATCATGCTAAGAGGAGCAGGAAAAAGCAAAAAATTTCAGAATTGCACCTTGCAATGCGGAGAAATTACTGTTTGTGCATTTACAATATTCATTGATTTTTGCCATTGAAAAACGTCCAGAAATGATTGAAGCTACTGACTGAATGAAAGGAGCTGGCATCTCACTCTCTTTGAATCTTCTTTATCATGCTAAGAGGAGCAGGAAAAAGCAAAAAATTTCAGAATTGCACCTTGCAATGCGGAGAAATTACTGTTTGTGCATTTACAATATTCATTGATTTTTGCCATTGAAAAACATCATGTTATTCATATACCAGAAATGTTTGAAGCTACTGACTGAATGAAAGGAGCTGGCATCTCACTCTCTTTGAATCTTCTTTATCATGCTAAGAGGAGCAGGAAAAAGCAAAAAATTTCAGAATTGCACCTTGCAATGCGGAGAAATTACTGTTTGTGCATTTACAATATTCACTGATTTTTGCCATTGAAAAACGTCCAGAAATGATTGAAGCTACTGACTGAATGAAAGGAGCTGGCATCTCACTCTCTTTGAATCTTCTTTATCATGCTAAGAGGAGCAGGAAAAAGCAAAAAATTTCAGAATTGCACCTTGCAATGCGGAGAAATTACTGTTTGTGCATTTACAATATTCATTGATTTTTGCCATTGAAAAACGTCCAGAAATGATTGAAGCTACTGACTGAATGAAAGGAGCTGGCATCTCACTCTCTTTGAATCTTCTTTATCATGCTAAGAGGAGCAGGAAAAAGCAAAAAATTTCAGAATTGCACCTTGCAATGCGGAGAAATTACTGTTTGTGCATTTACAATATTCATTAATTTTTGCCATTGAAAAACTTCCAGAAATGATTGAAGCTACTGACTGAATGAAAGGAGCTGGCATCTCACTCTCTTTGAATCTTCTTTATCATGCTAAGAGGAGCAGGAGAAAGCAAAAAATTTCAGAATTGCACCTTGCAATGCGGAGAAATTACTGTTTGTGCATTTACAATATTCATTGATTTTTGCCATTGAAAAACATCATGTTATTCATATACCAGAAATGTTTGAAGCTACTGACTGAATGAAAGGAGCTGGCATCTCACTCTCTTTGAATCTTCTTTATCATGCTAAGAGGAGCAGGAAAAAGCAAAAAATTTCAGAATTGCACCTTGCAATGCGGAGAAATTACTGTTTTGTGCATTTACAATATTCATTGATTTTTGCCATTGAAAAATGTCCAGAAATGATTGAAGCTACTGACTGAATGAAAGGAGCTGGCATCTCACTCTCTTTGAATCTTCTTTATCATGCTAAGAGGAGCAGGAAAAAGCAAAAAATTTCAGAATTGCACCTTGCAATGCGGAGAAATTACTGTTTGTGCATTTACAATATTCATTGATTTTTGCCATTGAAAAACATCATGTTATTCATATACCAGAAATGTTTGAAGCTACTGACTGAATGAAAGGAGCTGGCATCTCACTCTCTTTGAATCTTCTTTATCATGCTAAGAGGAGCAGGAAAAAGCAAAAAATTTCAGAATTGCACCTTGCAATGCGGAGAAATTACTGTTTGTGCATTTACAATATTCACTGATTTTTGCCATTGAAAAACGTCCAGAAATGATTGAAGCTACTGACTGAATGAAAGGAGCTGGCATCTCACTCTCTTTGAATCTTCTTTATCATGCTAAGAGGAGCAGGAAAAAGCAAAAAATTTCAGAATTGCACCTTGCAATGCGGAGAAATTACTGTTTGTGCATTTACAATATTCACTGATTTTTGCCATTGAAAAACGTCCAGAAATGATTGAAGCTACTGACTGAATGAAAGGAGCTGGCATCTCACTCTCTTTGAATCTTCTTTATCATGCTAAGAGGAGCAGGAAAAAGCAAAAAATTTCAGAATTGCACCTTGCAATGCGGAGAAATTACTGTTTGTGCATTTACAATATTCATTGATTTTTGCCATTGAAAAACGTCCAGAAATGATTGAAGCTACTGACTGAATGAAAGGAGCTGGCATCTCACTCTCTTTGAATCTTCTTTATCATGCTAAGAGGAGCAGGAAAAAGCAAAAAATTTCAGAATTGCACCTTGCAATGCGGAGAAATTACTGTTTGTGCATTTACAATATTCATTAATTTTTGCCATTGAAAAACTTCCAGAAATGATTGAAGCTACTGACTGAATGAAAGGAGCTGGCATCTCACTCTCTTTGAATCTTCTTTATCATGCTAAGAGGAGCAGGAAAAAGCAAAAAATTTCAGAATTGCACCTTGCAATGCGGAGAAATTACTGTTTGTGCATTTACAATATTCATTGATTTTTGCCATTGAAAAACGTCCAGAAATGATTGAAGCTACTGACTGAATGAAAGGAGCTGGCATCTCACTCTCTTTGAATCTTCTTTATCATGCTAAGAGGAGCAGGAAAAAGCAAAAAATTTCAGAATTGCACCTTGCAATGCGGAGAAATTACTGTTTGTGCATTTACAATATTCATTGATTTTTGCCATTGAAAAACTTCCAGAAATGATTGAAGCTACTGACTGAATGAAAGGAGCTGGCATCTCACTCTCTTTGAATCTTCTTTATCATGCTAAGAGGAGCAGGAAAAAGCAAAAAATTTCAGAATTGCACCTTGCAATGCGGAGAAATTACTGTTTGTGCATTTACAATATTCATTGATTTTTGCCATTGAAAAACGTCCAGAAATGATTGAAGCTACTGACTGAATGAAAGGAGCTGGCATCTCACTCTCTTTGAATCTTCTTTATCATGCTAAGAGGAGCAGGAAAAAGCAAAAAATTTCAGAATTGCACCTTGCAATGCGGAGAAATTACTGTTTGTGCATTTACAATATTCATTGATTTTTGCCATTGAAAAACATCATGTTATTCATATACCAGAAATGTTTGAAGCTACTGACTGAATGAAAGGAGCTGGCATCTCACTCTCTTTGAATCTTCTTTATCATGCTAAGAGGAGCAGGAAAAAGCAAAAAATTTCAGAATTGCACCTTGCAATGCGGAGAAATTACTGTTTGTGCATTTACAATATTCACTGATTTTTGCCATTGAAAAACGTCCAGAAATGATTGAAGCTACTGACTGAATGAAAGGAGCTGGCATCTCACTCTCTTTGAATCTTCTTTATCATGCTAAGAGGAGCAGGAAAAAGCAAAAAATTTCAGAATTGCACCTTGCAATGCGGAGAAATTACTGTTTGTGCATTTACAATATTCATTGATTTTTGCCATTGAAAAACGTCCAGAAATGATTGAAGCTACTGACTGAATGAAAGGAGCTGGCATCTCACTCTCTTTGAATCTTCTTTATCATGCTAAGAGGAGCAGGAAAAAGCAAAAAATTTCAGAATTGCACCTTGCAATGCGGAGAAATTACTGTTTGTGCATTTACAATATTCATTAATTTTTGCCATTGAAAAACTTCCAGAAATGATTGAAGCTACTGACTGAATGAAAGGAGCTGGCATCTCACTCTCTTTGAATCTTCTTTATCATGCTAAGAGGAGCAGGAAAAAGCAAAAAATTTCAGAATTGCACCTTGCAATGCGGAGAAATTACTGTTTGTGCATTTACAATATTCATTGATTTTTGCCATTGAAAAACGTCCAGAAATGATTGAAGCTACTGACTGAATGAAAGGAGCTGGCATCTCACTCTCTTTGAATCTTCTTTATCATGCTAAGAGGAGCAGGAAAAAGCAAAAAATTTCAGAATTGCACCTTGCAATGCGGAGAAATTACTGTTTGTGCATTTACAATATTCATTGATTTTTGCCATTGAAAAACTTCCAGAAATGATTGAAGCTACTGACTGAATGAAAGGAGCTGGCATCTCACTCTCTTTGAATCTTCTTTATCATGCTAAGAGGAGCAGGAAAAAGCAAAAAATTTCAGAATTGCACCTTGCAATGCGGAGAAATTACTGTTTGTGCATTTACAATATTCATTGATTTTTGCCATTGAAAAACGTCCAGAAATGATTGAAGCTACTGACTGAATGAAAGGAGCTGGCATCTCACTCTCTTTGAATCTTCTTTATCATGCTAAGAGGAGCAGGAAAAAGCAAAAAATTTCAGAATTGCACCTTGCAATGCGGAGAAATTACTGTTTGTGCATTCACAATATTCATTGATTTTTGCCATTGAAAAACATCATGTTATTCATATACCAGAAATGTTTGAAGCTACTGACTGAATGAAAGGAGCTGGCATCTCACTCTATTTGAATCTTCTTTATCATGCTAAGAGGAGCAGGAAAAAGCAAAAAATTTCAGAATTGCACCTTGCAATGCGGAGAAATTACTGTTTGTGCATTTACAATATTCATTGATTTTTGCCATTGAAAAACGTCCAGAAATGATTGAAGCTACTGACTGAATGAAAGGAGCTGGCATCTCACTCTCTTTGAATCTTCTTTATCATGCTAAGAGGAGCAGGAAAAAGCAAAAAATTTCAGAATTGCACCTTGCAATGCGGAGAAATTACTGTTTGTGCATTTACAATATTCATTGATTTTTGCCATTGAAAAACATCATGTTTTTCATATACCAGAAATGTTTGAAGCTGCTGACTGAATGAAAGGAGCTGGCATCTCACTCTCTTTGAATCTTCTTTATCATGCTAAGAGGAGCAGGAAAAAGCAAAAAATTTCAGAATTGCACCTTGCAATGCGGAGAAATTACTGTTTGTGCATTTACAATATTCACTGATTTTTGCCATTGAAAAACGTCCAGAAATGATTGAAGCTACTGACTGAATGAAAGGAGCTGGCATCTCACTCTCTTTGAATCTTCTTTATCATGCTAAGAGGAGCAGGAGAAAGCAAAAAATTTCAGAATTGCACCTTGCAATGCGGAGAAATTACTGTTTGTGCATTTACAATATTCATTGATTTTTGCCATTGAAAAACGTCCAGAAATGATTGAAGCTACTGACTGAATGAAAGGAGCTGGCATCTCACTCTCTTTGAATCTTCTTTATCATGCTAAGAGGAGCAGGAAAAAGCAAAAAATTTCAGAATTGCACCTTGCAATGCGGAGAAATTACTGTTTGTGCATTTACAATATTCATTAATTTTTGCCATTGAAAAACTTCCAGAAATGATTGAAGCTACTGACTGAATGAAAGGAGCTGGCATCTCACTCTCTTTGAATCTTCTTTATCATGCTAAGAGGAGCAGGAAAAAGCAAAAAATTTCAGAATTGCACCTTGCAATGCGGAGAAATTACTGTTTGTGCATTTACAATATTCATTGATTTTTGCCATTGAAAAACGTCCAGAAATGATTGAAGCTACTGACTGAATGAAAGGAGCTGGCATCTCACTCTCTTTGAATCTTCTTTATCATGCTAAGAGGAGCAGGAAAAAGCAAAAAATTTCAGAATTGCACCTTGCAATGCGGAGAAATTACTGTTTGTGCATTTACAATATTCATTGATTTTTGCCATTGAAAAACTTCCAGAAATGATTGAAGCTACTGACTGAATGAAAGGAGCTGGCATCTCACTCTCTTTGAATCTTCTTTATCATGCTAAGAGGAGCAGGAAAAAGCAAAAAATTTCAGAATTGCACCTTGCAATGCGGAGAAATTACTGTTTGTGCATTTACAATATTCATTGATTTTTGCCATTGAAAAACGTCCAGAAATGATTGAAGCTACTGACTGAATGAAAGGAGCTGGCATCTCACTCTCTTTGAATCTTCTTTATCATGCTAAGAGGAGCAGGAAAAAGCAAAAAATTTCAGAATTGCACCTTGCAATGCGGAGAAATTACTGTTTGTGCATTTACAATATTCATTGATTTTTGCCATTGAAAAACATCATGTTATTCATATACCAGAAATGTTTGAAGCTACTGACTGAATGAAAGGAGCTGGCATCTCACTCTCTTTGAATCTTCTTTATCATGCTAAGAGGAGCAGGAAAAAGCAAAAAATTTCAGAATTGCACCTTGCAATGCGGAGAAATTACTGTTTGTGCATTTACAATATTCACTGATTTTTGCCATTGAAAAACGTCCAGAAATGATTGAAGCTACTGACTGAATGAAAGGAGCTGGCATCTCACTCTCTTTGAATCTTCTTTATCATGCTAAGAGGAGCAGGAAAAAGCAAAAAATTTCAGAATTGCACCTTGCAATGCGGAGAAATTACTGTTTGTGCATTTACAATATTCATTGATTTTTGCCATTGAAAAACGTCCAGAAATGATTGAAGCTACTGACTGAATGAAAGGAGCTGGCATCTCACTCTCTTTGAATCTTCTTTATCATGCTAAGAGGAGCAGGAAAAAGCAAAAAATTTCAGAATTGCACCTTGCAATGCGGAGAAATTACTGTTTGTGCATTTACAATATTCATTAATTTTTGCCATTGAAAAACTTCCAGAAATGATTGAAGCTACTGACTGAATGAAAGGAGCTGGCATCTCACTCTCTTTGAATCTTCTTTATCATGCTAAGAGGAGCAGGAAAAAGCAAAAAATTTCAGAATTGCACCTTGCAATGCGGAGAAATTACTGTTTGTGCATTTACAATATTCATTGATTTTCGCCATTGAAAAACGTCCAGAAATGATTGAAGCTACTGACTGAATGAAAGGAGCTGGCATCTCACTCTCTTTGAATCTTCTTTATCATGCTAAGAGGAGCAGGAAAAAGCAAAAAATTTCAGAATTGCACCTTGCAATGCGGAGAAATTACTGTTTGTGCATTTACAATATTCATTGATTTTTGCCATTGAAAAACTTCCAGAAATGATTGAAGCTACTGACTGAATGAAAGGAGCTGGCATCTCACTCTCTTTGAATCTTCTTTATCATGCTAAGAGGAGCAGGAAAAAGCAAAAAATTTCAGAATTGCACCTTGCAATGCGGAGAAATTACTGTTTGTGCATTTACAATATTCATTGATTTTTGCCATTGAAAAACGTCCAGAAATGATTGAAGCTACTGACTGAATGAAAGGAGCTGGCATCTCACTCTCTTTGAATCTTCTTTATCATGCTAAGAGGAGCAGGAAAAAGCAAAAAATTTCAGAATTGCACCTTGCAATGCGGAGAAATTACTGTTTGTGCATTCACAATATTCATTGATTTTTGCCATTGAAAAACATCATGTTATTCATATACCAGAAATGTTTGAAGCTACTGACTGAATGAAAGGAGCTGGCATCTCACTCTCTTTGAATCTTCTTTATCATGCTAAGAGGAGCAGGAAAAAGCAAAAAATTTCAGAATTGCACCTTGCAATGCGGAGAAATTACTGTTTGTGCATTTACAATATTCATTGATTTTTGCCATTGAAAAACGTCCAGAAATGATTGAAGCTACTGACTGAATGAAAGGAGCTGGCATCTCACTCTCTTTGAATCTTCTTTATCATGCTAAGAGGAGCAGGAAAAAGCAAAAAATTTCAGAATTGCACCTTGCAATGCGGAGAAATTACTGTTTGTGCATTTACAATATTCATTGATTTTTGCCATTGAAAAACATCATGTTTTTCATATACCAGAAATGTTTGAAGCTGCTGACTGAATGAAAGGAGCTGGCATCTCACTCTCTTTGAATCTTCTTTATCATGCTAAGAGGAGCAGGAAAAAGCAAAAAATTTCAGAATTGCACCTTGCAATGCGGAGAAATTACTGTTTGTGCATTTACAATATTCACTGATTTTTGCCATTGAAAAACGTCCAGAAATGATTGAAGCTACTGACTGAATGAAAGGAGCTGGCATCTCACTCTCTTTGAATCTTCTTTATCATGCTAAGAGGAGCAGGAGAAAGCAAAAAATTTCAGAATTGCACCTTGCAATGCGGAGAAATTACTGTTTGTGCATTTACAATATTCATTGATTTTTGCCATTGAAAAACGTCCAGAAATGATTGAAGCTACTGACTGAATGAAAGGAGCTGGCATCTCACTCTCTTTGAATCTTCTTTATCATGCTAAGAGTAGCAGGAAAAAGCAAAAAATTTCAGAATTGCACCTTGCAATGCGGAGAAATTACTGTTTGTGCATTTACAATATTCATTAATTTTTGCCATTGAAAAACTTCCAGAAATGATTGAAGCTACTGACTGAATGAAAGGAGCTGGCATCTCACTCTCTTTGAATCTTCTTTATCATGCTAAGAGGAGCAGGAAAAAGCAAAAAATTTCAGAATTGCACCTTGCAATGCGGAGAAATTACTGTTTGTGCATTTACAATATTCATTGATTTTTGCCATTGAAAAACGTCCAGAAATGATTGAAGCTACTGACTGAATGAAAGGAGCTGGCATCTCACTCTTTGAATCTTCTTTATCATGCTAAGAGGAGCAGGAAAAAGCAAAAAATTTCAGAATTGCACCTTGCAATGCGGAGAAATTACTGTTTGTGCATTTACAATATTCATTGATTTTTGCCATTGAAAAACTTCCAGAAATGATTGAAGCTACTGACTGAATGAAAGGAGCTGGCATCTCACTCTCTTTGAATCTTATTTATCATGCTAAGAGGAGCAGGAAAAAGCAAAAAATTTCAGAATTGCACCTTGCAATGCGGAGAAATTACTGTTTGTGCATTTACAATATTCATTGATTTTTGCCATTGAAAAACATCATGTTATTCATATACCAGAAATGTTTGAAGCTACTGACTGAATGAAAGGAGCTGGCATCTCACTCTCTTTGAATCTTCTTTATCATGCTAAGAGGAGCAGGAAAAAGCAAAAAATTTCAGAATTGCACCTTGCAATGCGGATAAATTACTGTTTGTGCATTTACAATATTCATTGATTTTTGCCATTGAAAAACATCATGTTATTCATATACCAGAAATGATTGAAGCTACTGACTGAATGAAAGGAGCTGGCATCTCACTCTCTTTGAATCTTCTTTATCATGCTAAGAGGAGCAGGAAAAAGCAAAAAATTTCAGAATTGCACCTTGCAATGCGGAGAAATTACTGTTTGTGCATTTACAATATTCATTGATTTTTACCATTGAAAAACATCATGTTATTCATATACCAGAAATGTTTGAAGCTACTGACTGAATGAAAGGAGCTGGCATCTCACTCTCTTTGAATCTCTTTATCATGCTAAGAGGAGCAGGAAAAAGCAAAAAATTTCAGAATTGCACCTTGCAATGCGGAGAAATTACTGTTTGTGCATTTACAATATTCATTGATTTTTGCCATTGAAAAACGTCCAGAAATGATTGAAGCTACTGACTGAATGAAAGGAGCTGGCATCTCACTCTCTTTGAATCTTCTTTATCATGCTAAGAGGAGCAGGAAAAAGCAAAAAATTTCAGAATTGCACCTTGCAATGCGGAGAAATTACTGTTTGTGCATTTACAATATTCATTGATTTTTGCCATTGAAAAACATCATGTTATTCATATACCAGAAATGTTTGAAGCTACTGACTGAATGAAAGGAGCTGGCATCTCACTCTCTTTGAATCTTCTTTATCATGCTAAGAGGAGCAGGAAAAAGCAAAAAATTTCAGAATTGCACCTTGCAATGCGGAGAAATTACTGTTTGTGCATTTACAATATTCATTGATTTTTGCCATTGAAAAACTTCCAGAAATGATTGAAGCTACTGACTGAATGAAAGGAGCTGGCATCTCACTCTCTTTGAATCTTCTTTATCATGCTAAGAGGAGCAGGAAAAAGCAAAAAATTTCAGAATTGCACCTTGCAATGCGGAGAAATTACTGTTTGTGCATTTACAATATTCATTGATTTTTGCCATTGAAAAACGTCCAGAAATGATTGAAGCTACTGACTGAATGAAAGGAGCTGGCATCTCACTCTCTTTGAATCTTCTTTATCATGCTAAGAGGAGCAGGAAAAAGCAAAAAATTTCAGAATTGCACCTTGCAATGCGGAGAAATTACTGTTTGTGCATTTACAATATTCATTGATTTTTGCCATTGAAAAACATCATGTTATTCATATACCAGAAATGTTTGAAGCTACTGACTGAATGAAAGGAGCTGGCATCTCACTCTCTTTGAGTCTTCTTTATCATGCTAAGAGGAGCAGGAAAAAGCAAAAAATTTCAGAATTGCACCTTGCAATGCGGAGAAATTACTGTTTGTGCATTTACAATATTCATTGATTTTTGCCATTGAAAAACGTCCAGAAATGATTGAAGCTACTGACTGAATGAAAGGAGCTGGCATCTCACTCTCTTTGAATCTTCTTTATCATGCTAAGAGGAGCAGGAAAAAGCAAAAAATTTCAGAATTGCACCTTGCAATGCGGAGAAATTACTGTTTGTGCATTTACAATATTCATTGATTTTTGCCATTGAAAAACGTCCAGAAATGATTGAAGCTACTGACTGAATGAAAGGAGCTGGCATCTCACTCTCTTTGAATCTTCTTTATCATGCTAAGAGGAGCAGGAAAAAGCAAAAAATTTCAGAATTGCACCTTGCAATGCGGAGAAATTACTGTTTGTGCATTTACAATATTCATTGATTTTTGCCATTGAAAAACTTCCAGAAATGATTGAAGCTACTGACTGAATGAAAGGAGCTGGCATCTCACTCTCTTTGAATCTTCTTTATCATGCTAAGAGGAGCAGGAAAAAGCAAAAAATTTCAGAATTGCACCTTGCAATGCGGAGAAATTACTGTTTGTGCATTTACAATATTCATTGATTTTTGCGATTGAAAAACGTCCAGAAATGATTGAAGCTACTGACTGAATGAAAGGAGCTGGCATCTCACTCTCTTTGAATCTTCTTTATCATGCTAAGAGGAGCAGGAAAAAGCAAAAAATTTCAGAATTGCACCTTGCAATGCGGAGAAATTACTGTTTGTGCATTTACAATATTCATTGATTTTTGCCATTGAAAAACATCATGTTATTCATATACCAGAAATGTTTGAAGCTACTGACTGAATGAAAGGAGCTGGCATCTCACTCTCTTTGAATCTTCTTTATCATGCTAAGAGGAGCAGGAAAAAGCAAAAAATTTCAGAATTGCACCTTGCAATGCGGAGAAATTACTGTTTTGTGCATTTACAATATTCATTGATTTTTGCCATTGAAAAATGTCCAGAAATGATTGAAGCTACTGACTGAATGAAAGGAGCTGGCATCTCACTCTCTTTGAATCTTCTTTATCATGCTAAGAGGAGCAGGAAAAAGCAAAAAATTTCAGAATTGCACCTTGCAATGCGGAGAAATTACTGTTTGTGCATTTACAATATTCATTGATTTTTGCCATTGAAAAACATCATGTTATTCATATACCAGAAATGTTTGAAGCTACTGACTGAATGAAAGGAGCTGGCATCTCACTCTCTTTGAATCTTCTTTATCATGCTAAGAGGAGCAGGAAAAAGCAAAAAATTTCAGAATTGCACCTTGCAATGCGGAGAAATTACTGTTTGTGCATTTACAATATTCACTGATTTTTGCCATTGAAAAACGTCCAGAAATGATTGAAGCTACTGACTGAATGAAAGGAGCTGGCATCTCACTCTCTTTGAATCTTCTTTATCATGCTAAGAGGAGCAGGAAAAAGCAAAAAATTTCAGAATTGCACCTTGCAATGCGGAGAAATTACTGTTTGTGCATTTACAATATTCATTGATTTTTGCCATTGAAAAACGTCCAGAAATGATTGAAGCTACTGACTGAATGAAAGGAGCTGGCATCTCACTCTCTTTGAATCTTCTTTATCATGCTAAGAGGAGCAGGAAAAAGCAAAAAATTTCAGAATTGCACCTTGCAATGCGGAGAAATTACTGTTTGTGCATTTACAATATTCATTAATTTTTGCCATTGAAAAACTTCCAGAAATGATTGAAGCTACTGACTGAATGAAAGGAGCTGGCATCTCACTCTCTTTGAATCTTCTTTATCATGCTAAGAGGAGCAGGAAAAAGCAAAAAATTTCAGAATTGCACCTTGCAATGCGGAGAAATTACTGTTTGTGCATTTACAATATTCATTGATTTTTGCCATTGAAAAACGTCCAGAAATGATTGAAGCTACTGACTGAATGAAAGGAGCTGGCATCTCACTCTCTTTGAATCTTCTTTATCATGCTAAGAGGAGCAGGAAAAAGCAAAAAATTTCAGAATTGCACCTTGCAATGCGGAGAAATTACTGTTTGTGCATTTACAATATTCATTGATTTTTGCCATTGAAAAACTTCCAGAAATGATTGAAGCTACTGACTGAATGAAAGGAGCTGGCATCTCACTCTCTTTGAATCTTCTTTATCATGCTAAGAGGAGCAGGAAAAAGCAAAAAATTTCAGAATTGCACCTTGCAATGCGGAGAAATTACTGTTTGTGCATTTACAATATTCATTGATTTTTGCCATTGAAAAACGTCCAGAAATGATTGAAGCTACTGACTGAATGAAAGGAGCTGGCATCTCACTCTCTTTGAATCTTCTTTATCATGCTAAGAGGAGCAGGAAAAAGCAAAAAATTTCAGAATTGCACCTTGCAATGCGGAGAAATTACTGTTTGTGCATTTACAATATTCATTGATTTTTGCCATTGAAAAACATCATGTTATTCATATACCAGAAATGTTTGAAGCTACTGACTGAATGAAAGGAGCTGGCATCTCACTCTCTTTGAATCTTCTTTATCATGCTAAGAGGAGCAGGAAAAAGCAAAAAATTTCAGAATTGCACCTTGCAATGCGGAGAAATTACTGTTTGTGCATTTACAATATTCACTGATTTTTGCCATTGAAAAACGTCCAGAAATGATTGAAGCTACTGACTGAATGAAAGGAGCTGGCATCTCACTCTCTTTGAATCTTCTTTATCATGCTAAGAGGAGCAGGAAAAAGCAAAAAATTTCAGAATTGCACCTTGCAATGCGGAGAAATTACTGTTTGTGCATTTACAATATTCATTGATTTTTGCCATTGAAAAACGTCCAGAAATGATTGAAGCTACTGACTGAATGAAAGGAGCTGGCATCTCACTCTCTTTGAATCTTCTTTATCATGCTAAGAGGAGCAGGAAAAAGCAAAAAATTTCAGAATTGCACCTTGCAATGCGGAGAAATTACTGTTTGTGCATTTACAATATTCATTAATTTTTGCCATTGAAAAACTTCCAGAAATGATTGAAGCTACTGACTGAATGAAAGGAGCTGGCATCTCACTCTCTTTGAATCTTCTTTATCATGCTAAGAGGAGCAGGAAAAAGCAAAAAATTTCAGAATTGCACCTTGCAATGCGGAGAAATTACTGTTTGTGCATTTACAATATTCATTGATTTTTGCCATTGAAAAACGTCCAGAAATGATTGAAGCTACTGACTGAATGAAAGGAGCTGGCATCTCACTCTCTTTGAATCTTCTTTATCATGCTAAGACGAGCAGGAAAAAGCAAAAAATTTCAGAATTGCACCTTGCAATGCGGAGAAATTACTGTTTGTGCATTTACAATATTCATTGATTTTTGCCATTGAAAAACTTCCAGAAATGATTGAAGCTACTGACTGAATGAAAGGAGCTGGCATCTCACTCTCTTTGAATCTTCTTTATCATGCTAAGAGGAGCAGGAAAAAGCAAAAAATTTCAGAATTGCACCTTGCAATGCGGAGAAATTACTGTTTGTGCATTTACAATATTCATTGATTTTTGCCATTGAAAAACGTCCAGAAATGATTGAAGCTACTGACTGAATGAAAGGAGCTGGCATCTCACTCTCTTTGAATCTTCTTTATCATGCTAAGAGGAGCAGGAAAAAGCAAAAAATTTCAGAATTGCACCTTGCAATGCGGAGAAATTACTGTTTGTGCATTTAGAATATTCATTGATTTTTGCCATTGAAAAACATCATGTTATTCATATACCAGAAATGTTTGAAGCTACTGACTGAATGAAAGGAGCTGGCATCTCACTCTCTTTGAATCTTCTTTATCATGCTAAGAGGAGCAGGAAAAAGCAAAAAATTTCAGAATTGCACCTTGCAATGCGGAGAAATTACTGTTTGTGCATTTACAATATTCATTGATTTTTGCCATTGAAAAACGTCCAGAAATGATTGAAGCTACTGACTGAATGAAAGGAGCTGGCATCTCACTCTCTTTGAATCTTCTTTATCATGCTAAGAGGAGCAGGAAAAAGCAAAAAATTTCAGAATTGCACCTTGCAATGCGGAGAAATTACTGTTTGTGCATTTACAATATTCATTGATTTTTGCCATTGAAAAACATCATGTTTTTCATATACCAGAAATGTTTGAAGCTACTGACTGAATGAAAGGAGCTGGCATCTCACTCTCTTTGAATCTTCTTTATCATGCTAAGAGGAGCAGGAAAAAGCAAAAAATTTCAGAATTGCACCTTGCAATGCGGAGAAATTACTGTTTGTGCATTTACAATATTCACTGATTTTTGCCATTGAAAAACGTCCAGAAATGATTGAAGCTACTGACTGAATGAAAGGAGCTGGCATCTCACTCTCTTTGAATCTTCTTTATCATGCTAAGAGGAGCAGGAGAAAGCAAAAAATTTCAGAATTGCACCTTGCAATGCGGAGAAATTACTGTTTGTGCATTTACAATATTCATTGATTTTTGCCATTGAAAAACGTCCAGAAATGATTGAAGCTACTGACTGAATGAAAGGAGCTGGCATCTCACTCTCTTTGAATCTTCTTTATCATGCTAAGAGGAGCAGGAAAAAGCAAAAAATTTCAGAATTGCACCTTGCAATGCGGAGAAATTACTGTTTGTGCATTTACAATATTCATTAATTTTTGCCATTGAAAAACTTCCAGAAATGATTGAAGCTACTGACTGAATGAAAGGAGCTGGCATCTCACTCTCTTTGAATCTTCTTTATCATGCTAAGAGGAGCAGGAAAAAGCAAAAAATTTCAGAATTGCACCTTGCAATGCGGAGAAATTACTGTTTGTGCATTTACAATATTCATTGATTTTTGCCATTGAAAAACGTCCAGAAATGATTGAAGCTACTGACTGAATGAAAGGAGCTGGCATCTCACTCTCTTTGAATCTTCTTTATCATGCTAAGAGGAGCAGGAAAAAGCAAAAAATTTCAGAATTGCACCTTGCAATGCGGAGAAATTACTGTTTGTGCATTTACAATATTCATTGATTTTTGCAATTGAAAAACTTCCAGAAATGATTGAAGCTACTGACTGAATGAAAGGAGCTGGCATCTCACTCTCTTTGAATCTTATTTATCATGCTAAGAGGAGCAGGAAAAAGCAAAAAATTTCAGAATTGCACCTTGCAATGCGGAGAAATTACTGTTTGTGCATTTACAATATTCATTGATTTTTGCCATTGAAAAACATCATGTTATTCATATACCAGAAATGTTTGAAGCTACTGACTGAATGAAAGGAGCTGGCATCTCACTCTCTTTGAATCTTCTTTATCATGCTAAGAGGAGCAGGAAAAGCAAAAAATTTCAGAATTGCACCTTGCAATGCGGATAAATTACTGTTTGTGCATTTACAATATTCATTGATTTTTGCCATTGAAAAACATCATGTTATTCATATACCAGAAATGATTGAAGCTACTGACTGAATGAAAGGAGCTGGCATCTCACTCTCTTTGAATCTTCTTTATCATGCTAAGAGGAGCAGGAAAAAGCAAAAAATTTCAGAATTGCACCTTGCAATGCGGAGAAATTACTGTTTGTGCATTTACAATATTCATTGATTTTTACCATTGAAAAACATCATGTTATTCATATACCAGAAATGTTTGAAGCTACTGACTGAATGAAAGGAGCTGGCATCTCACTCTCTTTGAATCTCTTTATCATGCTAAGAGGAGCAGGAAAAAGCAAAAAATTTCAGAATTGCACCTTGCAATGCGGAGAAATTACTGTTTGTGCATTTGCAATATTCATTGATTTTTGCCATTGAAAAACGTCCAGAAATGATTGAAGCTACTGACTGAATGAAAGGAGCTGGCATCTCACTCTCTTTGAATCTTCTTTATCATGCTAAGAGGAGCAGGAAAAAGCAAAAAATTTCAGAATTGCACCTTGCAATGCGGAGAAATTACTGTTTGTGCATTTACAATATTCATTGATTTTTGCCATTGAAAAACATCATGTTATTCATATACCAGAAATGTTTGAAGCTACTGACTGAATGAAAGGAGCTGGCATCTCACTCTCTTTGAATCTTCTTTATCATGCTAAGAGGAGCAGGAAAAAGCAAAAAATTTCAGAATTGCACCTTGCAATGCGGAGAAATTACTGTTTGTGCATTTACAATATTCATTGATTTTTGCCATTGAAAAACATCATGTTATTCATATACCAGAAATGTTTGAAGCTACTGACTGAATGAAAGGAGCTGGCATCTCACTCTCTTTGAATCTTCTTTATCATGCTAAGAGGAGCAGGAAAAAGCAAAAAATTTCAGAATTGCACCTTGCAATGCGGAGAAATTACTGTTTGTGCATTTACAATATTCATTGATTTTTACCATTGAAAAACGTCCAGAAATGATTGAAGCTACTGACTGAACGAAAGGAGCTGGCATCTCACTCTCTTTGAATCTTCTTTATCATGCTAAGAGGAGCAGGAAAAAGCAAAAAATTTCAGAATTGCACCTTGCAATGCGGAGAAATTACTGTTTGTGCATTTACAATATTCATTGATTTTTGCCATTGAAAAACATCATGTTATTCATATACCAGAAATGTTTGAAGCTACTGACTGAATGAAAGGAGCTGGCATCTCACTCTCTTTGAATCTTCTTTATCATGCTAAGAGGAGCAGGAAAAAGCAAAAAATTTCAGAATTGCACCTTGCAATGCGGAGAAATTACTGTTTTTGCATTTACAATATTCATTGATTTTTGCCATTGAAAAACGTCCAGAAATGATTGAAGCTACTGACTGAATGAAAGGAGCTGGCATCTCACTCTCTTTGAATCTTCTTTATCATGCTAAGAGGAGCAGGAAAAAGCAAAAAATTTCAGAATTGCACCTTGCAATGCGGAGAAATTGCTGTTTGTGCATTTACAAAATTCATTGATTTTTGCCATTGAAAAACATCATGTTATTCATATACCAGAAATGATTGAAGCTACTGACTGAATGAAAGGAGCTGGCATCTCACTCTCTTTGAATCTTCTTTATCATGCTAAGAGGAGCAGGAAAAAGCAAAAAATTTCAGAATTGCACCTTGCAATGCGGAGAAATTACTGTTTGTGCATTTACAATATTCATTGATTTTTGCCATTGAAAAACATCATGTTATTCATATACCAGAAATGTTTGAAGCTACTGACTGAATGAAAGGAGCTGGCATCTCACTCTCTTTGAATCTTCTTTATCATGCTAAGAGGAGCAGGAAAAAGCAAAAAATTTCAGAATTGCACCTTGCAATGCGGATAAATTACTCTTTGCGCATTTACAATATTCATTGATTTTTGCCATTGAAAAACATCATGTTATTCATATACCAGAAATGATTGAAGCTACTGACTGAATGAAAGGAGCTGGCATCTCACTCTCTTTGAATCTTCTTTATCATGCTAAGAGGAGCAGGAAAAAGCAAAAAATTTCAGAATTGCACCTTGCAATGCGGAGAAATTACTGTTTGTGCATTTACAATATTCATTGATTTTTGCCATTGAAAAACATCATGTTATTCATATACCAGAAATGATTGAAGCTTCTGACTGAATGAAAGTAGCTGGCATCTCACTCTCTTTGAATCTTCTTTATCATGCTAAGAGGAGCAGGAAAAAGCAAAAAATTTCAGAATTGCACCTTGCAATGCGGAGAAATTACTGTTTGTGCATTTACAATATCCATTGATTTTTGCAATTGAAAAACGTCCAGAAATGTTTGAAGCTACTGACTGAATGAAAGGAGCTGGCATCTCACTCTCTTTGAATCTTCTTTATCATGCTAAGAGGAGCAGGAAAAAGCAAAAAATTTCAGAATTGCACCTTGCAATGCGGAGAAATTACTGTTTGTGCATTTACAATATTCATTGATTTTTGCCATTGAAAAACATCATGTTATTCATATACCAGAAATGTTTGAAGCTACTGACTGAATGAAAGGAGCTGGCATCTCACTCTCTTTGAATCTTCTTTATCATGCTAAGAGGAGCAGGAAAAAGCAAAAAATTTCAGAATTGCACCTTGCAATGCGGAGAAATTACTGTTTGTGCATTTACAATATTCATTGATTTTTGCCATTGAAAAACGTCCAGAAATGATTGAAGCTACTGACTGAATGAAAGGAGCTGGCATCTCACTCTCTTTGAATCTTCTTTATCATGCTAAGAGGAGCAGGAAAAAGCAAAAAATTTCAGAATTGCACCTTGCAATGCGGAGAAATTACTGTTTGTGCATTTACAATATTCATTGATTTTTGCCATTGAAAAACATCATGTTATTCATATACCAGAAATGTTTGAAGCTACTGACTGAATGAAAGGAGCTGGCATCTCACTCTCTTTGAATCTTCTTTATCATGCTAAGAGGAGCAGGAAAAAGCAAAAAATTTCAGAATTGCACCTTGCAATGCGGAGAAATTACTGTTTGTGCATTTACAATATTCATTGATTTTTGCCATTGAAAAACGTCCAGAAATGATTGAAGCTACTGACTGAATGAAAGGAGCTGGCATCTCACTCTCTTTGAGTCTTCTTTATCATGCTAAGAGGAGCAGGAAAAAGCAAAAAATTTCAGAATTGCACCTTGCAATGCGGAGAAATTACAGTTTGTGCATTTACAATATTCATTGATTTTTGCCATTGAAAAACTTCCAGAAATGATTGAAGCTACTGACTGAATGAAAGGAGCTGGCATCTCACTCTCTTTGAATCTTCTTTATCATGCTAAGAGGAGCAGGAAAAAGCAAAAAATTTCAGAATTGCACCTTGCAATGCGGAGAAATTACTGTTTGTGCATTTACAATATTCATTGATTTTTGACATTGAAAAACGTCCAGAAATGATTGAAGCTACTGACTGAATGAAAGGAGCTGGCATCTCACTCTCTTTGAATCTTCTTTATCATGCTAAGAGGAGCAGGAAAAAGCAAAAAATTTCAGAATTGCACCTTGCAATGCGGAGAAATTACTGTTTGTGCATTTACAATATTCATTGATTTTTGCCATTGAAAAACATGTTATTCATATACCAGAAATGTTTGAAGCTACTGACTGAATGAAAGGAGCTGGCACCTCACTCTCTTTGAATCTTCTTTATCATGATAAGAGGAGCAGGAAAAAGCAAAAAATTTCAGAATTGCACCTTGCAATGCGGAGAAATTACTGTTTGTGCATTTACAATATTCATTGATTTTTGCCATTGAAAAACGTCCAGAAATGATTGAACCTAGTGACTGAATGAAAGGAGCTGGCATCTCACTCTCTTTGAATCTTCTTTATCATGCTAAGAGGAGCAGGAAAAAGCAAAAAATTTCAGAATTGCACCTTGCAATGCGGAGAAATTACTGTTTGTGCATTTACAATATTCATTGATTTTTGCCATTGAAAAACGTCCAGAAATGATTGAAGCTACTGACTGAATGAAAGGAGCTGGCATCTCACTCTCTTTGAATCTTCTTTATCATGCTAAGAGGAGCAGGAAAAAGCAAAAAATTTCAGAATTGCGCCTTGCAATGCGGAGAAATTACTGTTTGTGCATTTACAAAATTCATTGATTTTTGCCATTGAAAAACATCATGTTATTCATTTACCAGAAATGATTGAAGCTACTGACTGAATGAAAGGAGCTGGCATCTCACTCTCTTTGAATCTTCTTTATCATGCTAAGAGGAGCAGGAAAAAGCAAAAAATTTCAGAATTGCACCTTGCAATGCGGAGAAATTAGTTTATGCATTTACAATATTCATTGATTTTTGCCATTGAAAAACGTCCAGAAATGATTGAAGCTACTGACTGAATGAAAGGAGCTGGCATCTCACTCTCTTTGAATCTTCTTTATCATGCTAAGAGGAGCAGGAAAAAGCAAAAAATTTCAGAATTGCACCTTGCAATGCGGAGAAATTACTGTTTGTGCATTTACAATATTCATTGATTTTTGCCATTGAAAAACATCATGTTATTCATATACCAGAAATGATTGAAGCTACTGACTGAATGAAAGGAGCTGGCATCTCACTCTCTTTGAATCTTCTTTACCATGCTAAGAGGAGCAGGAAAAAGTAAAAAATTTCAGAATTGCACCTTGCAATGCGGAGAAATTACTGTTTGTGCATTTACAATATTCATTGATTTTTGCCATTGAAAAACGTCCAGAAATGATTGAAGCTACTGACTGAATGAAAGGAGCTGGCATCTCACTCACTTTGAATCTTCTTTATCATGCTAAGAGGAGCAGGAAAAAGCAAAAAATTTCAGAATTGCACCTTGCAATGCGGAGAAATTACTGTTTGTGCATTTACAATATTCATTGATTTTTGCCATTGAAAAACATCATGTTATTCATATACCAGAAATGTTTGAAGCTACTGACTGAATGAAAGGAGCTGGCATCTCACTCTCTTTGAATCTTCTTTATCATGCTAAGAGGAGCAGGAAAAAGCAAAAAATTTCAGAATTGCACCCTGCAATGCGGAGAAATTACTGTTTGTGCATTTACAATATTTATTGATTTTTGCCATTGAAAAACGTCCAGAAATGATTGAAGCTACTGACTGAATGAAAGGAGCTGGCATCTCACTCTCTTTGAATCTTCTTTATCATGCTAAGAGGAGCAGGAAAAAGCAAAAAATTTCAGAATTGCACCTTGCAATGCGGAGAAATTACTGTTTGTGCTTTTACAATATTCATTGATTTTTGCCATTGAAATATTGTAAATGCACAAACAGTAATATCTCCACATTGCAAGGTGCAATTCTGAAATTTTTTGCTTTTTCCTGCTAATCCTAGCATGATAAAGATTCAAAGAGAGTGAGATGCCAGCTCCTTTCATTCAGTCAGTAGCTTCAAACATTTCTGGACGTTTTTCAACGGCAAAAATCAATGAATATTGTAAATGCACAAACAGTAATATCTCCACATTGCAAGGTGCAATTCTGAAATTTTTTGCTTTTTCCTGTTAATCCTAGCATGATAAAGAAGATTCAAAGAGAGTGAGATGCCAGCTCCTTTCATTCAGTCAGTAGCTTCAAACATTTCTGGTATATGAAAAACATGTTTTTCAATGGCAAAAATCAATGAATATTGTAAATGCACAAACAGTAATATCTCCACATTGCAAGGTGCAATTCTGAAATTTTTTGCTTTTTCCTGCTAATCCTAGCATGATAAAGAAGATTCAAAGAGAGTGAGATGCCAGCTCCTTTCATTCAGTCAGTAGCTTCAAACATTTCTGGTATATGAAAAACATGTTTTTCAATGGCAAAAATCAATGAATATTGTAAATGCACAAACAGTAATATCTCCACATTGCAAGGTGCAATTCTGAAATTTTTTGCTTTTTCCTGCTAATCCTAGCATGATAAAGAAGATTCAAAGAGAGTGAGATGCCAGCTCCTTTCATTCAGTCAGTAGCTTCAAACATTTCTGGTATATGAAAAACATGTTTTTCAATGGCAAAAATCAATGAATATTGTAAATGCACAAACAGTAATATCTCCACATTGCAAGGTGCAATTCTGAAATTTTTAGCTTTTTCCTGTTAATCCTAGCATGATAAAGAAGATTCAAAGAGAGTGAGATGCCAGCTCCTTTCATTCAGTCAGTAGCTTCAAACATTTCTGGACGTTTTTCAATGGCAAAAATCAATGAATATTGTAAATGCACAAACAGTAATATCTCCACATTGCAAGGTGCAATTCTGAAATTTTTTGCTTTTTCCTGTTAATCCTAGCATGATAAAGAAGATTCAAAGAGAGTGAGATGCCAGCTCCTTTCATTCAGTCAGTAGCTTCAAACATTTCTGGTATATGAAAAACATGTTTTTCAATGGCAAAAATCAATGAATATTGTAAATGCACAAACAGTAATATCTCCACATTGCAAGGTGCAATTCTGAAATTTTTTGCTTTTTCCTGCTAATCCTAGCATGATAAAGAAGATTCAAAGAGAGTGAGATGCCAGCTCCTTTCATTCAGTCAGTAGCTTCAAACATTTCTGGACGTTTTTCAATGGCAAAAATCAATGAATATTGTAAAGGCACAAACAGTAATATCTCCACATTGCAAGGTGCAATTCTGAAATTTTTTGCTTTTTCCTGTTAATCCTAGCATGATAAAGAAGATTCAAAGAGAGTGAGATGCCAGCTCCTTTCATTCAGTCAGTAGCTTCAAACATTTCTGGTATATGAAAAACATGTTTTTCAATGGCAAAAATCAATGAATATTGTAAATGCACAAACAGTAATATCTCCACATTGCAAGGTGCAATTCTGAAATTTTTTGCTTTTTCCTGTTAATCCTAGCATGATAAAGAAGATTCAGAGTGAGATGCCAGCTCCTTTCATTCAGTCAGTAGCTTCAAACATTTCTGGTATATGAAAAACATGTTTTTCAATGGCAAAAATCAATGAATATTGTAAATGCACAAAGAGTAATATCTCCACATTGCAAGGTGCAATTCTGAAATTTTTTGCTTTTTCCTGCTAATCCTAGCATGATAAAGAAGATTCAAAGAGAGTGAGATGCCAGCTCCTTTCATTCAGTCAGTAGCTTCAAACATTTCTGGTATATGAAAAACGTTTTTCAATGGCAAAAATCAATGAATATTGTAAATGCACAAACAGTAATATCTCCACAATGCAAGGTGCAATTCTGAAATTTTTTGCTTTTTCCTGCTAATCCTAGCATGATAAAGAAGATTCAAAGAGAGTGAGATGCCAGCTCCTTTCATTCAGTCAGTAGCTTCAAACATTTCTGGTATATGAAAAGCATGTTTTTCAATGGCAAAAATCAATGAATATTGTAAATGCACATACAGTAATATCTCCACATTGCAAGGTGCAATTCTGAAATTTTTAGCTTTTTCCTGTTAATCCTAGCATGATAAAGAAGATTCAAAGAGAGTGAGATGCCAGCTCCTTTCATTCAGTCAGTAGCTTCAAACATTTCTGGACGTTTTTCAATGGCTAAAATCAATGAATATTGTAAATGCACAAACAGTAATATCTCCACATTGCAAGGTGCAATTCTGAAATTTTTTGCTTTTTCCTGTTAATCCTAGCATGATAAAGAAGATTCAAAGAGAGTGAGATGCCAGCTCCTTTCATTCAGTCAGTAGCTTCAAACATTTCTGGTATATGAAAAACATGTTTTTCAATGGCAAAAATCAATGAATATTGTAAATGCACAAACAGTAATATCTCCACATTGCAAGGTGCAATTCTGAAATTTTTTGCTTTTTCCTGCTAATCCTAGCATGATAAAGAAGATTCAAAGAGAGTGAGATGCCAGCTCCTTTCATTCAGTCAGTAGCTTCAAACATTTCTGGTATATGAAAAACATGTTTTTCAATGGCAAAAATCAATGAATATTGTAAATGCACAAACAGTAATATCTCCACATTGCAAGGTGCAATTCTGAAATTTTTAGCTTTTTCCTGTTAATCCTAGCATGATAAAGAAGATTCAAAGAGAGTGAGATGCCAGCTCCTTTCATTCAGTCAGTAGCTTCAAACATTTCTGGACGTTTTTCAATGGCAAAAATCAATGAATATTGTAAATGCACAAACAGTAATATCTCCACATTGCAAGGTGCAATTCTGAAATTTTTTGCTTTTTCCTGTTAATCCTAGCATGATAAAGAAGATTCAAAGAGAGTGAGATGCCAGCTCCTTTCATTCAGTCAGTAGCTTCAAACATTTCTGGTATATGAAAAACATGTTTTTCAATGGCAAAAATCAATGAATATTGTAAATGCACAAACAGTAATATCTCCACATTGCAAGGTGCAATTCTGAAATTTTTTGCTTTTTCCTGCTAATCCTAGCATGATAAAGAAGATTCAAAGAGAGTGAGATGCCAGCTCCTTTCATTCAGTCAGTAGCTTCAAACATTTCTGGACGTTTTTCAATGGCAAAAATCAATGAATATTGTAAAGGCACAAACAGTAATATCTCCACATTGCAAGGTGCAATTCTGAAATTTTTTGCTTTTTCCTGTTAATCCTAGCATGATAAAGAAGATTCAAAGAGAGTGAGATGCCAGCTCCTTTCATTCAGTCAGTAGCTTCAAACATTTCTGGTATATGAAAAACATGTTTTTCAATGGCAAAAATCAATGAATATTGTAAATGCACAAACAGTAATATCTCCACATTGCAAGGTGCAATTCTGAAATTTTTTGCTTTTTCCTGTTAATCCTAGCATGATAAAGAAGATTCAGAGTGAGATGCCAGCTCCTTTCATTCAGTCAGTAGCTTCAAACATTTCTGGTATATGAAAAACATGTTTTTCAATGGCAAAAATCAATGAATATTGTAAATGCACAAAGAGTAATATCTCCACATTGCAAGGTGCAATTCTGAAATTTTTTGCTTTTTCCTGCTAATCCTAGCATGATAAAGAAGATTCAAAGAGAGTGAGATGCCAGCTCCTTTCATTCAGTCAGTAGCTTCAAACATTTCTGGTATATGAAAAACGTTTTTCAATGGCAAAAATCAATGAATATTGTAAATGCACAAACAGTAATATCTCCACAATGCAAGGTGCAATTCTGAAATTTTTTGCTTTTTCCTGCTAATCCTAGCATGATAAAGAAGATTCAAAGAGAGTGAGATGCCAGCTCCTTTCATTCAGTCAGTAGCTTCAAACATTTCTGGTATATGAAAAGCATGTTTTTCAATGGCAAAAATCAATGAATATTGTAAATGCACATACAGTAATATCTCCACATTGCAAGGTGCAATTCTGAAATTTTTAGCTTTTTCCTGTTAATCCTAGCATGATAAAGAAGATTCAAAGAGAGTGAGATGCCAGCTCCTTTCATTCAGTCAGTAGCTTCAAACATTTCTGGACGTTTTTCAATGGCTAAAATCAATGAATATTGTAAATGCACAAACAGTAATATCTCCACATTGCAAGGTGCAATTCTGAAATTTTTTGCTTTTTCCTGTTAATCCTAGCATGATAAAGAAGATTCAAAGAGAGTGAGATGCCAGCTCCTTTCATTCAGTCAGTAGCTTCAAACATTTCTGGTATATGAAAAACATGTTTTTCAATGGCAAAAATCAATGAATATTGTAAATGCACAAACAGTAATATCTCCACATTGCAAGGTGCAATTCTGAAATTTTTTGCTTTTTCCTGCTAATCCTAGCATGATAAAGAAGATTCAAAGAGAGTGAGATGCCAGCTCCTTTCATTCAGTCAGTAGCTTCAAACATTTCTGGTATATGAAAAACATGTTTTTCAATGGCAAAAATCAATGAATATTGTAAATGCACAAACAGTAATATCTCCACATTGCAAGGTGCAATTCTGAAATTTTTTGCTTTTTCCTGCTAATCCTAGCATGATAAAGAAGATTCAAAGAGAGTGAGATGCCAGCTCCTTTCATTCAGTCAGTAGCTTCAAACATTTCTGGACGTTTTTCAATGGCAAAAATCAATGAATATTGTAAATGCACAAACAGTAATATCTCCACATTGCAAGGTGCAATTCTGAAATTTTTTGCTTTTTCCTGTTAATCCTAGCATGATAAAGAAGATTCAAAGAGAGTGAGATGCCAGCTCCTTTCATTCAGTCAGTAGCTTCAAACATTTCTGGAATATGAAAAACATGTTTTTCAATGGCAAAAATCAATGAATATTGTAAATGCACAAACAGTAATATCTCCACATTGCAAGGTGCAATTCTGAAATTTTTTGATTTTTCCTGTTAATCCTAGCATGATAAAGAACATTCAAAGAGAGTGAGATGCCAGCTCCTTTCATTCAGTCAGTAGCTTCAAACATTTCTGGTATATGAAAAACATGTTTTTCAATGGCAAAAATCATTGAATATTGTAAATGCACAAACAGTAATATCTCCACATTGCAAGGTGCAATTCTGAAATTTTTTGCTTTTTCCTGCTAATCCTAGCATGATAAAGAAGATTCAAAGAGAGTGAGATGCCAGCTCCTTTCATTCAGTCAGTAGCTTCAAACATTTCTGGTATATGAAAAACATGTTTTTCAATGGCAAAAATCAATGAATATTGTAAATGCACAAACAGTAATATCTCCACATTGCAAGGTGCAATTCTGAAATTTTTTGCTTTTTTCTGCTAATCCTAGCATGATAAAGAAGATTCAAAGAGAGTGAGATGCCAGCTCCTTTCATTCAGTCAGTAGCTTCAAACATTTCTGGACGTTTTTCAATGGCAAAAATCAATGAATATTGTAAATGCACAAACAGTAATATCTCCACATTGCAAGGTGCAATTCTGAAATTTTTTGCTTTTTCCTGTTAATCCTAGCATGATATAGAAGATTCAAAGAGAGTGAGATGCCAGCTCCTTTCATTCAGTCAGTAGCTTCAAACATTTCTGGTATATGAAAAACATGTTTTTCAATGGCAAAAATCAATGAATATTGTAAATGCACAAACAGTAATATCTCCACATTGCAAGGTGCAATTCTGAAATTTTTTGCTTTTTCCTGCTAATCCTAGCATGATAAAGAAGATTCAAAGAGAGTGAGATGCCAGCTCCTTTCATTCAGTCAGTAGCTTCAAACATTTCTGGACATTTTTCAATGGCAAAAATCAATGAATATTGTAAATGCACAAACAGTAATATCTCCACATTGCAAGGTGCAATTCTGAAATTTTTTGCTTTTTCCTGTTAATCCTAGCATGATAAAGAAGATTCAAAGAGAGTGAGATGCCAGCTCCTTTCATTCAGTCAGTAGCTTCAAACATTTCTGGTATATGAAAAACGTTTTTCAATGGCAAAAATCAATGAATATTGTAAATGCACAAACAGTAATATCTCCACATTGCAAGGTGCAATTCTGAATTTTGCTTTTTCCTGCTAATCCTAGCATGATAAAGAAGATTCAAAGAGAGTGAGATGCCAGCTCCTTTCATTCAGTCAGTAGCTTCAAACATTTCTGGACGTTTTTCAATGGCAAAAATCAATGAATATTGTAAATGCACAAACAGTAATATCTCCACATTGCAAGGTGCAATTCTGAAATTTTTTGCTTTTTCCTGTTAATCCTAGCATGATAAAGAAGATTCAAAGAGAGTGAGATGCCAGCTCCTTTCATTCAGTCAGTAGCTTCAAACATTTCTGGAATATGAAAAACATGTTTTTCAATGGCAAAAATCAATGAATATTGTAAATGCACAAACAGTAATATCTCCACATTGCAAGGTGCAATTCTGAAATTTTTTGATTTTTCCCGTTAATCCTAGCATGATAAAGAAGATTCAAAGAGAGTGAGATGCCAGCTCCTTTCATTCAGTCAGTAGCTTCAAACATTTCTGGTATATGAAAAACATGTTTTTCAATGGCAAAAATCAATGAATATTGTAAATGCACAAAGAGTAATATCTCCACATTGCAAGGTGCAATTCTGAAATTTTTTGCTTTTTCCTGCTAATCCTAGCATGATAAAGAAGATTCAAAGAGAGTGAGATGCCAGCTCCTTTCATTCAGTCAGTAGCTTCAAACATTTCTGGTATATGAAAAACATGTTTTTCAATGGCAAAAATCAATGAATATTGTAAATGCACAAACAGTAATATCTCCACATTGCAAGGTGCAATTCTGAAATTTTTTGCTTTTTCCTGCTAATCCTAGCATGATAAAGAAGATTCAAAGAGAGTGAGATGCCAGCTCCTTTCATTCAGTCAGTAGCTTCAAACATTTCTGGACGTTTTTCAATGGCAAAAATCAATGAATATTGTAAATGCACAAACAGTAATATCTCCACATTGCAAGGTGCAATTCTGAAATTTTTTGCTTTTTCCTGTTAATCCTAGCATGATAAAGAAGATTCAAAGAGAGTGAGATGCCAGCTCCTTTCATTCAGTCAGTAGCTTCAAACATTTCTGGAATATGAAAAACATGTTTTTCAATGGCAAAAATCAATGAATATTGTAAATGCACAAACAGTAATATCTCCACATTGCAAGGTGCAATTCTGAAATTTTTTGATTTTTCCTGTTAATCCTAGCATGATAAAGAAGATTCAAAGAGAGTGAGATGCCAGCTCCTTTCATTCAGTCAGTAGCTTCAAACATTTCTGGTATATGAAAAACATGTTTTTCAATGGCAAAAATCAATGAATATTGTAAATGCACAAACAGTAATATCTCCACATTGCAAGGTGCAATTCTGAAATTTTTTGCTTTTTCCTGCTAATCCTAGCATGATAAAGAAGATTCAAAGAGAGTGAGATGCCAGCTCCTTTCATTCAGTCAGTAGCTTCAAACATTTCTGGTATATGAAAAACATGTTTTTCAATGGCAAAAATCAATGAATATTGTAAATGCACAAACAGTAATATCTCCACATTGCAAGGTGCAATTCTGAAATTTTTTGCTTTTTCCTGCTAATCCTAGCATGATAAAGAAGATTCAAAGAGAGTGAGATGCCAGCTCCTTTCATTCAGTCAGTAGCTTCAAACATTTCTGGACGTTTTTCAATGGCAAAAATCAATGAATATTGTAAATGCACAAACAGTTATATCTCCACATTGCAAGGTGCAATTCTGAAATTTTTTGCTTTTTCCTGTTAATCCTAGCATGATATAGAAGATTCAAAGAGAGTGAGATGCCAGCTCCTTTCATTCAGTCAGTAGCTTCAAACATTTCTGGTATATGAAAAACATGTTTTTCAATGGCAAAAATCAATGAATATTGTAAATGCACAAACAGTAATATCTCCACATTGCAAGGTGCAATTCTGAAATTTTTTGCTTTTTCCTGCTAATCCTAGCATGATAAAGAAGATTCAAAGAGAGTGAGATGCCAGCTCCTTTCATTCAGTCAGTAGCTTCAAACATTTCTGGACATTTTTCAATGGCAAAAATCAATGAATATTGTAAATGCACAAACAGTAATATCTCCACATTGCAAGGTGCAATTCTGAAATTTTTTGCTTTTTCCTGTTAATCCTAGCATGATAAAGAAGATTCAAAGAGAGTGAGATGCCAGCTCCTTTCATTCAGTCAGTAGCTTCAAACATTTCTGGAATATGAAAAACATGTTTTTCAATGGCAAAAATCAATGAATATTGTAAATGCACAAACAGTAATATCTCCACATTGCAAGGTGCAATTCTGAAATTTTTTGATTTTTCCCGTTAATCCTAGCATGATAAAGAAGATTCAAAGAGAGTGAGATGCCAGCTCCTTTCATTCAGTCAGTAGCTTCAAACATTTCTGGTATATGAAAAACATGTTTTTCAATGGCAAAAATCAATGAATATTGTAAATGCACAAAGAGTAATATCTCCACATTGCAAGGTGCAATTCTGAAATTTTTTCCTTTTTCCTGCTAATCCTAGCATGATAAAGAAGATTCAAAGAGAGTGAGATGCCAGCTCCTTTCATTCAGTCAGTAGCTTCAAACATTTCTGGTATATGAAAAACATGTTTTTCAATGGCAAAAATCAATGAATATTGTAAATGCACAAACAGTAATATCTCCACATTGCAAGGTGCAATTCTGAAATTTTTTGCTTTTTCCTGCTAATCCTAGCATGATAAAGAAGATTCAAAGAGAGTGAGATGCCAGCTCCTTTCATTCAGTCAGTAGCTTCAAACATTTCTGGACGTTTTTCAATGGCAAAAATCAATGAATATTGTAAATGCACAAACAGTAATATCTCCACATTGCAAGGTGCAATTCTGAAATTTTTTGCTTTTTCCTGTTAGTCCTGGCATGATAAAGAAGATTCAAAGAGAGTGAGATGCCAGCTCCTTTCATTCAGTCAGTAGCTTCAAACATTTCTGGTATATGAAAAACATGTTTTTCAATGGCAAAAATCAATGAATATTGTAAATGCACAAACAGTAATATCTCCACATTGCAAGGTGCAATTCTGAAATTTTTTGCTTTTTCCTGTTAATCCTAGCATGATAAAGAAGATTCAAAGAGAGTGAGATGCCAGCTCCTTTCATTCAGTCAGTAGCTTCAAACATTTCTGGTATATGAAAAACATGTTTTTCAATGGCAAAAATCAATGAATATTGTAAATGCACAAACAGTAATATCTCCACATTGCAAGGTGCAATTCTGAAATTTTTTGCTTTTTCCTGCTAATCCTAGCATGATAAAGAAGATTCAAAGAGTGAGATGCCAGCTCTTTTCATTCAGTCAGTAGCTTCAAACCTTTCTGGTATATGAAAAACATGTTTTTCAATGGCAAAAATCAATGAATATTGTAAATGCACAAACAGTAATATCTCCACATTGCAAGGTGCAATTCTGAAATTTTTTGCTTTTTCCTGTTAATCCTAGCATGATAAAGAAGATTCAAAGAGAGTGAGATGCCAGCTCCTTTCATTCAGTCAGTAGCTTCAAACATTTCTGGTATATGAAAAACATGTTTTTCAATGGCAAAAATCAATGAATATTGTAAATGCACAAACAGTAATATCTCCACATTGCAAGGTGCAATTCGGAAATTTTTTGCTTTTTCCTGCTAATCCTAGCATGATAAAGAAGATTCAAAGAGAGTGAGATGCCAGCTCCTTTCATTCAGTCAGTAGTTTCAAACATTTCTGGTATATGAATAACATGATGTTTTTCAATGGCAAAAATCAATGAATATTGTAAATGCACAAACAGTAATATCTCCACATTGCAAGGTGCAATTCTGAAATTTTTTGCTTTTTCCTGCTAATCCTAGCATGATAAAGAAGATTCAAAGAGAGTGAGATGCCAGCTCCTTTCATTCAGTCAGTAGCTTCAAACATTTCTGGACGTTTTTCAATGGCAAAAATCAATGAATATTGTAAATGCACAAACAGTAATATCTCCACATTGCAAGGTGCAATTCTGAAATTTTTTGCTTTTTCCTGTTAATCCTAGCATGATAAAGAAGATTCAAAGAGAGTGAGATGCCAGCTCCTTTCATTCAGTCAGTAGCTTCAAACATTTCTGGTATATGAAAAACATGTTTTTCAATGGCAAAAATCAATGAATATTGTAAATGCACAAACAGTAATATCTCCACATTGCAAGGTGCAATTCGGAAATTTTTTGCTTTTTCCTGCTAATCCTAGCATGATAAAGAAGATTCAAAGAGAGTGAGATGCCAGCTCCTTTCATTCAGTCAGTAGCTTCAAACATTTCTGGTATATGAATAACATGATGTTTTTCAATGGCAAAAATAAATGAATATTGTAAATGCACAAACAGTAATATCTCCACATTGCAAGGTGCAATTCTGAAATTTTTTGCTTTTTCCTGCTAATCCTAGCATGATAAAGAAGATTCAAAGAGAGTGAGATGCCAGCTCCTTTCATTCAGTCAGTAGCTTCAAACATTTCTGGACGTTTTTCAATGGCAAAAATCAATGAATATTGTAAATGCACAAACAGTAATATCTCCACATTGCAAGGTGCAATTCTGAAATTTTTTGCTTTTTCCTGTTAATCCTAGCATGATAAAGAAGATTCAAAGAGAGTGAGATGCCAGCTCCTTTCATTCAGTCAGTAGCTTCAAACATTTCTGGTATATGAAAAACATGTTTTTCAATGGCAAAAATCAATGAATATTGTAAATGCACAAACAGTAATATCTCCACATTGCAAGGTGCAATTCTGAAATTTTTTGCTTTTTCCTGCTAATCCTAGCATGATAAAGAAGATTCAAAGAGAGTGAGATGCCAGCTCCTTTCATTCAGTCAGTAGCTTCAAACATTTCTGGTATATGAAAAACATGTTTTTCAATGGCAAAAATCAATGAATATTGTAAATGCACAAACAGTAATATCTCCACATTGCAAGGTGCAATTCTGAAATTTTTAGCTTTTTCCTGTTAATCCTAGCATGATAAAGAAGATTCAAAGAGAGTGAGATGCCAGCTCCTTTCATTCAGTCAGTAGCTTCAAACATTTCTGGTATATGAAAAACATGTTTTTCAATGGCAAAAATCAATGAATATTGTAAATGCACAAACAGTAATATCTCCACATTGCAAGGTGCAATTCTGAAATTTTTTGCTTTTTCCTGTTAATCCTAGCATGATAAAGAAGATTCAAAGAGAGTGAGATGCCAGCTCCTTTCATTCAGTCAGTAGCTTCAAACATTTCTGGTATATGAAAAACATGTTTTTCAATGGCAAAAATCAATGAATATTGTAAATGCACAAACAGTAATATCTCCACATTGCAAGGTGCAATTCGGAAATTTTTTGCTTTTTCCTGCTAATCCTAGCATGATAAAGAAGATTCAAAGAGAGTGAGATGCCAGCTCCTTTCATTCAGTCAGTAGTTTCAAACATTTCTGGTATATGAATAACATGATGTTTTTCAATGGCAAAAATCAATGAATATTGTAAATGCACAAACAGTAATATCTCCACATTGCAAGGTGCAATTCTGAAATTTTTTGCTTTTTCCTGCTAATCCTAGCATGATAAAGAAGATTCAAAGAGAGTGAGATGCCAGCTCCTTTCATTCAGTCAGTAGCTTCAAACATTTCTGGACGTTTTTCAATGGCAAAAATCAATGAATATTGTAAATGCACAAACAGTAATATCTCCACATTGCAAGGTGCAATTCTGAAATTTTTTGCTTTTTCCTGTTAATCCTAGCATGATAAAGAAGATTCAAAGAGAGTGAGATGCCAGCTCCTTTCATTCAGTCAGTAGCTTCAAACATTTCTGGTATATGAAAAACATGTTTTTCAATGGCAAAAATCAATGAATATTGTAAATGCACAAACAGTAATATCTCCACATTGCAAGGTGCAATTCGGAAATTTTTTGCTTTTTCCTGCTAATCCTAGCATGATAAAGAAGATTCAAAGAGAGTGAGATGCCAGCTCCTTTCATTCAGTCAGTAGCTTCAAACATTTCTGGTATATGAATAACATGATGTTTTTCAATGGCAAAAATAAATGAATATTGTAAATGCACAAACAGTAATATCTCCACATTGCAAGGTGCAATTCTGAAATTTTTTGCTTTTTCCTGCTAATCCTAGCATGATAAAGAAGATTCAAAGAGAGTGAGATGCCAGCTCCTTTCATTCAGTCAGTAGCTTCAAACATTTCTGGACGTTTTTCAATGGCAAAAATCAATGAATATTGTAAATGCACAAACAGTAATATCTCCACATTGCAAGGTGCAATTCTGAAATTTTTTGCTTTTTCCTGTTAATCCTAGCATGATAAAGAAGATTCAAAGAGAGTGAGATGCCAGCTCCTTTCATTCAGTCAGTAGCTTCAAACATTTCTGGTATATGAAAAACATGTTTTTCAATGGCAAAAATCAATGAATATTGTAAATGCACAAACAGTAATATCTCCACATTGCAAGGTGCAATTCTGAAATTTTTTGCTTTTTCCTGCTAATCCTAGCATGATAAAGAAGATTCAAAGAGAGTGAGATGCCAGCTCCTTTCATTCAGTCAGTAGCTTCAAACATTTCTGGTATATGAAAAACATGTTTTTCAATGGCAAAAATCAATGAATATTGTAAATGCACAAACAGTAATATCTCCACATTGCAAGGTGCAATTCTGAAATTTTTAGCTTTTTCCTGTTAATCCTAGCATGATAAAGAAGATTCAAAGAGAGTGAGATGCCAGCTCCTTTCATTCAGTCAGTAGCTTCAAACATTTCTGGTATATGAAAAACATGTTTTTCAATGGCAAAAATCAATGAATATTGTAAATGCACAAACAGTAATATCTCCACATTGCAAGGTGCAATTCTGAAATTTTTTGCTTTTTCCTGCTAATCCTAGCATGATAAAGAAGATTCAAAGAGAGTGAGATGCCAGCTCCTTTCATTCAGTCAGTAGCTTCAAACATTTCTGGTATATGAAAAACATGTTTTTCAATGGCAAAAATCAATGAATATTGTAAATGCACAAACAGTAATATCTCCACATTGCAAGGTGCAATTCGGAAATTTTTTGCTTTTTCCTGCTAATCCTAGCATGATAAAGAAGATTCAAAGAGAGTGAGATGCCAGCTCCTTTCATTCACTCAGTAGCTTCAAACATTTCTGGTATATGAATAACATGATGTTTTTCAATGGCAAAAATCAATGAATATTGTAAATGCACAAACAGTAATATCTCCACATTGCAAGGTGCAATTCTGAAATTTTTTGCTTTTTCCTGCTAATCCTAGCATGATAAAGAAGATTCAAAGAGAGTGAGATGCCAGCTCCTTTCATTCAGTCAGTAGCTTCAAACATTTCTGGACGTTTTTCAATGGCAAAAATCAATGAATATTGTAAATGCACAAACAGTAATATCTCCACATTGCAAGGTGCAATTCTGAAATTTTTTGCTTTTTCCTGTTAATCCTAGCATGATAAAGAAGATTCAAAGAGAGTGAGATGCCAGCTCCTTTCATTCAGTCAGAAGCTTCAAACATTTCTGGTATATGAAAAACATGTTTTTCAATGGCAAAAATCAATGAATATTGTAAATGCACAAACAGTAATATCTCCACATTGCAAGGTGCAATTCTGAAATTTTTTGCTTTTTCCTGCTAATCCTAGCATGATAAAGAAGATTCAAAGAGTGAGATGCCAGCTCCTTTCATTCAGTCAGTAGCTTCAAACATTTCTGGTATATGAAAAACATGTTTTTCAATGGCAAAAATCAATGAATATTGTAAATGCACAAACAGTAATATCTCCACATTGCAAGGTGCAATTCTGAAATTTTTTGCTTTTTCCTGCTAATCCTAGCATGATAAAGAAGATTCAAAGAGAGTGAGATGCCAGCTCCTTTCATTCAGTCAGTAGCTTCAAACATTTCTGGTATATGAAAAACATGTTTTTCAATGGCAAAAATCAATGAATATTGTAAATGCACAAACAGTAATATCTCCACATTGCAAGGTGCAATTCTGAAATTTTTTGCTTTTTCCTGCTAATCCTAGCATGATAAAGAAGATTCAAAGAGAGTGAGATGCCAGCTCCTTTCATTCAGTCAGTAGCTTCAAACATTTCTGGTATATGAATAACATGATGTTTTTCAATGGCAAAAATCAATGAATATTGTAAATGCACAAACAGTAATATCTCCACATTGCAAGGTGCAATTCTGAAATTTTTTGCTTTTGCCTGCTAATCCTAGCATGATAAAGAAGATTCAAAGAGAGTGAGATGCCAGCTCCTTTCATTCAGTCAGTAGCTTCAAACATTTCTGGACGTTTTTCAATGGCAAAAATCAATGAATATTGTAAATGCACAAACAGTAATATCTCCACATTGCAAGGTGCAATTCTGAAATTTTTTGCTTTTTCCTGTTAATCCTAGCATGATAAAGAAGATTCAAAGAGAGTGAGATGCCAGCTCCTTTCATTCAGTCAGTAGCTTCAAACATTTCTGGTATATGAAAAACATGTTTTTCAATGGCAAAAATCAATGAATATTGTAAATGCACAAACAGTAATATCTCCACATTGCAAGGTGCAATTCTGAAATTTTTTGCTTTTTCCTGCTAATCCTAGCATGATAAAGAAGATTCAAAGAGAGTGAGATGCCAGCTCCTTTCATTCAGTCAGTAGCTTCAAACATTTCTGGTATATGAAAAACATGTTTTTCAATGGCAAAAATCAATGAATATTGTAAATGCACAAACAGTAATATCTCCACATTGCAAGGTGCAATTCTGAAATTTTTAGCTTTTTCCTGTTAATCCTAGCAAGATAAAGAAGATTCAAAGAGAGTGAGATGCCAGCTCCTTTCATTCAGTCAGTAGCTTCAAACATTTCTGGTATATGAAAAACATGTTTTTCAATGGCAAAAATCAATGAATATTGTAAATGCACAAACAGTAATATCTCCACATTGCAAGGTGCAATTCTGAAATTTTTTGCTTTTTCCTGCTAATCCTAGCATGATAAAGAAGATTCAAAGACAGTGAGATGCCAGCTCCTTTCATTCAGTCAGTAGCTTCAAACATTTCTGGTATATGAAAAACATGTTTTTCAATGGCAAAAATCAATGAATATTGTAAATGCACAAACAGTAATATCTCCACATTGCAAGGTGCAATTCGGAAATTTTTTGCTTTTTCCTGCTAATCCTAGCATGATAAAGAAGATTCAGAGTGAGATGCCAGCTCCTTTCATTCAGTCAGTAGCTTCAAACATTTCTGGTATATGAATAACATGATGTTTTTCAATGGCAAAAATCAATGAATATTGTAAATGCACAAACAGTAATATCTCCACATTGCAAGGTGCAATTCTGAAATTTTTTGCTTTTTCCTGCTAATCTTAGCATGATAAAGAAGATTCAAAGAGAGTGAGATGCCAGCTCCTTTCATTCAGTCAGTAGCTTCAAACATTTCTGGACGTTTTTCAATGGCAAAAATCAATGAATATTGTAAATGCACAAACAGTAATATCTCCACATTGCAAGGTGCAATTCTGAAATTTTTTGCTTTTTCCTGTTAATCCTAGCATGATAAAGAAGATTCAAAGAGAGTGAGATGCCAGCTCCTTTCATTCAGTCAGTAGCTTCAAACATTTCTGGTATATGAAAAACATGTTTTTCAATGGCAAAAATCAATGAATATTGTAAATGCACAAACAGTAATATCTCCACATTGCAAGGTGCAATTCTGAAATTTTTTGCTTTTTCCTGCTAATCCTAGCATGATAAAGAAGATTCAAAGAGTGAGATGCCAGCTCCTTTCATTCAGTCAGTAGCTTCAAACATTTCTGGTATATGAAAAACATGTTTTTCAATGGCAAAAATCAATGAATATTGTAAATGCACAAACAGTAATATCTCCACATTGCAAGGTGCAATTCTGAAATTTTTTGCTTTTTCCTGCTAATCCTAGCATGATAAAGAAGATTCAAAGAGAGTGAGATGCCAGCTCCTTTCATTCAGTCAGTAGCTTCAAACATTTCTGGTATATGAAAAACATGTTTTTCAATGACAAAAATCAATGAATATTGTAAATGCACAAACAGTAATATCTCCACATTGCAAGGTGCAATTCGGAAATTTTTTGCTTTTTCCTGCTGATCCTAGCATGATAAAGAAGATTCAAAGAGAGTGAGATGCCAGCTCCTTTCATTCAGTCAGTAGCTTCAAACATTTCTGGACGTTTTTCAATGGCAAAAATCAATGAATATTGTAAATGCACAAACAGTAATATCTCCACATTGCAAGGTGCAATTCTGAAATTTTTTGCTTTTTCCTGTTAATCCTAGCATGATAAAGAAGATTCAAAGAGAGTGAGATGCCAGCTCCTTTCATTCAGTCAGTAGCTTCAAACATTTCTGGTATATGAAAAACATGTTTTTCAATGGCAAAAATCAATGAATATTGTAAATGCACAAACAGTAATATCTCCACATTGCAAGGTGCAATTCTGAAATTTTTTGCTTTTTCCTGCTAATCCTAGCATGATAAAGAAGATTCAAAGAGAGTGAGATGCCAGCTCCTTTCATTCAGTCAGTAGCTTCAAACATTTCTGGTATATGAAAAACATGTTTTTCAATGGCAAAAATCAATGAATATTGTAAATGCACAAACAGTAATATCTCCACATTGCAAGGTGCAATTCTGAAATTTTTTGCTTTTTCCTGCTAATCCTAGCATGATAAAGAAGATTCAAAGAGAGTGAGATGCCAGCTCCTTTCATTCAGTCAGTAGCTTCAAACATTTCTGGTATATGAAAAACATGTTTTTCAATGGCAAAAATCAATGAATATTGTAAATGCACAAACAGTAATATCTCCACATTGCAAGGTGCAATTCTGAAATTTTTAGCTTTTTCCTGTTAATCCTAGCATGATAAAGAAGATTCAAAGAGAGTGAGATGCCAGCTCCTTTCATTCAGTCAGTAGCTTCAAACATTTCTGGACATTTTTCAATGGCAAAAATCAATGAATATTGTAAATGCACAAACAGTAATATCTCCACATTGCAAGGTGCAATTCTGAAATTTTTTGCTTTTTCCTGTTAATCCTAGCATGATAAAGAAGATTCAAAGAGAGTGAGATGCCAGCTCCTTTCATTCAGTCAGTAGCTTCAAACATTTCTGGTATATGAAAAACATGTTTTTCAATGGCAAAAATCAATGAATATTGTAAATGCACAAACAGTAATATCTCCACATTGCAAGGTGCAATTCTGAAATTTTTTGCTTTTTCCTGCTAATCCTAGCATGATAAAGAAGATTCAAAGAGAGTGAGATGCCAGCTCCTTTCATTCAGTCAGTAGCTTCAAACATTTCTGGTATATGAAAAACATGTTTTTCAATGGCAAAAATCAATGAATATTGTAAATGCACAAACAGTAATATCTCCACATTGGAAGGTGCAATTCTGAAATTTTTAGCTTTTTCCTGTTAATCCTAGCATGATAAAGAAGATTCAAAGAGAGTGAGATGCCAGCTCCTTTCATTCAGTCAGTAGCTTCAAACATTTCTGGACGTTTTTCAATGGCAAAAATCAATGAATATTGTAAATGCACAAACAGTAATATCTCCACATTGCAAGGTGCAATTCTGAAATTTTTTGCTTTTTCCTGTTAATCCTAGCATGATAAAGAAGATTCAAAGAGAGTGAGATGCCAGCTCCTTTCATTCAGTCAGTAGCTTCAAACATTTCTGGTATATGAAAAACATGTTTTTCAATGGCAAAAATCAATGAATATTGTAAATGCACAAACAGTAATATCTCCACATTGCAAGGTGCAATTCTGAAATTTTTTGCTTTTTCCTGCTAATCCTAGCATGATAAAGAAGATTCAAAGAGAGTGAGATGCCAGCTCCTTTCATTCAGTCAGTAGCTTCAAACATTTCTGGTATATGAAAAACATGTTTTTCAATGGCAAAAATCAATGAATATTGTAAATGCACAAACAGTAATATCTCCACATTGCAAGGTGCAATTCTGAAATTTTTTGCTTTTTCCTGCTAATCCTAGCATGATAAAGAAGATTCAAAGAGAGTGAGATGCCAGCTCCTTTCATTCAGTCAGTAGCTTCAAACATTTCTGGACGTTTTTCAATGGCAAAAATCAATGAATATTGTAAATGCACAAACAGTAATATCTCCACATTGCAAGGTGCAATTCTGAAATTTTTTGCTTTTTCCTGTTAATCCTAGCATGATAAAGAAGATTCAAAGAGAGTGAGATGCCAGCTCCTTTCATTCAGTCAGTAGCTTCAAACATTTCTGGTATATGAAAAACATGTTTTTCAATGGCAAAAATCAATGAATATTGTAAATGCACAAACAGTAATATCTCCACATTGCAAGGTGCAATTCTGAAATTTTTTGCTTTTTCCTGCTAATCCTAGCATGATAAAGAAGATTCAAAGAGAGTGAGATGCCAGCTCCTTTCATTCAGTCAGTAGCTTCAAACATTTCTGGTATATGAAAAACATGTTTTTCAATGGCAAAAATCAATGAATATTGTAAATGCACAAACAGTAATATCTCCACATTGCAAGGTGCAATTCTGAAATTCTTTGCTTTTTCCTGCTAATCCTAGCATGATAAAGAAGATTCAAAGAGAGTGAGATGCCAGCTCCTTTCATTCAGTCAGTAGCTTCAAACATTTCTGGTATATGAAAAACATGTTTTTCAATGGCAAAAATCAATGAATATTGTAAATGCACAAACAGTAATATCTCCACATTGCAAGGTGCAGTTCTGAAATTTTTAGCTTTTTCCTGTTAATCCTAGCATGATAAAGAAGATTCAAAGAGAGTGAGATGCCAGCTCCTTTCATTCAGTCAGTAGCTTCAAACATTTCTGGACGTTTTTCAATGGCAAAAATCAATGAATATTGTAAATGCACAAACAGTAATATCTCCACATTGCAAGGTGCAATTCTGAAATTTTTTGCTTTTTCCTGTTAATCCTAGCATGATAAAGAAGATTCAAAGAGAGTGAGATGCCAGCTCCTTTCATTCAGTCAGTAGCTTCAAACATTTCTGGTATATGAAAAACATGTTTTTCAATGGCAAAAATCAATGAATATTGTAAATGCACAAACAGTAATATCTCCACATTGCAAGGTGCAATTCTGAAATTTTTTGCTTTTTCCTGCTAATCCTAGCATGATAAAGAAGATTCAAAGAGAGTGAGATGCCAGCTCCTTTCATTCAGTCAGTAGCTTCAAACATTTCTGGTATATGAAAAACATGTTTTTCAATGGCAAAAATCAATGAATATTGTAAATGCACAAACAGTAATATCTCCACATTGCAAGGTGCAATTCTGAAATTTTTTGCTTTTTCCTGCTAATTCTAGCATGATAAAGAAGATTCAAAGAGAGTGAGATGCCAGCTCCTTTCATTCAGTCGGTAGCTTCAAACATTTCTGGACGTTTTTCAATGGCAAAAATCAATGAATATTGTAAATGCACAAACAGTAATATCTCCACATTGCAAGGTGCAATTCTGAAATTTTTTGCTTTTTCCTGTTAATCCTAGCATGATAAAGAAGATTCAAAGAGAGTGAGATGCCAGCTCCTTTCATTCAGTCAGTAGCTTCAAACATTTCTGGACGTTTTTCAATGGCAAAAATCAATGAATATTGTAAATGCACAAACAGTAATATCTCCACATTGCAAGGTGCAATTCTGAAATTTTTTGCTTTTTCCTGTTAATCCTAGCATGATAAAGAAGATTCAAAGAGAGTGAGATGCCAGCTCCTTTCATTCAGTCAGTAGCTTCAAACATTTCTGGTATATGAAAAACATGTTTTTCAATGGCAAAAATCAATGAATATTGTAAATGCACAAACAGTAATATCTCCACATTGCAAGGTGCAATTCTGAAATTTTTTGCTTTTTCCTGTTAATCCTAGCATGATAAAGAAGATTCAAAGAGAGTGAGATGCCAGCTCCTTTCATTCAGTCAGTAGCTTCAAACATTTCTGGTATATGAAAAACATGTTTTTCAATGGCAAAAATCAATGAATATTTTAAATGCACAAACAGTAATATCTCCACATTGCAAGGTGCAATTCTGAAATTTTTTGCTTTTTCCTGCTAATCCTAGCATGATAAAGAAGATTCAAAGAGAGTGAGATGCCAGCTCCTTTCATTCAGTCAGTAGCTTCAAACATTTCTGGACGTTTTTCAATGGCAAAAATCAATGAATATTGTAAATGCACAAACAGTAATATCTCCACATTGCAAGGTGCAATTCTGAAATTTTTTGCTTTTTCCTGTTAATCCTAGCATGATAAAGAAGATTCAAAGAGAGTGAGATGCCAGCTCCTTTCATTCAGTCAGTAGCTTCAAACATTTCTGGTATATGAAAAACATGTTTTTCAATGGCAAAAATCAATGAATATTGTAAATGCACAAACAGTAATATCTCCACATTGCAAGGTGCAATTCGGAAATTTTTTGCTTTTTCCTGCTAATCCTAGCATGATAAAGAAGATTCAAAGAGAGTGAGATGCCAGCTCCTTTCATTCAGTCAGTAGCTTCAAACATTTCTGGTATATGAATAACATGATGTTTTTCAATGGCAAAAATAAATGAATATTGTAAATGCACAAACAGTAATATCTCCACATTGCAAGGTGCAATTCTGAAATTTTTTGCTTTTTCCTGCTAATCCTAGCATGATAAAGAAGATTCAAAGAGAGTGAGATGCCAGCTCCTTTCATTCAGTCAGTAGCTTCAAACATTTCTGGACGTTTTTCAATGGCAAAAATCAATGAATATTGTAAATGCACAAACAGTAATATCTCCACATTGCAAGGTGCAATTCTGAAATTTTTTGCTTTTTCCTGTTAATCCTAGCATGATAAAGAAGATTCAAAGAGAGTGAGATGCCAGCTCCTTTCATTCAGTCAGTAGCTTCAAACATTTCTGGTATATGAAAAACATGTTTTTCAATGGCAAAAATCAATGAATATTGTAAATGCACAAACAGTAATATCTCCACATTGCAAGGTGCAATTCTGAAATTTTTTGCTTTTTCCTGCTAATCCTAGCATGATAAAGAAGATTCAAAGAGAGTGAGATGCCAGCTCCTTTCATTCAGTCAGTAGCTTCAAACATTTCTGGTATATGAAAAACATGTTTTTCAATGGCAAAAATCAATGAATATTGTAAATGCACAAACAGTAATATCTCCACATTGCAAGGTGCAATTCTGAAATTTTTAGCTTTTTCCTGTTAATCCTAGCATGATAAAGAAGATTCAAAGAGAGTGAGATGCCAGCTCCTTTCATTCAGTCAGTAGCTTCAAACATTTCTGGTATATGAAAAACATGTTTTTCAATGGCAAAAATCAATGAATATTGTAAATGCACAAACAGTAATATCTCCACATTGCAAGGTGCAATTCTGAAATTTTTTGCTTTTTCCTGCTAATCCTAGCATGATAAAGAAGATTCAAAGAGAGTGAGATGCCAGCTCCTTTCATTCAGTCAGTAGCTTCAAACATTTCTGGTATATGAAAAACATGTTTTTCAATGGCAAAAATCAATGAATATTGAAAATGCACAAACAGTAATATCTCCACATTGCAAGGTGCAATTCGGAAATTTTTTGCTTTTTCCTGCTAATCCTAGCATGATAAAGAAGATTCAAAGAGAGTGAGATGCCAGCTCCTTTCATTCACTCAGTAGCTTCAAACATTTCTGGTATATGAATAACATGATGTTTTTCAATGGCAAAAATCAATGAATATTGTAAATGCACAAACAGTAATATCTCCACATTGCAAGGTGCAATTCTGAAATTTTTTGCTTTTTCCTGCTAATCCTAGCATGATAAAGAAGATTCAAAGAGAGTGAGATGCCAGCTCCTTTCATTCAGTCAGTAGCTTCAAACATTTCTGGACGTTTTTCAATGGCAAAAATCAATGAATATTGTAAATGCACAAACAGTAATATCTCCACATTGCAAGGTGCAATTCTGAAATTTTTTGCTTTTTCCTGTTAATCCTAGCATGATAAAGAAGATTCAAAGAGAGTGAGATGCCAGCTCCTTTCATTCAGTCAGAAGCTTCAAACATTTCTGGTATATGAAAAACATGTTTTTCAATGGCAAAAATCAATGAATATTGTAAATGCACAAACAGTAATATCTCCACATTGCAAGGTGCAATTCTGAAATTTTTTGCTTTTTCCTGCTAATCCTAGCATGATAAAGAAGATTCAAAGAGTGAGATGCCAGCTCCTTTCATTCAGTCAGTAGCTTCAAACATTTCTGGTATATGAAAAACATGTTTTTCAATGGCAAAAATCAATGAATATTGTAAATGCACAAACAGTAATATCTCCACATTGCAAGGTGCAATTCTGAAATTTTTTGCTTTTTCCTGCTAATCCTAGCATGATAAAGAAGATTCAAAGAGAGTGAGATGCCAGCTCCTTTCATTCAGTCAGTAGCTTCAAACATTTCTGGTATATGAAAAACATGTTTTTCAATGGCAAAAATCAATGAATATTGTAAATGCACAAACAGTAATATCTCCACATTGCAAGGTGCAATTCTGAAATTTTTTGCTTTTTCCTGCTAATCCTAGCATGATAAAGAAGATTCAAAGAGAGTGAGATGCCAGCTCCTTTCATTCAGTCAGTAGTTTCAAACATTTCTGGTATATGAATAACATGATGTTTTTCAATGGCAAAAATCAATGAATATTGTAAATGCACAAACAGTAATATCTCCACATTGCAAGGTGCAATTCTGAAATTTTTTGCTTTTGCCTGCTAATCCTAGCATGATAAAGAAGATTCAAAGAGAGTGAGATGCCAGCTCCTTTCATTCAGTCAGTAGCTTCAAACATTTCTGGACGTTTTTCAATGGCAAAAATCAATGAATATTGTAAATGCACAAACAGTAATATCTCCACATTGCAAGGTGCAATTCTGAAATTTTTTGCTTTTTCCTGTTAATCCTAGCATGATAAAGAAGATTCAAAGAGAGTGAGATGCCAGCTCCTTTCATTCAGTCAGTAGCTTCAAACATTTCTGGTATATGAAAAACATGTTTTTCAATGGCAAAAATCAATGAATATTGTAAATGCACAAACAGTAATATCTCCACATTGCAAGGTGCAATTCTGAAATTTTTTGCTTTTTCCTGCTAATCCTAGCATGATAAAGAAGATTCAAAGAGAGTGAGATGCCAGCTCCTTTCATTCAGTCAGTAGCTTCAAACATTTCTGGTATATGAAAAACATGTTTTTCAATGGCAAAAATCAATGAATATTGTAAATGCACAAACAGTAATATCTCCACATTGCAAGGTGCAATTCTGAAATTTTTAGCTTTTTCCTGTTAATCCTAGCAAGATAAAGAAGATTCAAAGAGAGTGAGATGCCAGCTCCTTTCATTCAGTCAGTAGCTTCAAACATTTCTGGTATATGAAAAACATGTTTTTCAATGGCAAAAATCAATGAATATTGTAAATGCACAAACAGTAATATCTCCACATTGCAAGGTGCAATTCTGAAATTTTTTGCTTTTTCCTGCTAATCCTAGCATGATAAAGAAGATTCAAAGAGAGTGAGATGCCAGCTCCTTTCATTCAGTCAGTAGCTTCAAACATTTCTGGTATATGAAAAACATGTTTTTCAATGGCAAAAATCAATGAATATTGTAAATGCACAAACAGTAATATCTCCACATTGCAAGGTGCAATTCGGAAATTTTTTGCTTTTTCCTGCTAATCCTAGCATGATAAAGAAGATTCAGAGTGAGATGCCAGCTCCTTTCATTCAGTCAGTAGCTTCAAACATTTCTGGTATATGAATAACATGATGTTTTTCAATGGCAAAAATCAATGAATATTGTAAATGCACAAACAGTAATATCTCCACATTGCAAGGTGCAATTCTGAAATTTTTTGCTTTTTCCTGCTAATCTTAGCATGATAAAGAAGATTCAAAGAGAGTGAGATGCCAGCTCCTTTCATTCAGTCAGTAGCTTCAAACATTTCTGGACGTTTTTCAATGGCAAAAATCAATGAATATTGTAAATGCACAAACAGTAATATCTCCACATTGCAAGGTGCAATTCTGAAATTTTTTGCTTTTTCCTGTTAATCCTAGCATGATAAAGAAGATTCAAAGAGAGTGAGATGCCAGCTCCTTTCATTCAGTCAGTAGCTTCAAACATTTCTGGTATATGAAAAACATGTTTTTCAATGGCAAAAATCAATGAATATTGTAAATGCACAAACAGTAATATCTCCACATTGCAAGGTGCAATTCTGAAATTTTTTGCTTTTTCCTGCTAATCCTAGCATGATAAAGAAGATTCAAAGAGTGAGATGCCAGCTCCTTTCATTCAGTCAGTAGCTTCAAACATTTCTGGTATATGAAAAACATGTTTTTCAATGGCAAAAATCAATGAATATTGTAAATGCACAAACAGTAATATCTCCACATTGCAAGGTGCAATTCTGAAATTTTTTGCTTTTTCCTGCTAATCCTAGCATGATAAAGAAGATTCAAAGAGAGTGAGATGCCAGCTCCTTTCATTCAGTCAGTAGCTTCAAACATTTCTGGTATATGAAAAACATGTTTTTCAATGACAAAAATCAATGAATATTGTAAATGCACAAACAGTAATATCTCCACATTGCAAGGTGCAATTCGGAAATTTTTTGCTTTTTCCTGCTGATCCTAGCATGATAAAGAAGATTCAAAGAGAGTGAGATGCCAGCTCCTTTCATTCAGTCAGTAGCTTCAAACATTTCTGGACGTTTTTCAATGGCAAAAATCAATGAATATTGTAAATGCACAAACAGTAATATCTCCACATTGCAAGGTGCAATTCTGAAATTTTTTGCTTTTTCCTGTTAATCCTAGCATGATAAAGAAGATTCAAAGAGAGTGAGATGCCAGCTCCTTTCATTCAGTCAGTAGCTTCAAACATTTCTGGTATATGAAAAACATGTTTTTCAATGGCAAAAATCAATGAATATTGTAAATGCACAAACAGTAATATCTCCACATTGCAAGGTGCAATTCTGAAATTTTTTGCTTTTTCCTGCTAATCCTAGCATGATAAAGAAGATTCAAAGAGAGTGAGATGCCAGCTCCTTTCATTCAGTCAGTAGCTTCAAACATTTCTGGTATATGAAAAACATGTTTTTCAATGGCAAAAATCAATGAATATTGTAAATGCACAAACAGTAATATCTCCACATTGCAAGGTGCAATTCTGAAATTTTTTGCTTTTTCCTGCTAATCCTAGCATGATAAAGAAGATTCAAAGAGAGTGAGATGCCAGCTCCTTTCATTCAGTCAGTAGCTTCAAACATTTCTGGTATATGAAAAACATGTTTTTCAATGGCAAAAATCAATGAATATTGTAAATGCACAAACAGTAATATCTCCACATTGCAAGGTGCAATTCTGAAATTTTTAGCTTTTTCCTGTTAATCCTAGCATGATAAAGAAGATTCAAAGAGAGTGAGATGCCAGCTCCTTTCATTCAGTCAGTAGCTTCAAACATTTCTGGACGTTTTTCAATGGCAAAAATCAATGAATATTGTAAATGCACAAACAGTAATATCTCCACATTGCAAGGTGCAATTCTGAAATTTTTTGCTTTTTCCTGTTAATCCTAGCATGATAAAGAAGATTCAAAGAGAGTGAGATGCCAGCTCCTTTCATTCAGTCAGTAGCTTCAAACATTTCTGGTATATGAAAAACATGTTTTTCAATGGCAAAAATCAATGAATATTGTAAATGCACAAACAGTAATATCTCCACATTGCAAGGTGCAATTCTGAAATTTTTTGCTTTTTCCTGCTAATCCTAGCATGATAAAGAAGATTCAAAGAGAGTGAGATGCCAGCTCCTTTCATTCAGTCAGTAGCTTCAAACATTTCTGGTATATGAAAAACATGTTTTTCAATGGCAAAAATCAATGAATATTGTAAATGCACAAACAGTAATATCTCCACATTGGAAGGTGCAATTCTGAAATTTTTAGCTTTTTCCTGTTAATCCTAGCATGATAAAGAAGATTCAAAGAGAGTGAGATGCCAGCTCCTTTCATTCAGTCAGTAGCTTCAAACATTTCTGGACGTTTTTCAATGGCAAAAATCAATGAATATTGTAAATGCACAAACAGTAATATCTCCACATTGCAAGGTGCAATTCTGAAATTTTTTGCTTTTTCCTGTTAATCCTAGCATGATAAAGAAGATTCAAAGAGAGTGAGATGCCAGCTCCTTTCATTCAGTCAGTAGCTTCAAACATTTCTGGTATATGAAAAACATGTTTTTCAATGGCAAAAATCAATGAATATTGTAAATGCACAAACAGTAATATCTCCACATTGCAAGGTGCAATTCTGAAATTTTTTGCTTTTTCCTGCTAATCCTAGCATGATAAAGAAGATTCAAAGAGAGTGAGATGCCAGCTCCTTTCATTCAGTCAGTAGCTTCAAACATTTCTGGTATATGAAAAACATGTTTTTCAATGGCAAAAATCAATGAATATTGTAAATGCACAAACAGTAATATCTCCACATTGCAAGGTGCAATTCTGAAATTTTTTGCTTTTTCCTGCTAATCCTAGCATGATAAAGAAGATTCAAAGAGAGTGAGATGCCAGCTCCTTTCATTCAGTCAGTAGCTTCAAACATTTCTGGACGTTTTTCAATGGCAAAAATCAATGAATATTGTAAATGCACAAACAGTAATATCTCCACATTGCAAGGTGCAATTCTGAAATTTTTTGCTTTTTCCTGTTAATCCTAGCATGATAAAGAAGATTCAAAGAGAGTGAGATGCCAGCTCCTTTCATTCAGTCAGTAGCTTCAAACATTTCTGGTATATGAAAAACATGTTTTTCAATGGCAAAAATCAATGAATATTGTAAATGCACAAACAGTAATATCTCCACATTGCAAGGTGCAATTCTGAAATTTTTTGCTTTTCCCTGCTAATCCTAGCATGATAAAGAAGATTCAAAGAGAGTGAGATGCCAGCTCCTTTCATTCAGTCAGTAGCTTCAAACATTTCTGGTATATGAAAAACATGTTTTTCAATGGCAAAAATCAATGAATATTGTAAATGCACAAACAGTAATATCTCCACATTGCAAGGTGCAATTCTGAAATTCTTTGCTTTTTCCTGCTAATCCTAGCATGATAAAGAAGATTCAAAGAGAGTGAGATGCCAGCTCCTTTCATTCAGTCAGTAGCTTCAAACATTTCTGGTATATGAAAAACATGTTTTTCAATGGCAAAAATCAATGAATATTGTAAATGCACAAACAGTAATATCTCCACATTGCAAGGTGCAGTTCTGAAATTTTTAGCTTTTTCCTGTTAATCCTAGCATGATAAAGAAGATTCAAAGAGAGTGAGATGCCAGCTCCTTTCATTCAGTCAGTAGCTTCAAACATTTCTGGACGTTTTTCAATGGCAAAAATCAATGAATATTGTAAATGCACAAACAGTAATATCTCCACATTGCAAGGTGCAATTCTGAAATTTTTTGCTTTTTCCTGTTAATCCTAGCATGATAAAGAAGATTCAAAGAGAGTGAGATGCCAGCTCCTTTCATTCAGTCAGTAGCTTCAAACATTTCTGGTATATGAAAAACATGTTTTTCAATGGCAAAAATCAATGAATATTGTAAATGCACAAACAGTAATATCTCCACATTGCAAGGTGCAATTCTGAAATTTTTTGCTTTTTCCTGCTAATCCTAGCATGATAAAGAAGATTCAAAGAGAGTGAGATGCCAGCTCCTTTCATTCAGTCAGTAGCTTCAAACATTTCTGGTATATGAAAAACATGTTTTTCAATGGCAAAAATCAATGAATATTGTAAATGCACAAACAGTAATATCTCCACATTGCAAGGTGCAATTCTGAAATTTTTTGCTTTTTCCTGCTAATCCTAGCATGATAAAGAAGATTCAAAGAGAGTGAGATGCCAGCTCCTTTCATTCAGTCGGTAGCTTCAAACATTTCTGGACGTTTTTCAATGGCAAAAATCAATGAATATTGTAAATGCACAAACAGTAATATCTCCACATTGCAAGGTGCAATTCTGAAATTTTTTGCTTTTTCCTGTTAATCCTAGCATGATAAAGAAGATTCAAAGAGAGTGAGATGCCAGCTCCTTTCATTCAGTCAGTAGCTTCAAACATTTCTGGACGTTTTTCAATGGCAAAAATCAATGAATATTGTAAATGCACAAACAGTAATATCTCCACATTGCAAGGTGCAATTCTGAAATTTTTTGCTTTTTCCTGTTAATCCTAGCATGATAAAGAAGATTCAAAGAGAGTGAGATGCCAGCTCCTTTCATTCAGTCAGTAGCTTCAAACATTTCTGGTATATGAAAAACATGTTTTTCAATGGCAAAAATCAATGAATATTGTAAATGCACAAACAGTAATATCTCCACATTGCAAGGTGCAATTCTGAAATTTTTTGCTTTTTCCTGTTAATCCTAGCATGATAAAGAAGATTCAAAGAGAGTGAGATGCCAGCTCCTTTCATTCAGTCAGTAGCTTCAAACATTTCTGGTATATGAAAAACATGTTTTTCAATGGCAAAAATCAATGAATATTTTAAATGCACAAACAGTAATATCTCCACATTGCAAGGTGCAATTCTGAAATTTTTTGCTTTTTCCTGCTAATCCTAGCATGATAAAGAAGATTCAAAGAGAGTGAGATGCCAGCTCCTTTCATTCAGTCAGTAGCTTCAAACATTTCTGGACGTTTTTCAATGGCAAAAATCAATGAATATTGTAAATGCACAAACAGTAATATCTCCACATTGCAAGGTGCAATTCTGAAATTTTTTGCTTTTTCCTGTTAATCCTAGCATGATAAAGAAGATTCAAAGAGAGTGAGATGCCAGCTCCTTTCATTCAGTCAGTAGCTTCAAACATTTCTGGTATATGAAAAACATGTTTTTCAATGGCAAAAATCAATGAATATTGTAAATGCACAAACAGTAATATCTCCACATTGCAAGGTGCAATTCTGAAATTTTTTGCTTTTTCCTGTTAATCCTAGCATGATAAAGAAGATTCAAAGAGAGTGACATGCCAGCTCCTTTCATTCAGTCAGTAGCTTCAAACATTTCTGGTATATGAAAAACATGTTTTTCAATGGCAAAAATCAATGAATATTGTAAATGCACAAACAGTAATATCTCCACATTGCAAGGTGCAATTCTGAAATTTTTTGCTTTTTCCTGCTAATCCTAGCATGATAAAGAAGATTCAAAGAGAGTGAGATGCCAGCTCCTTTCATTCAGTCAGTAGCTTCAAACATTTCTGGACGTTTTTCAATGGCAAAAATCAATGAATATTGTAAATGCACAAACAGTAATATCTCCACATTGCAAGGTGCAATTCTGAAATTTTTTGCTTTTTCCTGTTAATCCTAGCATGAAAAGAAGATTCAAAGAGAGTGAGATGCCAGCTCCTTTCATTCAGTCAGTAGCTTCAAACATTTCTGGTATATGAAAAACATGTTTTTCAATGGCAAAAATCAATGAATATTGTAAATGCACAAACAGTAATATCTCCACATTGCAAGGTGCAATTCTGAAATTTTTTGCTTTTTCCTGCTAATCCTAGCATGATAAAGAAGATTCAAAGAGAGTGAGATGCCAGCTCCTTTCATTCAGTCAGTAGCTTCAAACATTTCTGGTATATGAAAAACACATGTTTTTCAATGGCAAAAATCAATGAATATTGTAAATGCACAAACAGTAATATCTCCACATTGCAAGGTGCAATTCTGAAATTTTTTGCTTTTTCCTGGCATGATAAAGAAGATTCAAAGAGAGTGAGATGCCAGCTCCTTTCATTCAGTCAGTAGCTTCAAACATTTCTGGTATATGAAAAACATGTTTTTCAATGGCAAAAATCAATGAATATTTTAAATGCACAAACAGTAATATCTCCACATTGCAAGGTGCAATTCTGAAATTTTTAGCTTTTTCCTGTTAATCCTAGCATGATAAAGAAGATTCAAAGAGAGTGAGATGCCAGCTCCTTTCATTCAGTCAGTAGCTTCAAACATTTCTGGACGTTTTTCAATGGCAAAAATCAATGAATATTGTAAATGCACAAACAGTAATATCTCCACATTGCAAGGTGCAATTCTGAAATTTTTTGCTTTTTCCTGTTAATCCTAGCATGATAAAGAAGATTCAAAGAGAGTGAGATGCCAGCTCCTTTCATTCAGTCAGTAGCTTCAAACATTTCTGGTATATGAAAAACGTTTTTCAATGGCAAAAATCAATGAATATTGTAAATGCACAAACAGTAATATCTCCACATTGCAAGGTGCAATTCTGAAATTTTTTGCTTTTTCCTGCTAATCCTAGCATGATAAAGAAGATTCAAAGAGAGTGAGATGCCAGCTCCTTTCATTCAGTCAGTAGCTTCAAACATTTCTGGTATATGAAAAACATGTTTTTCAATGGCAAAAATCAATGAATATTGTAAATGCACAAACAGTAATATCTCCACATTGCAAGGTGCAATTCTGAAATTTTTTGCTTTTTCCTGCTAATCCTAGCATGATAAAGAAGATTCAAAGAGAGTGAGATGCCAGCTCCTTTCATTCAGTCAGTAGCTTCAAACATTTCTGGATGTTTTTCAATGGCAAAAATCAATGAATATTGTAAATGCACAAACAGTAATATCTCCACATTGCAAGGTGCAATTCTGAAATTTTTTGCTTTTTCCTGTTAATCCTAGCATGATAAAGAAGATTCCAAGAGAGTGAGATGCCAGCTCCTTTCATTCAGTCAGTAGCTTCAAACATTTCTGGTATATGAAAAACGTTTTTCAATGGCAAAAATCAATGAATATTGTAAATGCACAAACAGTAATATCTCCACATTGCAAGGTGCAATTCTGAAATTTTTTGCTTTTTCCTGCTAATCCTAGCATGATAAAGAAGATTCAAAGAGAGTGAGATGCCAGCTCCTTTCATTCAGTCAGTAGCTTCAAACATTTCTGGTATATGAAAAACATGTTTTTCAATGGCAAAAATCAATGAATATTGTAAATGCACAAACAGTAATATCTCCACATTGCAAGGTGCAATTCTGAAATTTTTTGCTTTTTCCTGCTAATCCTAGCATGATAAAGAAGATTCAAAGAGAGTGAGATGCCAGCTCCTTTCATTCAGTCAGTAGCTTCAAACATTTCTGGACGTTTTTCAATGGCAAAAATCAATGAATATTGTAAATGCACAAACAGTAATATCTCAACATTGCAAGGTGCAATTCTGAAATTTTTTGCTTTTTCCTGTTAATCCTAGCATGATAAAGAAGATTCAAAGAGAGTGAGATGCCAGCTCCTTTCATTCAGTCAGTAGCTTCAAACATTTCTGGTATATGAAAAACATGTTTTTCAATGGCAAAAATCAATGAATATTGTAAATGCACAAACAGTAATATCTCCACATTGCAAGGTGCAATTCTGAAATTTTTTGCTTTTTCCTGTTAATCCTAGCATGATAAAGAAGATTCAAAGAGAGTGACATGCCAGCTCCTTTCATTCAGTCAGTAGCTTCAAACATTTCTGGTATATGAAAAACATGTTTTTCAATGGCAAAAATCAATGAATATTGTAAATGCACAAACAGTAATATCTCCACATTGCAAGGTGCAATTCTGAAATTTTTTGCTTTTTCCTGCTAATCCTAGCATGATAAAGAAGATTCAAAGAGAGTGAGATGCCAGCTCCTTTCATTCAGTCAGTAGCTTCAAACATTTCTGGACGTTTTTCAAAGGCAAAAATCAATGAATATTGTAAATGCACAAACAGTAATATCTCCACATTGCAAGGTGCAATTCTGAAATTTTTTGCTTTTTCCTGTTAATCCTAGCATGATAAAGAAGATTCAAAGAGAGTGAGATGCCAGCTCCTTTCATTCAGTCAGTAGCTTCAAACATTTCTGGTATATGAAAAACATGTTTTTCAATGGCAAAAATCAATGAATATTGTAAATGCACAAACAGTAATATCTCCACATTGCAAGGTGCAATTCTGAAATTTTTTGCTTTTTCCTGCTAATCCTAGCATGATAAAGAAGATTCAAAGAGAGTGAGATGCCAGCTCCTTTCATTCAGTCAGTAGCTTCAAACATTTCTGGTATATGAAAAACACATGTTTTTCAATGGCAAAAATCAATGAATATTGTAAATGCACAAACAGTAATATCTCCACATTGCAAGGTGCAATTCTGAAATTTTTTGCTTTTTCCTGCTAATCCTAGCATGATAAAGAAGATTCAAAGAGAGTGAGATGCCAGCTCCTTTCATTCAGTCAGTAGCTTCAAACATTTCTGGATGTTTTTCAATGGCAAAAATCAATGAATATTGTAAATGCACAAACAGTAATATCTCCACATTGCAAGGTGCAATTCTGAAATTTTTTGCTTTTTCCTGTTAATCCTAGCATGATAAAGAAGATTCCAAGAGAGTGAGATGCCAGCTCCTTTCATTCAGTCAGTAGCTTCAAACATTTCTGGTATATGAAAAACGTTTTTCAATGGCAAAAATCAATGAATATTGTAAATGCACAAACAGTAATATCTCCACATTGCAAGGTGCAATTCTGAAATTTTTTGCTTTTTCCTGCTAATCCTAGCATGATAAAGAAGATTCAAAGAGAGTGAGATGCCAGCTCCTTTCATTCAGTCAGTAGCTTCAAACATTTCTGGTATATGAAAAACATGTTTTTCAATGGCAAAAATCAATGAATATTGTAAATGCACAAACAGTAATATCTCCACATTGCAAGGTGCAATTCTGAAATTTTTTGCTTTTTCCTGCTAATCCTAGCATGATAAAGAAGATTCAAAGAGAGTGAGATGCCAGCTCCTTTCATTCAGTCAGTAGCTTCAAACATTTCTGGACGTTTTTCAATGGCAAAAATCAATGAATATTGTAAATGCACAAACAGTAATATCTCAACATTGCAAGGTGCAATTCTGAAATTTTTTGCTTTTTCCTGTTAATCCTAGCATGATAAAGAAGATTCAAAGAGAGTGAGATGCCAGCTCCTTTCATTCAGTCAGTAGCTTCAAACATTTCTGGTATATGAAAAACATGTTTTTCAATGGCAAAAATCAATGAATATTGTAAATGCACAAACAGTAATATCTCCACATTGCAAGGTGCAATTCTGAAATTTTTTGCTTTTTCCTGTTAATCCTAGCATGATAAAGAAGATTCAAAGAGAGTGACATGCCAGCTCCTTTCATTCAGTCAGTAGCTTCAAACATTTCTGGTATATGAAAAACATGTTTTTCAATGGCAAAAATCAATGAATATTGTAAATGCACAAACAGTAATATCTCCACATTGCAAGGTGCAATTCTGAAATTTTTTGCTTTTTCCTGCTAATCCTAGCATGATAAAGAAGATTCAAAGAGAGTGAGATGCCAGCTCCTTTCATTCAGTCAGTAGCTTCAAACATTTCTGGACGTTTTTCAAAGGCAAAAATCAATGAATATTGTAAATGCACAAACAGTAATATCTCCACATTGCAAGGTGCAATTCTGAAATTTTTTGCTTTTTCCTGTTAATCCTAGCATGATAAAGAAGATTCAAAGAGAGTGAGATGCCAGCTCCTTTCATTCAGTCAGTAGCTTCAAACATTTCTGGTATATGAAAAACATGTTTTTCAATGGCAAAAATCAATGAATATTGTAAATGCACAAACAGTAATATCTCCACATTGCAAGGTGCAATTCTGAAATTTTTTGCTTTTTCCTGCTAATCCTAGCATGATAAAGAAGATTCAAAGAGAGTGAGATGCCAGCTCCTTTCATTCAGTCAGTAGCTTCAAACATTTCTGGTATATGAAAAACACATGTTTTTCAATGGCAAAAATCAATGAATATTGTAAATGCACAAACAGTAATATCTCCACATTGCAAGGTGCAATTCTGAAATTTTTTGCTTTTTCCTGCTAATCCTAGCATGATAAAGAAGATTCAAAGAGAGTGAGATGCCAGCTCCTTTCATTCAGTCAGTAGCTTCAAACATTTCTGGTATATGAAAAACATGTTTTTCAATGGCAAAAATCAATGAATATTGTAAATGCACAAACAGTAATATCTCCACATTGCAAGGTGCAATTCTGAAATTTTTTGCTTTTTCCTGCTAATCCTAGCATGATAAAGAAGATTCAAAGAGAGTGAGATGCCAGCTCCTTTCATTCAGTCAGTAGCTTCAAACATTTCTGGATGTTTTTCAATGGCAAAAATCAATGAATATTGTAAATGCACAAACAGTAATATCTCCACATTGCAAGGTGCAATTCTGAAATTTTTTGCTTTTTCCTGTTAATCCTAGCATGATAAAGAAGATTCCAAGAGAGTGAGATGCCAGCTCCTTTCATTCAGTCAGTAGCTTCAAACATTTCTGGTATATGAAAAACGTTTTTCAATGGCAAAAATCAATGAATATTGTAAATGCACAAACAGTAATATCTCCACATTGCAAGGTGCAATTCTGAAATTTTTTGCTTTTTCCTGCTAATCCTAGCATGATAAAGAAGATTCAAAGAGAGTGAGATGCCAGCTCCTTTCATTCAGTCAGTAGCTTCAAACATTTCTGGTATATGAAAAACATGTTTTTCAATGGCAAAAATCAATGAATATTGTAAATGCACAAACAGTAATATCTCCACATTGCAAGGTGCAATTCTGAAATTTTTTGCTTTTTCCTGCTAATCCTAGCATGATAAAGAAGATTCAAAGAGAGTGAGATGCCAGCTCCTTTCATTCAGTCAGTAGCTTCAAACATTTCTGGACGTTTTTCAATGGCAAAAATCAATGAATATTGTAAATGCACAAACAGTAATATCTCAACATTGCAAGGTGCAATTCTGAAATTTTTTGCTTTTTCCTGTTAATCCTAGCATGATAAAGAAGATTCAAAGAGAGTGAGATGCCAGCTCCTTTCATTCAGTCAGTAGCTTCAAACATTTCTGGTATATGAAAAACATGTTTTTCAATGGCAAAAATCAATGAATATTGTAAATGCACAAACAGTAATATCTCCACATTGCAAGGTGCAATTCTGAAATTTTTTGCTTTTTCCTGTTAATCCTAGCATGATAAAGAAGATTCAAAGAGAGTGACATGCCAGCTCCTTTCATTCAGTCAGTAGCTTCAAACATTTCTGGTATATGAAAAACATGTTTTTCAATGGCAAAAATCAATGAATATTGTAAATGCACAAACAGTAATATCTCCACATTGCAAGGTGCAATTCTGAAATTTTTTGCTTTTTCCTGCTAATCCTAGCATGATAAAGAAGATTCAAAGAGAGTGAGATGCCAGCTCCTTTCATTCAGTCAGTAGCTTCAAACATTTCTGGACGTTTTTCAAAGGCAAAAATCAATGAATATTGTAAATGCACAAACAGTAATATCTCCACATTGCAAGGTGCAATTCTGAAATTTTTTGCTTTTTCCTGTTAATCCTAGCATGATAAAGAAGATTCAAAGAGAGTGAGATGCCAGCTCCTTTCATTCAGTCAGTAGCTTCAAACATTTCTGGTATATGAAAAACATGTTTTTCAATGGCAAAAATCAATGAATATTGTAAATGCACAAACAGTAATATCTCCACATTGCAAGGTGCAATTCTGAAATTTTTTGCTTTTTCCTGCTAATCCTAGCATGATAAAGAAGATTCAAAGAGAGTGAGATGCCAGCTCCTTTCATTCAGTCAGTAGCTTCAAACATTTCTGGTATATGAAAAACACATGTTTTTCAATGGCAAAAATCAATGAATATTGTAAATGCACAAACAGTAATATCTCCACATTGCAAGGTGCAATTCTGAAATTTTTTGCTTTTTCCTGCTAATCCTAGCATGATAAAGAAGATTCAAAGAGAGTGAGATGCCAGCTCCTTTCATTCAGTCAGTAGCTTCAAACATTTCTGGTATATGAAAAACATGTTTTTCAATGGCAAAAATCAATGAATATTGTAAATGCACAAACAGTAATATCTCCACATTGCAAGGTGCAATTCTGAAATTTTTAGCTTTTTCCTGTTAATCCTAGCATGATAAAGAAGATTCAAAGAGAGTGAGATGCCAGCTCCTTTCATTCAGTCAGTAGCTTCAAACATTTCTGGACGTTTTTCAATGGCAAAAATCAATGAATATTGTAAATTCACAAACAGTAATATCTCCACATTGCAAGGTGCAATTCTGAAATTTTTTGCTTTTTCCTGTTAATCCTAGCATGATAAAGAAGATTCAGAGTGAGATGCCAGCTCCTTTCATTCAGTCAGTAGCTTCAAACATTTCTGGTATATGAAAAACGTTTTTCAATGGCAAAAATCAATGAATATTGTAAATGCACAAACAGTAATATCTCCACATTGCAAGGTGCAATTCTGAAATTTTTTGCTTTTTCCTGCTAATCCTAGCATGATAAAGAAGATTCAAAGAGAGTGAGATGCCAGCTCCTTTCATTCAGTCAGTAGCTTCAAACATTTCTGGTATATGAAAAACATGTTTTTCAATGGCAAAAATCAATGAATATTGTAAATGCACAAACAGTAATATCTCCACATTGCAAGGTGCAATTCTGAAATTTTTTGCTTTTTCCTGCTAATCCTAGCATGATAAAGAAGATTCAAAGAGAGTGAGATGCCAGCTCCTTTCATTCAGTCAGTAGCTTCAAACATTTCTGGACGTTTTTCAATGGCAAAAATCAATGAATATTGTAAATGCACAAACAGTAATATCTCCACATTGCAAGGTGCAATTCTGAAATTTTTTGCTTTTTCCTGTTAATCCTAGCATGATAAAGAAGATTCAAAGAGAGTGAGATGCCAGCTCCTTTCATTCAGTCAGTAGCTTCAAACATTTCTGGTATATGAAAAACATGTTTTTCAATGGCAAAAATCAATGAATATTGTAAATGCACAAACAGTAATATCTCCACATTGCAAGGTGAAATTCTGAAATTTTTTGCTTTTTCCTGTTAATCCTAGCATGATAAAGAAGATTCAAAGAGAGTGAGATGCCAGCTCCTTTCATTCAGTCAGTAGCTTCAAACATTTCTGGTATATGAAAAACATGTTTTTCAATGGCAAAAATCAATGAATATTGTAAATGCACAAACAGTAATATCTCCACATTGCAAGGTGCAATTCTGAAATTTTTTGCTTTTTCCTGCTAATCCTAGCATGATAAAGAAGATTCAAAGAGAGTGAGATGCCAGCTCCTTTCATTCAGTCAGTAGCTTCAATCATTTCTGGACATTTTTCAATGGCAAAAATCAATGAATATTGTAAATGCACAAACAGTAATTTCTCCGCATTGCAAGGTGCAATTCTGAAATTTTTTGCTTTTTCCTGCTCCTCTTAGCATGATAAAGAAGATTCAAAGAGAGTGAGATGACAGCTCCTTTCATTCAGTCAGTAGCTTCAATCATTTCTGGACGTTTTTCAATGGCAAAAATCAATGAATATTGTAAATGCACAAACAGTAATTTCTCCGCATTGCAAGGTGCAATTCTGAAATTTTTTGCTTTTTCCTGCTCCTCTTAGCATGATAAAGAAGATTCAAAGAGAGTGAGATGCCAGCTCCTTTCATTCAGTCAGTAGCTTCAAACATTTCTGGTATATGAAAAACATGTTTTTCAATGGCAAAAATCAATGAATATTGTAAATGCACAAACAGTAATATCTCCACATTGCAAGGTGCAATTCTGAAATTCTTTGCTTTTTCCTGCTAATCCTAGCATGATAAAGATTCAAAGAGAGTGAGATGCCAGCTCCTTTCATTCAGTCAGTAGCTTCAAACATTTCTGGTATATGAAAAACATGTTTTTCAATGGCAAAAATCAATGAATATTGTAAATGCACAAACAGTAATATCTCCACATTGCAAGGTGCAATTCTGAAATTTTTAGCTTTTTCCTGTTAATCCTAGCATGATAAAGAAGATTCAAAGAGAGTGAGATGCCAGCTCCTTTCATTCAGTCAGTAGCTTCAAACATTTCTGGATGTTTTTCAATGGCAAAAATCAATGAATATTGTAAATGCACAAACAGTAATATCTCCACATTGCAAGGTGCAATTCTGAAATTTTTTGCTTTTTCCTGCTAATCCTAGCATGATAAAGAAGATTCAAAGAGAGTGAGATGCCAGCTCCTTTCATTCAGTCAGTAGCTTCAAACATTTCTGGTATATGAAAAACACATGTTTTTCAATGGCAAAAATCAATGAATATTGTAAATGCACAAACAGTAATATCTCCACATTGCAAGGTGCAATTCTGAAATTTTTTGCTTTTTCCTGCTAATCCTAGCATGATAAAGAAGATTCAAAGAGAGTGAGATGCCAGCTCCTTTCATTCAGTCAGTAGCTTCAAACATTTCTGGTATATGAAAAACATGTTTTTCAATGGCAAAAATCAATGAATATTGTAAATGCACAAACAGTAATATCTCCACATTGCAAGGTGCAATTCTGAAATTTTTAGCTTTTTCCTGTTAATCCTAGCATGATAAAGAAGATTCAAAGAGAGTGAGATGCCAGCTCCTTTCATTCAGTCAGTAGCTTCAAACATTTCTGGACGTTTTTCAATGGCAAAAATCAATGAATATTGTAAATGCACAAACAGTAATATCTCCACATTGCAAGGTGCAATTCTGAAATTTTTTGCTTTTTCCTGTTAATCCTAGCATGATAAAGAAGATTCAAAGAGAGTGAGATGCCAGCTCCTTTCATTCAGTCAGTAGCTTCAAACATTTCTGGTATATGAAAAACATGTTTTTCAATGGCAAAAATCAATGAATATTGTAAATGCACAAACAGTAATATCTCCACATTGCAAGGTGCAATTCTGAAATTTTTTGCTTTTTCCTGCTAATCCTAGCATGATAAAGAAGATTCAAAGAGAGTGAGATGCCAGCTCCTTTCATTCAGTCAGTAGCTTCAAACATTTCTGGTATATGAAAAACACATGTTTTTCAATGGCAAAAATCAATGAATATTGTAAATGCACAAACAGTAATATCTCCACATTGCAAGGTGCAATTCTGAAATTTTTTGCTTTTTCCTGCTAATCCTAGCATGATAAAGAAGATTCAAAGAGAGTGAGATGCCAGCTCCTTTCATTCAGTCAGTAGCTTCAAACATTTCTGGTATATGAAAAACATGTTTTTCAATGGCAAAAATCAATGAATATTGTAAATGCACAAACAGTAATATCTCCACATTGCAAGGTGCAATTCTGAAATTTTTAGCTTTTTCCTGTTAATCCTAGCATGATAAAGAAGATTCAAAGAGAGTGAGATGCCAGCTCCTTTCATTCAGTCAGTAGCTTCAAACATTTCTGGACGTTTTTCAATGGCAAAAATCAATGAATATTGTAAATTCACAAACAGTAATATCTCCACATTGCAAGGTGCAATTCTGAAATTTTTTGCTTTTTCCTGTTAATCCTAGCATGATAAAGAAGATTCAGAGTGAGATGCCAGCTCCTTTCATTCAGTCAGTAGCTTCAAACATTTCTGGTATATGAAAAACGTTTTTCAATGGCAAAAATCAATGAATATTGTAAATGCACAAACAGTAATATCTCCACATTGCAAGGTGCAATTCTGAAATTTTTTGCTTTTTCCTGCTAATCCTAGCATGATAAAGAAGATTCAAAGAGAGTGAGATGCCAGCTCCTTTCATTCAGTCAGTAGCTTCAAACATTTCTGGTATATGAAAAACATGTTTTTCAATGGCAAAAATCAATGAATATTGTAAATGCACAAACAGTAATATCTCCACATTGCAAGGTGCAATTCTGAAATTTTTTGCTTTTTCCTGCTAATCCTAGCATGATAAAGAAGATTCAAAGAGAGTGAGATGCCAGCTCCTTTCATTCAGTCAGTAGCTTCAAACATTTCTGGACGTTTTTCAATGGCAAAAATCAATGAATATTGTAAATGCACAAACAGTAATATCTCCACATTGCAAGGTGCAATTCTGAAATTTTTTGCTTTTTCCTGTTAATCCTAGCATGATAAAGAAGATTCAAAGAGAGTGAGATGCCAGCTCCTTTCATTCAGTCAGTAGCTTCAAACATTTCTGGTATATGAAAAACATGTTTTTCAATGGCAAAAATCAATGAATATTGTAAATGCACAAACAGTAATATCTCCACATTGCAAGGTGAAATTCTGAAATTTTTTGCTTTTTCCTGTTAATCCTAGCATGATAAAGAAGATTCAAAGAGAGTGAGATGCCAGCTCCTTTCATTCAGTCAGTAGCTTCAAACATTTCTGGTATATGAAAAACATGTTTTTCAATGGCAAAAATCAATGAATATTGTAAATGCACAAACAGTAATATCTCCACATTGCAAGGTGCAATTCTGAAATTTTTTGCTTTTTCCTGCTAATCCTAGCATGATAAAGAAGATTCAAAGAGAGTGAGATGCCAGCTCCTTTCATTCAGTCAGTAGCTTCAATCATTTCTGGACATTTTTCAATGGCAAAAATCAATGAATATTGTAAATGCACAAACAGTAATTTCTCCGCATTGCAAGGTGCAATTCTGAAATTTTTTGCTTTTTCCTGCTCCTCTTAGCATGATAAAGAAGATTCAAAGAGAGTGAGATGACAGCTCCTTTCATTCAGTCAGTAGCTTCAATCATTTCTGGACGTTTTTCAATGGCAAAAATCAATGAATATTGTAAATGCACAAACAGTAATTTCTCCGCATTGCAAGGTGCAATTCTGAAATTTTTTGCTTTTTCCTGCTCCTCTTAGCATGATAAAGAAGATTCAAAGAGAGTGAGATGCCAGCTCCTTTCATTCAGTCAGTAGCTTCAAACATTTCTGGTATATGAAAAACATGTTTTTCAATGGCAAAAATCAATGAATATTGTAAATGCACAAACAGTAATATCTCCACATTGCAAGGTGCAATTCTGAAATTCTTTGCTTTTTCCTGCTAATCCTAGCATGATAAAGATTCAAAGAGAGTGAGATGCCAGCTCCTTTCATTCAGTCAGTAGCTTCAAACATTTCTGGTATATGAAAAACATGTTTTTCAATGGCAAAAATCAATGAATATTGTAAATGCACAAACAGTAATATCTCCACATTGCAAGGTGCAATTCTGAAATTTTTAGCTTTTTCCTGTTAATCCTAGCATGATAAAGAAGATTCAAAGAGAGTGAGATGCCAGCTCCTTTCATTCAGTCAGTAGCTTCAAACATTTCTGGATGTTTTTCAATGGCAAAAATCAATGAATATTGTAAATGCACAAACAGTAATATCTCCACATTGCAAGGTGCAATTCTGAAATTTTTTGCTTTTTCCTGCTAATCCTAGCATGATAAAGAAGATTCAAAGAGAGTGAGATGCCAGCTCCTTTCATTCAGTCAGTAGCTTCAAACATTTCTGGACGTTTTTCAATGGCAAAAATCAATGAATATTGTAAATGCACAAACAGTAATATCTCCACATTGCAAGGTGCAATTCTGAAATTTTTTGCTTTTTCCTGCTAATCCTAGCATGATAAAGAAGATTCAAAGAGAGTGAGATGCCAGCTCCTTTCATTCAGTCAGTAGCTTCAAACATTTCTGGTATATGAAAAACATGTTTTTCAATGGCAAAAATCAATGAATATTGTAAATGCACAAACAGTAATATCTCCACATTGCAAGGTGCAATTCTGAAATTTTTTGCTTTTTCCTGCTAATCCTAGCATGATAAAGAAGATTCAAAGAGAGTGAGATGCCAGCTCCTTTCATTCAGTCAGTAGCTTCAATCATTTCTGGACATTTTTCAATGGCAAAAATCAATGAATATTGTAAATGCACAAACAGTAATTTCTCCGCATTGCAAGGTGCAATTCTGAAATTTTTTGCTTTTTCCTGCTCCTCTTAGCATGATAAAGAAGATTCAAAGAGAGTGAGATGCCAGCTCCTTTCATTCAGTCAGTAGCTTCAAACATTTCTGGACGTTTTTCAATGGCAAAAATCAATGAATATTGTAAATGCACAAACAGTAATATCTCCACATTGCAAGGTGCAATTCTGAAATTTTTAGCTTTTTCCTGTTAATCCTAGCATGATAAAGAAGATTCAAAGAGAGTGAGATGCCAGCTCCTTTCATTCAGTCAGTAGCTTCAAACATTTCTGGTATATGAAAAACATGTTTTTCAATGGCAAAAATCAATGAATATTGTAAATGCACAAACAGTAATATCTCCACATTGCAAGGTGAAATTCTGAAATTTTTTGCTTTTTCCTGTTAATCCTAGCATGATAAAGAAGATTCAAAGAGAGTGAGATGCCAGCTCCTTTCATTCAGTCAGTAGCTTCAAACATTTCTGGTATATGAAAAACATGTTTTTCAATGGCAAAAATCAATGAATATTGTAAATGCACAAACAGTAATATCTCCACATTGCAAGGTGCAATTCTGAAATTTTTTGCTTTTTCCTGCTAATCCTAGCATGATAAAGAAGATTCAAAGAGAGTGAGATGCCAGCTCCTTTCATTCAGTCAGTAGCTTCAATCATTTCTGGACATTTTTCAATGGCAAAAATCAATGAATATTGTAAATGCACAAACAGTAATTTCTCCGCATTGCAAGGTGCAATTCTGAAATTTTTTGCTTTTTCCTGCTCCTCTTAGCATGATAAAGAAGATTCAAAGAGAGTGAGATGACAGCTCCTTTCATTCAGTCAGTAGTTCAATCATTTCTGGACGTTTTTCAATGGCAAAAATCAATGAATATTGTAAATGCACAAACAGTAATTTCTCCGCATTGCAAGGTGCAATTCTGAAATTTTTTGCTTTTTCCTGCTCCTCTTAGCATGATAAAGAAGATTCAAAGAGAGTGAGATGCCAGCTCCTTTCATTCAGTCAGTAGCTTCAAAAATTTCTGGTATATGAAAAACATGTTTTTCAATGGCAAAAATCAATGAATATTGTAAATGCACAAACAGTAATATCTCCACATTGCAAGGTGCAATTCTGAAATTCTTTGCTTTTTCCTGCTAATCCTAGCATGATAAAGAAGATTCAAAGAGAGTGAGATGCCAGCTCCTTTCATTCAGTCAGTAGCTTCAAACATTTCTGGTATATGAAAAACATGTTTTTCAATGGCAAAAATCAATGAATATTGTAAATGCACAAACAGTAATATCTCCACATTGCAAGGTGCAATTCTGAAATTTTTAGCTTTTTCCTGTTAATCCTAGCATGATAAAGAAGATTCAAAGAGAGTGAGATGCCAGCTCCTTTCATTCAGTCAGTAGCTTCAAACATTTCTGGTATATGAAAAACATGTTTTTCAATATCAAAAATCAATGAATATTGTAAATGCACAAACAGTAATATCTCCACATTGCAAGGTGCAATTCTGAAATTTTTTGCTTTTTCCTGCTAATCCTAGCATGATAAAGAAGATTCAAAGAGAGTGAGATGCCAGCTCCTTTCATTCAGTCAGTAGCTTCAAACATTTCTGGACGTTTTTCAATGGCAAAAATCAATGAATATTGTAAATGCACAAACAGTAATATCTCCACATTGCAAGGTGCAATTCTGAAATTTTTTGCTTTTTCCTGCTAATCCTAGCATGATAAAGAAGATTCAAAGAGAGTGAGATGCCAGCTCCTTTCATTCAGTCAGTAGCTTCAAACATTTCTGGTATATGAAAAACATGTTTTTCAATGGCAAAAATCAATGAATATTGTAAATGCACAAACAGTAATATCTCCACATTGCAAGGTGCAATTCTGAAATTTTTTGCTTTTTCCTGCTAATCCTAGCATGATAAAGAAGATTCAAAGAGAGTGAGATGCCAGCTCCTTTCATTCAGTCAGTAGCTTCAATCATTTCTGGACATTTTTCAATGGCAAAAATCAATGAATATTGTAAATGCACAAACAGTAATTTCTCCGCATTGCAAGGTGCAATTCTGAAATTTTTTGCTTTTTCCTGCTCCTCTTAGCATGATAAAGAAGATTCAAAGAGAGTGAGATGACAGCTCCTTTCATTCAGTCAGTAGCTTCAATCATTTCTGGACGTTTTTCAATGGCAAAAATCAATGAATATTGTAAATGCACAAACAGTAATTTCTCCGCATTGCAAGGTGCAATTCTGAAATTTTTTGCTTTTTCCTGCTCCTCTTAGCATGATAAAGAAGATTCAAAGAGAGTGAGATGCCAGCTCCTTTCATTCAGTCAGTAGCTTCAAACATTTCTGGTATATGAAAAACATGTTTTTCAATGGCAAAAATCAATGAATATTGTAAATGCACAAACAGTAATATCTCCACATTGCAAGGTGCAATTCTGAAATTCTTTGCTTTTTCCTGCTAATCCTAGCATGATAAAGATTCAAAGAGAGTGAGATGCCAGCTCCTTTCATTCAGTCAGTAGCTTCAAACATTTCTGGTATATGAAAAACATGTTTTTCAATGGCAAAAATCAATGAATATTGTAAATGCACAAACAGTAATATCTCCACATTGCAAGGTGCAATTCTGAAATTTTTAGCTTTTTCCTGTTAATCCTAGCATGATAAAGAAGATTCAAAGAGAGTGAGATGCCAGCTCCTTTCATTCAGTCAGTAGCTTCAAACATTTCTGGTATATGAAAAACATGTTTTTCAATGGCAAAAATCAATGAATATTGTAAATGCACAAACAGTAATATCTCCACATTGCAAGGTGCAATTCTGAAATTTTTTGCTTTTTCCTGCTAATCCTAGCATGATAAAGAAGATTCAAAGAGAGTGAGATGCCAGCTCCTTTCATTCAGTCAGTAGCTTCAAACATTTCTGGTATATGAAAAACATGTTTTTCAATATCAAAAATCAATGAATATTGTAAATGCACAAACAGTAATATCTCCACATTGCAAGGTGCAATTCTGAAATTTTTTGCTTTTTCCTGCTAATCCTAGCATGATAAAGAAGATTCAAAGAGAGTGAGATGCCAGCTCCTTTCATTCAGTCAGTAGCTTCAAACATTTCTGGACGTTTTTCAATGGCAAAAATCAATGAATATTGTAAATGCACAAACAGTAATATCTCCACATTGCAAGGTGCAATTCTGAAATTTTTTGCTTTTTCCTGCTAATCCTAGCATGATAAAGAAGATTCAAAGAGAGTGAGATGCCAGCTCCTTTCATTCAGTCAGTAGCTTCAAACATTTCTGGTATATGAAAAACATGTTTTTCAATGGCAAAAATCAATGAATATTGTAAATGCACAAACAGTAATATCTCCACATTGCAAGGTGCAATTCTGAAATTTTTTGCTTTTTCCTGCTAATCCTAGCATGATAAAGAAGATTCAAAGAGAGTGAGATGCCAGCTCCTTTCATTCAGTCAGTAGCTTCAATCATTTCTGGACATTTTTCAATGGCAAAAATCAATGAATATTGTAAATGCACAAACAGTAATTTCTCCGCATTGCAAGGTGCAATTCTGAAATTTTTTGCTTTTTCCTGCTCCTCTTAGCATGATAAAGAAGATTCAAAGAGAGTGAGATGACAGCTCCTTTCATTCAGTCAGTAGCTTCAATCATTTCTGGACGTTTTTCAATGGCAAAAATCAATGAATATTGTAAATGCACAAACAGTAATTTCTCCGCATTGCAAGGTGCAATTCTGAAATTTTTTGCTTTTTCCTGCTCCTCTTAGCATGATAAAGAAGATTCAAAGAGAGTGAGATGCCAGCTCCTTTCATTCAGTCAGTAGCTTCAAACATTTCTGGTATATGAAAAACATGTTTTTCAATGGCAAAAATCAATGAATATTGTAAATGCACAAACAGTAATATCTCCACATTGCAAGGTGCAATTCTGAAATTCTTTGCTTTTTCCTGCTAATCCTAGCATGATAAAGATTCAAAGAGAGTGAGATGCCAGCTCCTTTCATTCAGTCAGTAGCTTCAAACATTTCTGGTATATGAAAAACATGTTTTTCAATGGCAAAAATCAATGAATATTGTAAATGCACAAACAGTAATATCTCCACATTGCAAGGTGCAATTCTGAAATTTTTAGCTTTTTCCTGTTAATCCTAGCATGATAAAGAAGATTCAAAGAGAGTGAGATGCCAGCTCCTTTCATTCAGTCAGTAGCTTCAAACATTTCTGGATGTTTTTCAATGGCAAAAATCAATGAATATTGTAAATGCACAAACAGTAATATCTCCACATTGCAAGGTGCAATTCTGAAATTTTTTGCTTTTTCCTGCTAATCCTAGCATGATAAAGAAGATTCAAAGAGAGTGAGATGCCAGCTCCTTTCATTCAGTCAGTAGCTTCAAACATTTCTGGACGTTTTTCAATGGCAAAAATCAATGAATATTGTAAATGCACAAACAGTAATATCTCCACATTGCAAGGTGCAATTCTGAAATTTTTTGCTTTTTCCTGCTAATCCTAGCATGATAAAGAAGATTCAAAGAGAGTGAGATGCCAGCTCCTTTCATTCAGTCAGTAGCTTCAAACATTTCTGGTATATGAAAAACATGTTTTTCAATGGCAAAAATCAATGAATATTGTAAATGCACAAACAGTAATATCTCCACATTGCAAGGTGCAATTCTGAAATTTTTTGCTTTTTCCTGCTAATCCTAGCATGATAAAGAAGATTCAAAGAGAGTGAGATGCCAGCTCCTTTCATTCAGTCAGTAGCTTCAATCATTTCTGGACATTTTTCAATGGCAAAAATCAATGAATATTGTAAATGCACAAACAGTAATTTCTCCGCATTGCAAGGTGCAATTCTGAAATTTTTTGCTTTTTCCTGCTCCTCTTAGCATGATAAAGAAGATTCAAAGAGAGTGAGATGCCAGCTCCTTTCATTCAGTCAGTAGCTTCAAACATTTCTGGACGTTTTTCAATGGCAAAAATCAATGAATATTGTAAATGCACAAACAGTAATATCTCCACATTGCAAGGTGCAATTCTGAAATTTTTAGCTTTTTCCTGTTAATCCTAGCATGATAAAGAAGATTCAAAGAGAGTGAGATGCCAGCTCCTTTCATTCAGTCAGTAGCTTCAAACATTTCTGGTATATGAAAAACATGTTTTTCAATGGCAAAAATCAATGAATATTGTAAATGCACAAACAGTAATATCTCCACATTGCAAGGTGAAATTCTGAAATTTTTTGCTTTTTCCTGTTAATCCTAGCATGATAAAGAAGATTCAAAGAGAGTGAGATGCCAGCTCCTTTCATTCAGTCAGTAGCTTCAAACATTTCTGGTATATGAAAAACATGTTTTTCAATGGCAAAAATCAATGAATATTGTAAATGCACAAACAGTAATATCTCCACATTGCAAGGTGCAATTCTGAAATTTTTTGCTTTTTCCTGCTAATCCTAGCATGATAAAGAAGATTCAAAGAGAGTGAGATGCCAGCTCCTTTCATTCAGTCAGTAGCTTCAATCATTTCTGGACATTTTTCAATGGCAAAAATCAATGAATATTGTAAATGCACAAACAGTAATTTCTCCGCATTGCAAGGTGCAATTCTGAAATTTTTTGCTTTTTCCTGCTCCTCTTAGCATGATAAAGAAGATTCAAAGAGAGTGAGATGACAGCTCCTTTCATTCAGTCAGTAGTTCAATCATTTCTGGACGTTTTTCAATGGCAAAAATCAATGAATATTGTAAATGCACAAACAGTAATTTCTCCGCATTGCAAGGTGCAATTCTGAAATTTTTTGCTTTTTCCTGCTCCTCTTAGCATGATAAAGAAGATTCAAAGAGAGTGAGATGCCAGCTCCTTTCATTCAGTCAGTAGCTTCAAAAATTTCTGGTATATGAAAAACATGTTTTTCAATGGCAAAAATCAATGAATATTGTAAATGCACAAACAGTAATATCTCCACATTGCAAGGTGCAATTCTGAAATTCTTTGCTTTTTCCTGCTAATCCTAGCATGATAAAGAAGATTCAAAGAGAGTGAGATGCCAGCTCCTTTCATTCAGTCAGTAGCTTCAAACATTTCTGGTATATGAAAAACATGTTTTTCAATGGCAAAAATCAATGAATATTGTAAATGCACAAACAGTAATATCTCCACATTGCAAGGTGCAATTCTGAAATTTTTAGCTTTTTCCTGTTAATCCTAGCATGATAAAGAAGATTCAAAGAGAGTGAGATGCCAGCTCCTTTCATTCAGTCAGTAGCTTCAAACATTTCTGGTATATGAAAAACATGTTTTTCAATGGCAAAAATCAATGAATATTGTAAATGCACAAACAGTAATATCTCCACATTGCAAGGTGCAATTCTGAAATTTTTTGCTTTTTCCTGCTAATCCTAGCATGATAAAGAAGATTCAAAGAGAGTGAGATGCCAGCTCCTTTCATTCAGTCAGTAGCTTCAAACATTTCTGGTATATGAAAAACATGTTTTTCAATATCAAAAATCAATGAATATTGTAAATGCACAAACAGTAATATCTCCACATTGCAAGGTGCAATTCTGAAATTTTTTGCTTTTTCCTGCTAATCCTAGCATGATAAAGAAGATTCAAAGAGAGTGAGATGCCAGCTCCTTTCATTCAGTCAGTAGCTTCAAACATTTCTGGACGTTTTTCAATGGCAAAAATCAATGAATATTGTAAATGCACAAACAGTAATATCTCCACATTGCAAGGTGCAATTCTGAAATTTTTTGCTTTTTCCTGCTAATCCTAGCATGATAAAGAAGATTCAAAGAGAGTGAGATGCCAGCTCCTTTCATTCAGTCAGTAGCTTCAAACATTTCTGGTATATGAAAAACATGTTTTTCAATGGCAAAAATCAATGAATATTGTAAATGCACAAACAGTAATATCTCCACATTGCAAGGTGCAATTCTGAAATTTTTTGCTTTTTCCTGCTAATCCTAGCATGATAAAGAAGATTCAAAGAGAGTGAGATGCCAGCTCCTTTCATTCAGTCAGTAGCTTCAAACATTTCTGGACGTTTTTCAATGGCAAAAATCAATGAATATTGTAAATGCACAAACAGTAATATCTCCACATTGCAAGGTGCAATTCTGAAATTTTTTGCTTTTTCCTGTTAATCCTAGCATGATAAAGAAGATTCAAAGAGAGTGAGATGCCAGCTCCTTTCATTCAGTCAGTAGCTTCAAACATTTCTGGACGTTTTTCAATGGCAAAAATCAATGAATATTGTAAATGCACAAACAGTAATATCTCCACATTGCAAGGTGCAATTCTGAAATTTTTTGCTTTTTCCTGCTAATCCTAGCATGATAAAGAAGATTCAAAGAGAGTGAGATGCCAGCTCCTTTCATTCAGTCAGTAGCTTCAAACATTTCTGGTATATGAAAAACATGTTTTTCAATGGCAAAAATCAATGAATATTGTAAATGCACAAACAGTAATATCTCCACATTGCAAGGTGCAATTCTGAAATTTTTTGCTTTTTCCTGCTAATCCTAGCATGATAAAGAAGATTCAAAGAGAGTGAGATGCCAGCTCCTTTCATTCAGTCAGTAGCTTCAAACATTTCTGGACGTTTTTCAATGGCAAAAATCAATGAATATTGTAAATGCACAAACAGTAATATCTCCACATTGCAAGGTGCAATTCTGAAATTTTTTGCTTTTTCCTGTTAATCCTAGCATGATAAAGAAGATTCAAAGAGAGTGAGATGCCAGCTCCTTTCATTCAGTCAGTAGCTTCAAACATTTCTGGACGTTTTTCAATGGCAAAAATCAATGAATATTGTAAATGCACAAACAGTAATATCTCCACATTGCAAGGTGCAATTCTGAAATTTTTTGCTTTTTCCTGTTAATCCTAGCATGATAAAGAAGATTCAAAGAGAGTGAGATGCCAGCTCCTTTCATTCAGTCAGTAGCTTCAAACATTTCTGGTATATGAAAAACGTTTTTCAATGGCAAAAATCAATGAATATTGTAAATGCACAAACAGTAATATCTCCACATTGCAAGGTGCAATTCTGAAATTTTTTGCTTTTTCCTGCTAATCCTAGCATGATAAAGAAGATTCAAAGAGAGTGAGATGCCAGCTCCTTTCATTCAGTCAGTAGCTTCAAACATTTCTGGTATATGAAAAACATGTTTTTCAATGGCAAAAATCAATGAATATTGTAAATGCACAAACAGTAATATCTCCACATTGCAAGGTGCAATTCTGAAATTTTTTGCTTTTTCCTGCTAATCCTAGCATGATAAAGAAGATTCAAAGAGAGTGAGATGCCAGCTCCTTTCATACAGTCAGTAGCTTCAAACATTTCTGGACGTTTTTCAATGGCAAAAATCAATGAATATTGTAAATGCACAAACAGTAATATCTCCACATTGCAAGGTGCAATTCTGAAATTTTTTGCTTTTTCCTGTTAATCCTAGCATGATAAAGAAGATTCAAAGAGAGTGAGATGCCAGCTCCTTTCATTCAGTCAGTAGCTTCAAACATTTCTGGTATATGAAAAACATGTTTTTCAATGGCAAAAATCAATGAATATTGTAAATGCACAAACAGTAATATCTCCACATTGCAAGGTGAAATTCTGAAATGTTTTGCTTTTTCCTGTTAATCCTAGCATGATAAAGAAGATTCAAAGAGAGTGAGATGCCAGCTCCTTTCATTCAGTCAGTAGCTTCAAACATTTCTGGTATATGAAAAACATGTTTTTCAATGGCAAAAATCAATGAATATTGTAAATGCACAAACAGTAATATCTCCACATTGCAAGGTGCAATTCTGAAATTTTTTGCTTTTTCCTGCTAATCCTAGCATGATAAAGAAGATTCAAAGAGAGTGAGATGCCAGCTCCTTTCATTCAGTCAGTAGCTTCAATCATTTCTGGACATTTTTCAATGGCAAAAATCAATGAATATTGTAAATGCACAAACAGTAATTTCTCCGCATTGCAAGGTGCAATTCTGAAATTTTTTGCTTTTTCCTGCTCCTCTTAGCATGATAAAGAAGATTCAAAGAGAGTGAGATGACAGCTCCTTTCATTCAGTCAGTAGCTTCAATCATTTCTGGACGTTTTTCAATGGCAAAAATCAATGAATATTGTAAATGCACAAACAGTAATTTCTCCGCATTGCAAGGTGCAATTCTGAAATTTTTTGCTTTTTCCTGCTCCTCTTAGCATGATAAAGAAGATTCAAAGAGAGTGAGATGCCAGCTCCTTTCATTCAGTCAGTAGCTTCAAACATTTCTGGTATATGAAAAACATGTTTTTCAATGGCAAAAATCAATGAATATTGTAAATGCACAAACAGTAATATCTCCACATTGCAAGGTGCAATTCTGAAATTCTTTGCTTTTTCCTGCTAATCCTAGCATGATAAAGAAGATTCAAAGAGAGTGAGATGCCAGCTCCTTTCATTCAGTCAGTAGCTTCAAACATTTCTGGTATATGAAAAACATGTTTTTCAATGGCAAAAATCAATGAATATTGTAAATGCACAAACAGTAATATCTCCACATTGCAAGGTGCAATTCTGAAATTTTTAGCTTTTTCCTGTTAATCCTAGCATGATAAAGAAGATTCAAAGAGAGTGAGATGCCAGCTCCTTTCATTCAGTCAGTAGCTTCAAACATTTCTGGATGTTTTTCAATGGCAAAAATCAATGAATATTGTAAATGCACAAACAGTAATATCTCCACATTGCAAGGTGCAATTCTGAAATTTTTTGCTTTTTCCTGTTAATCCTAGCATGATAAAGAAGATTCAAAGAGAGTGAGATGCCAGCTCCTTTCATTCAGTCAGTAGCTTCAAACATTTCTGGTATATGAAAAACATGTTTTTCAATGGCAAAAATCAATGAATATTGTAAATGCACAAACAGTAATATCTCCACATTGCAAGGTGCAATTCTGAAATTTTTTGCTTTTTCCTGCTAATCCTAGCATGATAAAGAAGATTCAAAGAGAGTGAGATGCCAGCTCCTTTCATTCAGTCAGTAGCTTCAAACATTTCTGGTATATGAAAAACATGTTTTTCAATGGCAAAAATCAATGAATATTGTAAATGCACAAACAGTAATATCTCCACATTGCAAGGTGCAATTCTGAAATTTTTTGCTTTTTCCTGCTAATCCTAGCATGATAAAGAAGATTCAAAGAGAGTGAGATGCCAGCTCCTTTCATTCAGTCAGTAGCTTCAAACATTTCTGGACGTTTTTCAATGGCAAAAATCAATGAATATTGTAAATGCACAAACAGTAATATCTCCACATTGCAAGGTGCAATTCTGAAATTTTTTGCTTTTTCCTGTTAATCCTAGCATGATAAAGAAGATTCAAAGAGAGTGAGATGCCAGCTCCTTTCATTCAGTCAGTAGCTTCAAACATTTCTGGACGTTTTTCAATGGCAAAAATCAATGAATATTGTAAATGCACAAACAGTAATATCTCCACATTGCAAGGTGCAATTCTGAAATTTTTTGCTTTTTCCTGTTAATCCTAGCATGATAAAGAAGATTCAAAGAGAGTGAGATGCCAGCTCCTTTCATTCAGTCAGTAGCTTCAAACATTTCTGGTATATGAAAAACATGTTTTTCAATGGCAAAAATCAATGAATATTGTAAATGCACAAACAGTAATATCTCCACATTGCAAGGTGCAATTCTGAAATTTTTTGCTTTTTCCTGTTAATCCTAGCATGATAAAGAAGATTCAAAGAGAGTGAGATGCCAGCTCCTTTCATTCAGTCAGTAGCTTCAAACATTTCTGGTATATGAAAAACATGTTTTTCAATGGCAAAAATCAATGAATATTTTAAATGCACAAACAGTAATATCTCCACATTGCAAGGTGCAATTCTGAAATTTTTTGCTTTTTCCTGCTAATCCTAGCATGATAAAGAAGATTCAAAGAGAGTGAGATGCCAGCTCCTTTCATTCAGTCAGTAGCTTCAAACATTTCTGGACGTTTTTCAATGGCAAAAATCAATGAATATTGTAAATGCACAAACAGTAATATCTCCACATTGCAAGGTGCAATTCTGAAATTTTTTGCTTTTTCCTGTTAATCCCAGCATGATAAAGAAGATTCAAAGAGAGTGAGATGCCAGCTCCTTTCATTCAGTCAGTAGCTTCAAACATTTCTGGTATATGAAAAACATGTTTTTCAATGGCAAAAATCAATGAATATTGTAAATGCACAAACAGTAATATCTCCACATTGCAAGGTGAAATTCTGAAATTTTTTGCTTTTTCCTGTTAATCCTAGCATGATAAAGAAGATTCAAAGAGAGTGAGATGCCAGCTCCTTTCATTCAGTCAGTAGCTTCAAACATTTCTGGTATATGAAAAACATGTTTTTCAATGGCAAAAATCAATGAATATTGTAAATGCACAAACAGTAATATCTCCACATTGCAAGGTGCAATTCTGAAATTTTTTGCTTTTTCCTGCTAATCCTAGCATGATAAAGAAGATTCAAAGAGAGTGAGATGCCAGCTCCTTTCATTCAGTCAGTAGCTTCAATCATTTCTGGACATTTTTCAATGGCAAAAATCAATGAATATTGTAAATGCACAAACAGTAATTTCTCCGCATTGCAAGGTGCAATTCTGAAATTTTTTGCTTTTTCCTGCTCCTCTTAGCATGATAAAGAAGATTCAAAGAGAGAGAGATGACAGCTCCTTTCATTCAGTCAGTAGCTTCAATCATTTCTGGACGTTTTTCAATGGCAAAAATCAATGAATATTGTAAATGCACAAACAGTAATTTCTCCGCATTGCAAGGTGCAATTCTGAAATTTTTTGCTTTTTCCTGCTCCTCTTAGCATGATAAAGAAGATTCAAAGAGAGTGAGATGCCAGCTCCTTTCATTCAGTCAGTAGCTTCAAACATTTGTGGTATATGAAAAACATGTTTTTCAATGGCAAAAATCAATGAATATTGTAAATGCACAAACAGTAATATCTCCACATTGCAAGGTGCAATTCTGAAATTCTTTGCTTTTTTCTGCTAATCCTAGCATGATAAAGAAGATTCAAAGAGAGTGAGATGCCAGCTCCTTTCATTCAGTCTGTAGCTTCAAACATTTCTGGTATATGAAAAACATGTTTTTCAATGGCAAAAATCAATGAATATTGTAAATGCACAAACAGTAATATCTCCACATTGCAAGGTGCAATTCTGAAATTTTTAGCTTTTTCCTGTTAATCCGAGCATGATAAAGAAGATTCAAAGAGAGTGAGATGCCAGCTCCTTTCATTCAGTCAGTAGCTTCAAACATTTCTGGACGTTTTTCAATGGCAAAAATCAATGAATATTGTAAATGCACAAACAGTAATATCTCCACATTGCAAGGTGCAATTCTGAAATTTTTTGCTTTTTCCTGTTAATCCTAGCATGATAAAGAAGATTCAAAGAGAGTGAGATGCCAGCTCCTTTCATTCAGTCAGTAGCTTCAAACATTTCTGGTATATGAAAAACATGTTTTTCAATGGCAAAAATCAATGAATATTGTAAATGCACAAACAGTAATATCTCCACATTGCAAGGTGCAATTCTGAAATTTTTTGCTTTTTCCTGCTAATCCTAGCATGATAAAGAAGATTCAAAGAGAGTGAGATGCCAGCTCCTTTCATTCAGTCAGTAGCTTCAAACATTTCTGGTATATGAAAAACATGTTTTTCAATGGCAAAAATCAATGAATATTGTAAATGCACAAACAGTAATATCTCCACATTGCAAGGTGCAATTCTGAAATTTTTTGCTTTTTCCTGCTAATCCTAGCATGATAAAGAAGATTCAAAGAGAGTGAGATGCCAGCTCCTTTCATTCAGTCAGTAGCTTCAAACATTTCTGGACGTTTTTCAATGGCAAAAATCAATGAATATTGTAAATGCACAAACAGTAATATCTCCACATTGCAAGGTGCAATTCTGAAATTTTTTGCTTTTTCCTGTTAATCCTAGCATGATAAAGAAGATTCAAAGAGAGTGAGATGCCAGCTCCTTTCATTCAGTCAGTAGCTTCAAACATTTCTGGACGTTTTTCAATGGCAAAAATCAATGAATATTGTAAATGCACAAACAGTAATATCTCCACATTGCAAGGTGCAATTCTGAAATTTTTTGCTTTTTCCTGTTAATCCTAGCATGATAAAGAAGATTCAAAGAAAGTGAGATGCCAGCTCCTTTCATTCAGTCAGTAGCTTCAAACATTTCTGGTATATGAAAAACATGTTTTTCAATGGCAAAAATCAATGAATATTTTAAATGCACAAACAGTAATATCTCCACATTGCAAGGTGCAATTCTGAAATTTTTTGCTTTTTCCTGCTAATCCTAGCATGATAAAGAAGATTCAAAGAGAGTGAGATGCCAGCTCCTTTCATTCAGTCAGTAGCTTCAAACATTTCTGGACGTTTTTCAATGGCAAAAATCAATGAATATTGTAAATGCACAAACAGTAATATCTCCACATTGCAAGGTGCAATTCTGAAATTTTTTGCTTTTTCCTGTTAATCCTAGCATGATAAAGAAGATTCAAAGAGAGTGAGATGCCAGCTCCTTTCATTCAGTCAGTAGCTTCAAACATTTCTGGTATATGAAAAACATGTTTTTCAATGGCAAAAATCAATGAATATTGTAAATGCACAAACAGTAATATCTCCACATTGCAAGGTGCAATTCTGAAATTTTTTGCTTTTTCCTGCTAATCCTAGCATGATAAAGAAGATTCAAAGAGAGTGAGATGCCAGCTCCTTTCATTCAGTCAGTAGCTTCAAACATTTCTGGACGTTTTTCAATGGCAAAAATCAATGAATATTGTAAATGCACAAACAGTAATATCTCCACATTGCAAGGTGCAATTCTGAAATTTTTTGCTTTTTCCTGTTAATCCTAGCATGATAAAGAAGATTCAAAGAGAGTGAGATGCCAGCTCCTTTCATTCAGTCAGTAGCTTCAAACATTTCTGGTATATGAAAAACATGTTTTTCAATGGCAAAAATCAATGAATATTGTAAATGCACAAACAGTAATATCTCCACATTGCAAGGTGCAATTCTGAAATTTTTTGCTTTTTCCTGCTAATCCTAGCATGATAAAGAAGATTCAAAGAGAGTGAGATGCCAGCTCCTTTCATTCAGTCAGTAGCTTCAAACATTTCTGGACGTTTTTCAATGGCAAAAATCAATGAATATTGTAAATGCACAAACAGTAATATCTCCACATTGCAAGGTGCAATTCTGAAATTTTTTGCTTTTTCCTGTTAATCCTAGCATGATAAAGAAGATTCAAAGAGAGTGAGATGCCAGCTCCTTTCATTCAGTCAGTAGCTTCAAACATTTCTGGTATATGAAAAACATGTTTTTCAATGGCAAAAATCAATGAATATTGTAAATGCACAAACAGTAATATCTCCACATTGCAAGGTGCAATTCTGAAATTTTTTGCTTTTTCCTGCTAATCCTAGCATGATAAAGAAGATTCAAAGAGAGTGAGATGCCAGCTCCTTTCATTCAGTCAGTAGCTTCAAACATTTCTGGTATATGAAAAACACATGTTTTTCAATGGCAAAAATCAATGAATATTGTAAATGCACAAACAGTAATATCTCCACATTGCAAGGTGCAATTCTGAAATTTTTTGCTTTTTCCTGCTAATCCTAGCATGATAAAGAAGATTCAAAGAGAGTGAGATGCCAGCTCCTTTCATTCAGTCAGTAGCTTCAAACATTTCTGGTATATGAAAAACATGTTTTTCAATGGCAAAAATCAATGAATATTGTAAATGCACAAACAGTAATATCTCCACATTGCAAGGTGCAATTCTGAAATTTTTAGCTTTTTCCTGTTAATCCTAGCATGATAAAGAAGATTCAAAGAGAGTGAGATGCCAGCTCCTTTCATTCAGTCAGTAGCTTCAAACATTTCTGGACGTTTTTCAATGGCAAAAATCAATGAATATTGTAAATGCACAAACAGTAATATCTCCACATTGCAAGGTGCAATTCTGAAATTTTTTGCTTTTTCCTGTTAATCCTAGCATGATAAAGAAGATTCAAAGAGAGTGAGATGCCAGCTCCTTTCATTCAGTCAGTAGCTTCAAACATTTCTGGTATATGAAAAACGTTTTTCAATGGCAAAAATCAATGAATATTGTAAATGCACAAACAGTAATATCTCCACATTGCAAGGTGCAATTCTGAAATTTTTTGCTTTTTCCTGCTAATCCTAGCATGATAAAGAAGATTCAAAGAGAGTGAGATGCCAGCTCCTTTCATTCAGTCAGTAGCTTCAAACATTTCTGGTATATGAAAAACATGTTTTTCAATGGCAAAAATCAATGAATATTGTAAATGCACAAACAGTAATATCTCCACATTGCAAGGTGCAATTCTGAAATTTTTTGCTTTTTCCTGCTAATCCTAGCATGATAAAGAAGATTCAAAGAGAGTGAGATGCCAGCTCCTTTCATTCAGTCAGTAGCTTCAAACATTTCTGGACGTTTTTCAATGGCAAAAATCAATGAATATTGTAAATGCACAAACAGTAATATCTCCACATTGCAAGGTGCAATTCTGAAATTTTTTGCTTTTTCCTGTTAATCCTAGCATGATAAAGAAGATTCAAAGAGAGTGAGATGCCAGCTCCTTTCATTCAGTCAGTAGCTTCAAACATTTCTGGTATATGAAAAACATGTTTTTCAATGGCAAAAATCAATGAATATTGTAAATGCACAAACAGTAATATCTCCACATTGCAAGGTGCAATTCTGAAATTTTTTGCTTTTTCCTGTTAATCCTAGCATGATAAAGAAGATTCAAAGAGAGTGAGATGCCAGCTCCTTTCATTCAGTCAGTAGCTTCAAACATTTCTGGTATATGAAAAACATGTTTTTCAATGGCAAAAATCAATGAATATTTTAAATGCACAAACAGTAATATCTCCACATTGCAAGGTGCAATTCTGAAATTTTTTGCTTTTTCCTGCTAATCCTAGCATGATAAAGAAGATTCAAAGAGAGTGAGATGCCAGCTCCTTTCATTCAGTCAGTAGCTTCAAACATTTCTGGACGTTTTTCAATGGCAAAAATCAATGAACATTGTAAATGCACAAACAGTAATATCTCCACATTGCAAGGTGCAATTCTGAAATTTTTTGCTTTTTCCTGTTAATCCTAGCATGATAAAGAAGATTCAAAGAGAGTGAGATGCCAGCTCCTTTCATTCAGTCAGTAGCTTCAAACATTTCTGGTATATGAAAAACATGTTTTTCAATGGCAAAAATCAATGAATATTGTAAATGCACAAACAGTAATATCTCCACATTGCAAGGTGCAATTCTGAAATTTTTTGCTTTTTCCTGTTAATCCTAGCATGATAAAGAAGATTCAAAGAGAGTGACATGCCAGCTCCTTTCATTCAGTCAGTAGCTTCAAACATTTCTGGTATATGAAAAACATGTTTTTCAATGGCAAAAATCAATGAATATTGTAAATGCACAAACAGTAATATCTCCACATTGCAAGGTGCAATTCTGAAATTTTTTGCTTTTTCCTGCTAATCCTAGCATGATAAAGAAGATTCAAAGAGAGTGAGATGCCAGCTCCTTTCATTCAGTCAGTAGCTTCAAACATTTCTGGACGTTTTTCAATGGCAAAAATCAATGAATATTGTAAATGCACAAACAGTAATATCTCCACATTGCAAGGTGCAATTCTGAAATTTTTTGCTTTTTCCTGTTAATCCTAGCATGATAAAGAAGATTCAAAGAGAGTGAGATGCCAGCTCCTTTCATTCAGTCAGTAGCTTCAAACATTTCTGGTATATGAAAAACATGTTTTTCAATGGCAAAAATCAATGAATATTGTAAATGCACAAACAGTAATATCTCCACATTGCAAGGTGCAATTCTGAAATTTTTTGCTTTTTCCTGTTAATCCTAGCATGATAAAGAAGATTCAAAGAGAGTGAGATGCCAGCTCCTTTCATTCAGTCAGTAGCTTCAAACATTTCTGGTATATGAAAAACATGTTTTTCAATGGCAAAAATCAATGAATATTTTAAATGCACAAACAGTAATATCTCCACATTGCAAGGTGCAATTCTGAAATTTTTTGCTTTTTCCTGCTAATCCTAGCATGATAAAGAAGATTCAAAGAGAGTGAGATGCCAGCTCCTTTCATTCAGTCAGTAGCTTCAAACATTTCTGGACGTTTTTCAATGGCAAAAATCAATGAATATTGTAAATGCACAAACAGTAATATCTCCACATTGCAAGGTGCAATTCTGAAATTTTTTGCTTTTTCCTGTTAATCCTAGCATGATAAAGAAGATTCAAAGAGAGTGAGATGCCAGCTCCTTTCATTCAGTCAGTAGCTTCAAACATTTCTGGTATATGAAAAACATGTTTTTCAATGGCAAAAATCAATGAATATTGTAAATGCACAAACAGTAATATCTCCACATTGCAAGGTGCAATTCTGAAATTTTTTGCTTTTTCCTGTTAATCCTAGCATGATAAAGAAGATTCAAAGAGAGTGACATGCCAGCTCCTTTCATTCAGTCAGTAGCTTCAAACATTTCTGGTATATGAAAAACATGTTTTTCAATGGCAAAAATCAATGAATATTGTAAATGCACAAACAGTAATATCTCCACATTGCAAGGTGCAATTCTGAAATTTTTTGCTTTTTCCTGCTAATCCTAGCATGATAAAGAAGATTCAAAGAGAGTGAGATGCCAGCTCCTTTCATTCAGTCAGTAGCTTCAAACATTTCTGGACGTTTTTCAATGGCAAAAATCAATGAATATTGTAAATGCACAAACAGTAATATCTCCACATTGCAAGGTGCAATTCTGAAATTTTTTGCTTTTTCCTGTTAATCCTAGCATGATAAAGAAGATTCAAAGAGAGTGAGATGCCAGCTCCTTTCATTCAGTCAGTAGCTTCAAACATTTCTGGTATATGAAAAACATGTTTTTCAATGGCAAAAATCAATGAATATTGTAAATGCACAAACAGTAATATCTCCACATTGCAAGGTGCAATTCTGAAATTTTTTGCTTTTTCCTGCTAATCCTAGCATGATAAAGAAGATTCAAAGAGAGTGAGATGCCAGCTCCTTTCATTCAGTCAGTAGCTTCAAACATTTCTGGTATATGAAAAACACATGTTTTTCAATGGCAAAAATCAATGAATATTGTAAATGCACAAACAGTAATATCTCCACATTGCAAGGTGCAATTCTGAAATTTTTTGCTTTTTCCTGCTAATCCTAGCATGATAAAGAAGATTCAAAGAGAGTGAGATGCCAGCTCCTTTCATTCAGTCAGTAGCTTCAAACATTTCTGGTATATGAAAAACATGTTTTTCAATGGCAAAAATCAATGAATATTGTAAATGCACAAACAGTAATATCTCCACATTGCAAGGTGCAATTCTGAAATTTTTTGCTTTTTCCTGCTAATCCTAGCATGATAAAGAAGATTCAAAGAGAGTGAGATGCCAGCTCCTTTCATTCAGTCAGTAGCTTCAAACATTTCTGGACGTTTTTCAATGGCAAAAATCAATGAATATTGTAAATGCACAAACAGTAATATCTCCACATTGCAAGGTGCAATTCTGAAATTTTTGGCTTTTTCCTGTTAATCCTAGCATGATAAAGAAGATTCAAAGAGAGTGAGATGCCAGCTCCTTTCATTCAGTCAGTAGCTTCAAACATTTCTGGTATATGAAAAACATGTTTTTCAATGGCAAAAATCAATGAATATTGTAAATGCACAAACAGTAATATCTCCACATTGCAAGGTGAAATTCTGAAATTTTTTGCTTTTTCCTGTTAATCCTAGCATGATAAAGAAGATTCAAAGAGAGTGAGATGCCAGCTCCTTTCATTCAGTCAGTAGCTTCAAACATTTCTGGTATATGAAAAACATGTTTTTCAATGGCAAAAATCAATGAATATTGTAAATGCACAAACAGTAATATCTCCACATTGCAAGGTGCAATTCTGAAATTTTTTGCTTTTTCCTGCTAATCCTAGCATGATAAAGAAGATTCAAAGAGAGTGAGATGCCAGCTCCTTTCATTCAGTCAGTAGCTTCAATCATTTCTGGACATTTTTTAATGGCAAAAATCAATGAATATTGTAAATGCACAAACAGTAATATCTCCACATTGCAAGGTGCAATTCTGAAATTTTTTGCTTTTTCCTGTTAATCCTAGCATGATAAAGAAGATTCAAAGAGAGTGAGATGCCAGCTCCTTTCATTCAGTCAGTAGCTTCAAACATTTCTGGTATATGAAAAACATGATGTTTTTCAATGGCAAAAATCAATGAATATTGTAAATGCACAAACAGTAATATCTCCACATTGCAAGGTGAAATTCTGAAATTTTTTGCTTTTTCCTGTTAATCCTAGCATGATAAAGAAGATTCAAAGAGAGTGAGATGCCAGCTCCTTTCATTCAGTCAGTAGCTTCAAACATTTCTGGTATATGAAAAACATGTTTTTCAATGGCAAAAATCAATGAATATTGTAAATGCACAAACAGTAATATCTCCACATTGCAAGGTGCAATTCTGAAATTTTTTGCTTTTTCCTGCTAATCCTAGCATGATAAAGAAGATTCAAAGAGAGTGAGATGCCAGCTCCTTTCATTCAGTCAGTAGCTTCAATCATTTCTGGACATTTTTCAATGGCAAAAATCAATGAATATTGTAAATGCACAAACAGTAATTTCTCCGCATTGCAAGGTGCAATTCTGAAATTTTTTGCTTTTTCCTGCTCCTCTTAGCATGATAAAGAAGATTCAAAGAGAGTGAGATGACAGCTCCTTTCATTCAGTCAGTAGCTTCAATCATTTCTGGACGTTTTTCAATGGCAAAAATCAATGAATATTGTAAATGCACAAACAGTAATTTCTCCGCATTGCAAGGTGCAATTCTGAAATTTTTTGCTTTTTCCTGCTCCTCTTAGCATGATAAAGAAGATTCAAAGAGAGTGAGGTGCCAGCTCCTTTCATTCTGTCAGGAGCTACAAACATTTCTGGTATATGAATAACATGTTTTTCAATGGCAAAAATCAATGAATATTGTAAATGCACAAACAGTAATTTCTCCGCATTGCAAGGTGCAATTCTGAAATTTTTTGCTTTTTCCTGCTCCTCTTAGCATGATAAAGAAGATTCAAAGAGAGTGAGATGCCAGCTCCTTTCATTCAGTCAGTAGCTTCAATCATTTCTGCACGTTTTTCAATGGCAAAAATCAATGAATATTGTAAATGCACAAACTGTAATTTCTCCGCATTGCAAGGTGCAATTCTGAAATTTTTTGCTTTTTCCTGCTCCTCTTAGCATGATAAAGAAGATTCAAAGAGAGTGAGATGCCAGCTCCTTTCATTCTGTCAGTAGCTTCAATCATTTCTGGTATATGAATAACATGATGTTTTTCAATAGCAAAAATCAATGAATATTGTAAATGCACAAACAGTAATTTCTCCGCATTGCAAGGTGCAATTCTGAAATTTTTTGCTTTTTCCTGCTCCTCTTAGCATGATAAAGAAGATTCAAAGAGAGTGAGATGCCAGCTCCTTTCATTCAGTCAGTAGCTTCAATCATTTCTGGACATTTTTCAATGGCAAAAATCAATGAATATTGTAAATGCACAAACAGTAATTTCTCCGCATTGCAAGGTGCAATTCTGAAATTTTTTGCTTTTTCCTGCTCCTCTTAGCATGATAAACAAGATTCAAAGAGAGTGAGATGCCATCTCCTTTCATTCAGTCAGTAGCTTCAATCATTTCTGGACGTTTTTCAATGGCAAAAATCAATGAATATTGTAAATGCACAAACAGTAATTTCTCCGCATTGCAAGGTGCAATTCTGAAATTTTTTGCTTTTTCCTGCTCCTCTTAGCATGATAAAGAAGATTCAAAGAGAGTGAGATGCCAGCTCCTTTCATTCAGTCAGTAGCTTCAATCATTTCTGGTATATGAATAACATGATGTTTTTCAATGGCAAAAATCAATGAATATTGTAAATGCACAAACAGTAATTTCTCCGCATTGCAAGGTGCAATTCTGAAATTTTTTGATTTTTCCTGCTCCTCTTAGCATGATAAAGAAGATTCAAAGAGAGTGAGATGCCAGCTCCTTTCATTCAGTCAGTAGCTTCAATCATTTCTGGACGTTTTTCAATGGCAAAAATCAATGAATATTGTAAATGCACAAACAGTAATTTCTCCGCATTGCAAGGTGCAATTCTGAAATTTTTTGCTTTTTCCTGCTCCTCTTAGCATGATAAACAAGATTCAAAGAGAGTGAGATGCCAGCTCCTTTCATTCAGTCAGTAGCTTCAATCATTTCTGGACGTTTTTCAATGGCAAAAATCATTGAATATTGTAAATGCACAAACAGTAATTTCTCCGCATTGCAAGGTGCAATTCTGAAATTTTTTACTTTTTCCTGCTCCTCTTAGCATGATAAAGAAGATTCAAAGAGAGTGAGATGCCAGCTCCTTTCATTCAGTCAGTAGCTTCAATCATTTCTGGTATATGAATAACATGATGTTTTTCAATCGCAAAAATCAATGAATATTGTAAATGCACAAACAGTAATTTCTCCGCATTGCAAGGTGCAATTCTGAAATTTTTTGCTTTTTCCTGCTCCTCTTAGCATGATAAAGAAGATTCAAAGAGAGTGAGATGCCAGCTCCTTTCATTCAGTCATTAGCTACAATCATTTCTGGATGTTTTTCAATGGCAAAAATCAATGAATATTGTAAATGCACAAACAGTAATTTCTCCGCATTGCAAGGTGCAATTCTGAAATTTTTTGCTTTTTCCTGCTCCTCTTAGCATGATAAAGAAGATTCAAAGAGAGTGAGATGCCAGCTCCTTTCCTTCAGTCAGTAGCTTCAATCATTTCTGGTATATGAATAACATGATGTTTTTCAATGGCAAAAATCAATGAATTTTGTAAATGCACAAACAGTAATTTCTCCGCATTGCAAGGCGCAATTCTGAAATTTTTTGCTTTTTCCTGCTCCTCTTAGCATGATAAAGAAGATTCAAAGAGAGTGAGATGCCAGCTCCTTTCATTCAGTCAGTAGCTTCAATCATTTCTGGACATTTTTCAATGGCAAAAATCAATGAATATTGTAAATGCACAAACAGTAATTTCTCCGCATTGCAAGGTGCAATTCTGAAATTTTTTGCTTTTTCCTGCTCCTCTTAGCATGATAAAGAAGATTCAAAGAGAGTGAGATGCCAGCTCCTTTCATTCAGTCAGTAGCTTCAATCATTTCTGGACGTTTTTCAATGGCAAAAATCAATGAATATTGTAAATGCACAAACAGTAATTTCTCCGCATTGCAAGGTGCAATTCTGAAATTTTTTGCTTTTTCCTGCTCCTCTTAGCACGATAAAGAAGATTCAAAGAGAGTGATATGCCAGCTCCTTTCATTCAGTCAGTACCTTCAATCATTTCTGGACGTTTTTCAATGGCAAAAATCAATGAATATTGTAAATGCACAAACAGTAATTTCTCCGCATTGCAAGGTGCAATTCTGAAATTTTTTGCTTTTTCCTGCTCCTCTTAGCATGATAAAGAAGATTCAAAGAGAGTGAGATGCCAGCTCCTTTCATTCATTCAGTAGCTTCAATCATTTCTGGACGTTTCTCAATGGCAAAAATCAATGAATATTGTAAATGCACAAACTGTAATTTCTCCGCATTGCAAGGTGCAATTCTGAAATTTTTTGCTTTTTCCTGCTCCTCTTAGCATGATAAAGAAGATTCAAAGAGAGTGAGATGCCAGCTCCTTTCATTCAGTCAGTAGCTTCAATCATTTCTGGTATATGAATAACATGATGTTTTTCAATAGCAAAAATCAATGAATATTGTAAATGCACAAACAGTAATTTCTCCGCATTGCAAGGTGCAATTCTGAAATTTTTTGCTTTTTCCTGCTCCTCTTAGCATGATAAAGAAGATTCAAAGAGAGTGAGATGCCAGCTCCTTTCATTCAGTCAGTAGCTTCAATCATTTCTGGTATATGAATAACATGATGTTTTTCAATCGCAAAAATCAATGAATATTGTAAATGCACAAACAGTAATTTCTCCGCATTGCAAGGTGCAATTCTGAAATTTTTTGCTTTTTCCTGCTCCTCTTAGCATGATAAAGAAGATTCAAAGAGAGTGAGATGCCAGCTCCTTTCATTCAGTCAGTAGCTACAATCATTTCTGGATGTTTTTCAATGGCAAAAATCAATGAATATTGTAAATGCACAAACAGTAATTTCTCCGCATTGCAAGGTGCAATTCTGAAATTTTTTGCTTTTTCCTGCTCCTCTTAGCATGATAAAGAAGATTCAAAGAGAGTGAGATGCCAGCTCCTTTCCTTCAGTCAGTAGCTTCAATCATTTCTGGTATATGAATAACATGATGTTTTTCAATGGCAAAAATCAATGAATTTTGTAAATGCACAAACAGTAATTTCTCCGCATTGCAAGGCGCAATTCTGAAATTTTTTGCTTTTTCCTGCTCCTCTTAGCATGATAAAGAAGATTCAAAGAGAGTGAGATGCCAGCTCCTTTCATTCAGTCAGTAGCTTCAATCATTTCTGGACATTTTTCAATGGCAAAAATCAATGAATATTGTAAATGCACAAACAGTAATTTCTCCGCATTGCAAGGTGCAATTCTGAAATTTTTTGCTTTTTCCTGCTCCTCTTAGCATGATAAAGAAGATTCAAAGAGAGTGAGATGCCAGCTCCTTTCATTCAGTCAGTAGCTTCAATCATTTCTGGACGTTTTTCAATGGCAAAAATCAATGAATATTGTAAATGCACAAACAGTAATTTCTCCGCATTGCAAGGTGCAATTCTGAAATTTTTTGCTTTTTCCTGCTCCTCTTAGCACGATAAAGAAGATTCAAAGAGAGTGATATGCCAGCTCCTTTCATTCAGTCAGTACCTTCAATCATTTCTGGACGTTTTTCAATGGCAAAAATCAATGAATATTGTAAATGCACAAACAGTAATTTCTCCGCATTGCAAGGTGCAATTCTGAAATTTTTTGCTTTTTCCTGCTCCTCTTAGCATGATAAAGAAGATTCAAAGAGAGTGAGATGCCAGCTCCTTTCATTCATTCAGTAGCTTCAATCATTTCTGGACGTTTCTCAATGGCAAAAATCAATGAATATTGTAAATGCACAAACTGTAATTTCTCCGCATTGCAAGGTGCAATTCTGAAATTTTTTGCTTTTTCCTGCTCCACTTAGCATGATAAAGAAGATTCAAAGAGAGTGAGATGCCATCTCCTTTCATTCAGTCAGTAGCTTCAATCATTTCTGGTATATGAATAACATGATGTTTTTCAATAGCAAAAATCAATGAATATTGTAAATGCACAAACAGTAATTTCTCCGCATTGCAAGGTGCAATTCTGAAATTTTTTGCTTTTTCCTGCTCCTCTTAGCATGATAAAGAAGATTCAAAGAGAGTGAGATGCCAGCTCCTTTCATTCAGTCAGTAGCTTCAATCATTTCTGGACGTTTTTCAATGGCAAAAATCAATGAATATTGTAAATGCACAAACAATAATTTCTCCACATTGCAAGGTGCAATTCTGAAATTTTTTGCTTTTTCCTGCTCCTCTTAGCATGATAAACAAGATTCAAAGAGAGTGAGATGCCAGCTCCTTTCATTCAGTCAGTAGCTTCAATCATTTCTGGACGTTTTTCAATGGCAAAAATCATTGAATATTGTAAATGCACAAACAGTAATTTCTCCGCATTGCAAGGTGCAATTCTGAAATTTTTTACTTTTTCCTGCTCCTCTTAGCATGATAAAGAAGATTCAAAGAGAGTGAGATGCCAGCTCCTTTCATTCAGTCAGTAGCTTCAATCATTTCTGGACGTTTTTCAATGGCAAAAATCAATGAATATTGTAAATGCACAAACAGTAATTTCTCCGCATTGCAAGGTGCAATTCTGAAATTTTTTGCTTTTTCCTGCTCCTCTTAGCATGATAAAGAAGATTCAAAGAGAGTGAGATGCCAGCTCCTTTCCTTCAGTCAGTAGCTTCAATCATTTCTGGTATATGAATAACATGATGTTTTTCAATGGCAAAAATCAATGAATTTTGTAAATGCACAAACAGTAATTTCTCCGCATTGCAAGGCGCAATTCTGAAATTTTTTGCTTTTTCCTGCTCCTCTTAGCATGATAAAGAAGATTCAAAGAGAGTGAGATGCCAGCTCCTTTCATTCAGTCAGTAGCTTCAATCATTTCTGGACATTTTTCAATGGCAAAAATCAATGAATATTGTAAATGCACAAACAGTAATTTCTCCGCATTGCAAGGTGCAATTCTGAAATTTTTTGCTTTTTCCTGCTCCTCTTAGCATGATAAAGAAGATTCAAAGAGAGTGAGATGCCAGCTCCTTTCATTCAGTCAGTAGCTTCAATCATTTCTGGACATTTTTTAATGGCAAAAATCAATGAATATTGTAAATGCACAAACAGTAATATCTCCACATTGCAAGGTGCAATTCTGAAATTTTTTGCTTTTTCCTGTTAATCCTAGCATGATAAAGAAGATTCAAAGAGAGTGAGATGCCAGCTCCTTTCATTCAGTCAGTAGCTTCAAACATTTCTGGTATATGAAAAACATGATGTTTTTCAATGGCAAAAATCAATGAATATTGTAAATGCACAAACAGTAATATCTCCACATTGCAAGGTGAAATTCTGAAATTTTTTGCTTTTTCCTGTTAATCCTAGCATGATAAAGAAGATTCAAAGAGAGTGAGATGCCAGCTCCTTTCATTCAGTCAGTAGCTTCAAACATTTCTGGTATATGAAAAACATGTTTTTCAATGGCAAAAATCAATGAATATTGTAAATGCACAAACAGTAATATCTCCACATTGCAAGGTGCAATTCTGAAATTTTTTGCTTTTTCCTGCTAATCCTAGCATGATAAAGAAGATTCAAAGAGAGTGAGATGCCAGCTCCTTTCATTCAGTCAGTAGCTTCAATCATTTCTGGACATTTTTCAATGGCAAAAATCAATGAATATTGTAAATGCACAAACAGTAATTTCTCCGCATTGCAAGGTGCAATTCTGAAATTTTTTGCTTTTTCCTGCTCCTCTTAGCATGATAAAGAAGATTCAAAGAGAGTGAGATGACAGCTCCTTTCATTCAGTCAGTAGCTTCAATCATTTCTGGACGTTTTTCAATGGCAAAAATCAATGAATATTGTAAATGCACAAACAGTAATTTCTCCGCATTGCAAGGTGCAATTCTGAAATTTTTTGCTTTTTCCTGCTCCTCTTAGCATGATAAAGAAGATTCAAAGAGAGTGAGGTGCCAGCTCCTTTCATTCTGTCAGGAGCTACAAACATTTCTGGTATATGAATAACATGTTTTTCAATGGCAAAAATCAATGAATATTGTAAATGCACAAACAGTAATTTCTCCGCATTGCAAGGTGCAATTCTGAAATTTTTTGCTTTTTCCTGCTCCTCTTAGCATGATAAAGAAGATTCAAAGAGAGTGAGATGCCAGCTCCTTTCATTCAGTCAGTAGCTTCAATCATTTCTGGACGTTTTTCAATGGCAAAAATCAATGAATATTGTAAATGCACAAACTGTAATTTCTCCGCATTGCAAGGTGCAATTCTGAAATTTTTTGCTTTTTCCTGCTCCTCTTAGCATGATAAAGAAGATTCAAAGAGAGTGAGATGCCAGCTCCTTTCATTCTGTCAGTAGCTTCAATCATTTCTGGTATATGAATAACATGATGTTTTTCAATAGCAAAAATCAATGAATATTGTAAATGCACAAACAGTAATTTCTCCGCATTGCAAGGTGCAATTCTGAAATTTTTTGCTTTTTCCTGCTCCTCTTAGCATGATAAAGAAGATTCAAAGAGAGTGAGATGCCAGCTCCTTTCATTCAGTCAGTAGCTTCAATCATTTCTGGACATTTTTCAATGGCAAAAATCAATGAATATTGTAAATGCACAAACAGTAATTTCTCCGCATTGCAAGGTGCAATTCTGAAATTTTTTGCTTTTTCCTGCTCCTCTTAGCATGATAAACAAGATTCAAAGAGAGTGAGATGCCATCTCCTTTCATTCAGTCAGTAGCTTCAATCATTTCTGGACGTTTTTCAATGGCAAAAATCAATGAATATTGTAAATGCACAAACAGTAATTTCTCCGCATTGCAAGGTGCAATTCTGAAATTTTTTGCTTTTTCCTGCTCCTCTTAGCATGATAAAGAAGATTCAAAGAGAGTGAGATGCCAGCTCCTTTCATTCAGTCAGTAGCTTCAATCATTTCTGGTATATGAATAACATGATGTTTTTCAATGGCAAAAATCAATGAATATTGTAAATGCACAAACAGTAATTTCTCCGCATTGCAAGGTGCAATTCTGAAATTTTTTGCTTTTTCCTGCTCCTCTTAGCATGATAAAGAAGATTCAAAGAGAGTGAGATGCCAGCTCCTTTCATTCAGTCAGTAGCTTCAATCATTTCTGGACGTTTTTCAATGGCAAAAATCAATGAATATTGTAAATGCACAAACAGTAATTTCTCCGCATTGCAAGGTGCAATTCTGAAATTTTTTGCTTTTTCCTGCTCCTCTTAGCATGATAAACAAGATTCAAAGAGAGTGAGATGCCAGCTCCTTTCATTCAGTCAGTAGCTTCAATCATTTCTGGACGTTTTTCAATGGCAAAAATCATTGAATATTGTAAATGCACAAACAGTAATTTCTCCGCATTGCAAGGTGCAATTCTGAAATTTTTTACTTTTTCCTGCTCCTCTTAGCATGATAAAGAAGATTCAAAGAGAGTGAGATGCCAGCTCCTTTCATTCAGTCAGTAGCTTCAATCATTTCTGGTATATGAATAACATGATGTTTTTCAATCGCAAAAATCAATGAATATTGTAAATGCACAAACAGTAATTTCTCCGCATTGCAAGGTGCAATTCTGAAATTTTTTGCTTTTTCCTGCTCCTCTTAGCATGATAAAGAAGATTCAAAGAGAGTGAGATGCCAGCTCCTTTCATTCAGTCAGTAGCTACAATCATTTCTGGATGTTTTTCAATGGCAAAAATCAATGAATATTGTAAATGCACAAACAGTAATTTCTCCGCATTGCAAGGTGCAATTCTGAAATTTTTTGCTTTTTCCTGCTCCTCTTAGCATGATAAAGAAGATTCAAAGAGAGTGAGATGCCAGCTCCTTTCCTTCAGTCAGTAGCTTCAATCATTTCTGGTATATGAATAACATGATGTTTTTCAATGGCAAAAATCAATGAATTTTGTAAATGCACAAACAGTAATTTCTCCGCATTGCAAGGCGCAATTCTGAAATTTTTTGCTTTTTCCTGCTCCTCTTAGCATGATAAAGAAGATTCAAAGAGAGTGAGATGCCAGCTCCTTTCATTCAGTCAGTAGCTTCAATCATTTCTGGACATTTTTCAATGGCAAAAATCAATGAATATTGTAAATGCACAAACAGTAATTTCTCCGCATTGCAAGGTGCAATTCTGAAATTTTTTGCTTTTTCCTGCTCCTCTTAGCATGATAAAGAAGATTCAAAGAGAGTGAGATGCCAGCTCCTTTCATTCAGTCAGTAGCTTCAATCATTTCTGGACGTTTTTCAATGGCAAAAATCAATGAATATTGTAAATGCACAAACAGTAATTTCTCCGCATTGCAAGGTGCAATTCTGAAATTTTTTGCTTTTTCCTGCTCCTCTTAGCACGATAAAGAAGATTCAAAGAGAGTGATATGCCAGCTCCTTTCATTCAGTCAGTACCTTCAATCATTTCTGGACGTTTTTCAATGGCAAAAATCAATGAATATTGTAAATGCACAAACAGTAATTTCTCCGCATTGCAAGGTGCAATTCTGAAATTTTTTGCTTTTTCCTGCTCCTCTTAGCATGATAAAGAAGATTCAAAGAGAGTGAGATGCCAGCTCCTTTCATTCATTCAGTAGCTTCAATCATTTCTGGACGTTTCTCAATGGCAAAAATCAATGAATATTGTAAATGCACAAACTGTAATTTCTCCGCATTGCAAGGTGCAATTCTGAAATTTTTTGCTTTTTCCTGCTCCTCTTAGCATGATAAAGAAGATTCAAAGAGAGTGAGATGCCAGCTCCTTTCATTCAGTCAGTAGCTTCAATCATTTCTGGTATATGAATAACATGATGTTTTTCAATAGCAAAAATCAATGAATATTGTAAATGCACAAACAGTAATTTCTCCGCATTGCAAGGTGCAATTCTGAAATTTTTTGCTTTTTCCTGCTCCTCTTAGCATGATAAAGAAGATTCAAAGAGAGTGAGATGCCAGCTCCTTTCATTCAGTCAGTAGCTTCAATCATTTCTGGTATATGAATAACATGATGTTTTTCAATCGCAAAAATCAATGAATATTGTAAATGCACAAACAGTAATTTCTCCGCATTGCAAGGTGCAATTCTGAAATTTTTTGCTTTTTCCTGCTCCTCTTAGCATGATAAAGAAGATTCAAAGAGAGTGAGATGCCAGCTCCTTTCATTCAGTCAGTAGCTACAATCATTTCTGGATGTTTTTCAATGGCAAAAATCAATGAATATTGTAAATGCACAAACAGTAATTTCTCCGCATTGCAAGGTGCAATTCTGAAATTTTTTGCTTTTTCCTGCTCCTCTTAGCATGATAAAGAAGATTCAAAGAGAGTGAGATGCCAGCTCCTTTCCTTCAGTCAGTAGCTTCAATCATTTCTGGTATATGAATAACATGATGTTTTTCAATGGCAAAAATCAATGAATTTTGTAAATGCACAAACAGTAATTTCTCCGCATTGCAAGGCGCAATTCTGAAATTTTTTGCTTTTTCCTGCTCCTCTTAGCATGATAAAGAAGATTCAAAGAGAGTGAGATGCCAGCTCCTTTCATTCAGTCAGTAGCTTCAATCATTTCTGGACATTTTTCAATGGCAAAAATCAATGAATATTGTAAATGCACAAACAGTAATTTCTCCGCATTGCAAGGTGCAATTCTGAAATTTTTTGCTTTTTCCTGCTCCTCTTAGCATGATAAAGAAGATTCAAAGAGAGTGAGATGCCAGCTCCTTTCATTCAGTCAGTAGCTTCAATCATTTCTGGACGTTTTTCAATGGCAAAAATCAATGAATATTGTAAATGCACAAACAGTAATTTCTCCGCATTGCAAGGTGCAATTCTGAAATTTTTTGCTTTTTCCTGCTCCTCTTAGCACGATAAAGAAGATTCAAAGAGAGTGATATGCCAGCTCCTTTCATTCAGTCAGTACCTTCAATCATTTCTGGACGTTTTTCAATGGCAAAAATCAATGAATATTGTAAATGCACAAACAGTAATTTCTCCGCATTGCAAGGTGCAATTCTGAAATTTTTTGCTTTTTCCTGCTCCTCTTAGCATGATAAAGAAGATTCAAAGAGAGTGAGATGCCAGCTCCTTTCATTCATTCAGTAGCTTCAATCATTTCTGGACGTTTCTCAATGGCAAAAATCAATGAATATTGTAAATGCACAAACTGTAATTTCTCCGCATTGCAAGGTGCAATTCTGAAATTTTTTGCTTTTTCCTGCTCCACTTAGCATGATAAAGAAGATTCAAAGAGAGTGAGATGCCATCTCCTTTCATTCAGTCAGTAGCTTCAATCATTTCTGGTATATGAATAACATGATGTTTTTCAATAGCAAAAATCAATGAATATTGTAAATGCACAAACAGTAATTTCTCCGCATTGCAAGGTGCAATTCTGAAATTTTTTGCTTTTTCCTGCTCCTCTTAGCATGATAAAGAAGATTCAAAGAGAGTGAGATGCCAGCTCCTTTCATTCAGTCAGTAGCTTCAATCATTTCTGGACGTTTTTCAATGGCAAAAATCAATGAATATTGTAAATGCACAAACAATAATTTCTCCACATTGCAAGGTGCAATTCTGAAATTTTTTGCTTTTTCCTGCTCCTCTTAGCATGATAAACAAGATTCAAAGAGAGTGAGATGCCAGCTCCTTTCATTCAGTCAGTAGCTTCAATCATTTCTGGACGTTTTTCAATGGCAAAAATCATTGAATATTGTAAATGCACAAACAGTAATTTCTCCGCATTGCAAGGTGCAATTCTGAAATTTTTTACTTTTTCCTGCTCCTCTTAGCATGATAAAGAAGATTCAAAGAGAGTGAGATGCCAGCTCCTTTCATTCAGTCAGTAGCTTCAATCATTTCTGGACGTTTTTCAATGGCAAAAATCAATGAATATTGTAAATGCACAAACAGTAATTTCTCCGCATTGCAAGGTGCAATTCTGAAATTTTTTGCTTTTTCCTGCTCCTCTTAGCATGATAAAGAAGATTCAAAGAGAGTGAGATGCCAGCTCCTTTCCTTCAGTCAGTAGCTTCAATCATTTCTGGTATATGAATAACATGATGTTTTTCAATGGCAAAAATCAATGAATTTTGTAAATGCACAAACAGTAATTTCTCCGCATTGCAAGGCGCAATTCTGAAATTTTTTGCTTTTTCCTGCTCCTCTTAGCATGATAAAGAAGATTCAAAGAGAGTGAGATGCCAGCTCCTTTCATTCAGTCAGTAGCTTCAATCATTTCTGGACATTTTTCAATGGCAAAAATCAATGAATATTGTAAATGCACAAACAGTAATTTCTCCGCATTGCAAGGTGCAATTCTGAAATTTTTTGCTTTTTCCTGCTCCTCTTAGCATGATAAAGAAGATTCAAAGAGAGTGAGATGCCAGCTCCTTTCATTCAGTCAGTAGCTTCAATCATTTCTGGACGTTTTTCAATGGCAAAAATCAATGAATATTGTAAATGCACAAACAGTAATTTCTCCGCATTGCAAGGTGCAATTCTGAAATTTTTTGCTTTTTCCTGCTCCTCTTAGCATGATAAAGAAGATTCAAAGAGAGTGAGGTGCCAGCTCCTTTCATTCAGTCAGGAGCTTCAAACATTTCTGGTATATGAATAACATGTTTTTCAATGGCAAAAATCAATGAATATTGTAAATGCACAAACAGTAATTTCTCCGCATTGCAAGGTGCAATTCTGAAATTTTTTGCTTTTTCCTGCTCCTCTTAGCATGATAAAGAAGATTCAAAGAGAGTGAGATGCCAGCTCCTTTCATTCAGTCAGTAGCTTCAATCATTTCTGGACATTTTTCAATGGCAAAAATCAATGAATATTGTAAATGCACAAACTGTAATTTCTCCGCATTGCAAGGTGCAATTCTGAAATTTTTTGCTTTTTCCTGCTCCTCTTAGCATGATAAAGAAGATTCAAAGAGAGTGAGATGCCAGCTCCTTTCATTCAGTCAGTAGCTTCAATCATTTCTGGTATATGAATAACATGATGTTTTTCAATGGCAAAAATCAATGAATATTGTAAATGCACAAACAGTAATTTCTCCGCATTGCAAGGTGCAATTCTGAAATTTTTTGCTTTTTCCTGCTCCTCTTAGCATGATAAAGAAGATTCAAAGAGAGTGAGATGCCAGCTCCTTTCATTCAGTCAGTAGCTTCAATCATTTCTGGACGTTTTTCAATGGCAAAAATCAATGAATATTGTAAATGCACAAACAGTAATTTCTCCGCATTGCAAGGTGCAATTCTGAAATTTTTTGCTTTTTCCTGCTCCTCTTAGCATGATAAAGAAGATTCAAAGAGAGTGAGATGCCAGCTCCTTTCATTCAGTCAGTAGCTTCAATCATTTCTGGACGTTTTTCAATGGCAAAAATCAATGAATATTGTAAATGCACAAACTGTAATTTCTCCGCATTGCAAGGTGCAATTCTGAAATTTTTTGCTTTTTCCTGCTCCTCTTAGCATGATAAAGAAGATTCAAAGAGAGTGAGATGCCAGCTCCTTTCATTCAGTCAGTAGCTTCAATCATTTCTGGTATATGAATAACATGATGTTTTTCAATGGCAAAAATCAATGAATATTGTAAATGCACAAACAGTAATTTCTCCGCATTGCAAGGTGCAATTCTGAAATTTTTTGCTTTTTCCTGCTCCTCTTAGCATGATAAAGAAGATTCAAAGAGAGTGAGATGCCAGCTCCTTTCATTCAGTCAGTAGCTTCAATCATTTCTGGACGTTTTTCAATGGCAAAAATCAATGAATATTGTAAATGCACAAACAGTAATTTCTCCGCATTGCAAGGTGCAATTCTGAAATTTTTTGCTTTTTCCTGCTCCTCTTAGCATGATAAACAAGATTCAAAGAGAGTGAGATGCCAGCTCCTTTCATTCAGTCAGTAGCTTCAATCATTTCTGGACGTTTTTCAATGGCAAAAATCATTGAATATTGTAAATGCACAAACAATAATTTCTCCGCATTGCAAGGTGCAATTCTGAAATTTTTTACTTTTTCCTGCTCCTCTTAGCATGATAAAGAAGATTCAAAGAGAGTGAGATGCCAGCTCCTTTCATTCAGTCAGTAGCTTCAATCATTTCTGGTATATGAATAACATGATGTTTTTCAATCGCAAAAATCAATGAATATTGTAAATGCACAAACAGTAATTTCTCCGCATTGCAAGGTGCAATTCTGAAATTTTTTGCTTTTTCCTGCTCCTCTTAGCATGATAAAGAAGATTCAAAGAGAGTGAGATGCCAGCTCCTTTCATTCAGTCAGTAGCTACAATCATTTCTGGATGTTTTTCAATGGCAAAAATCAATGAATATTGTAAATGCACAAACAGTAATTTCTCCGCATTGCAAGGTGCAATTCTGAAATTTTTTGCTTTTTCCTGCTCCTCTTAGCATGATAAAGAAGATTCAAAGAGAGTGAGATGCCAGCTCCTTTCCTTCAGTCAGTAGCTTCAATCATTTCTGGTATATGAATAACATGATGTTTTTCAATGGCAAAAATCAATGAATTTTGTAAATGCACAAACAGTAATTTCTCCGCATTGCAAGGCGCAATTCTGAAATTTTTTGCTTTTTCCTGCTCCTCTTAGCATGATAAAGAAGATTCAAAGAGAGTGAGATGCCAGCTCCTTTCATTCAGTCAGTAGCTTCAATCATTTCTGGACATTTTTCAATGGCAAAAATCAATGAATATTGTAAATGCACAAACAGTAATTTCTCCGCATTGCAAGGTGCAATTCTGAAATTTTTTGCTTTTTCCTGCTCCTCTTAGCATGATAAAGAAGATTCAAAGAGAGTGAGATGCCAGCTCCTTTCATTCAGTCAGTAGCTTCAATCATTTCTGGACGTTTTTCAATGGCAAAAATCAATGAATATTGTAAATGCACAAACAGTAATTTCTCCGCATTGCAAGGTGCAATTCTGAAATTTTTTGCTTTTTCCTGCTCCTCTTAGCATGATAAAGAAGATTCAAAGAGAGTGATATGCCAGCTCCTTTCATTCAGTCAGTACCTTCAATCATTTCTGGACGTTTTTCAATGGCAAAAATCAATGAATATTGTAAATGCACAAACAGTAATTTCTCCGCATTGCAAGGTGCAATTCTGAAATTTTTTGCTTTTTCCTGCTCCTCTTAGCATGATAAAGAAGATTCAAAGAGAGTGAGATGCCAGCTCCTTTCATTCAGTCAGTAGCTTCAATCATTTCTGGACGTTTTTCCATGGCAAAAATCAATGAATATTGTAAATGCACAAACTGTAATTTCTCCGCATTGCAAGGTGCAATTCTGAAATTTTTTGCTTTTTCCTGCTCCTCTTAGCATGATAAAGAAGATTCAAAGAGAGTGAGATGCCAGCTCCTTTCATTCAGTCAGTAGCTTCAATCATTTCTGGTATATGAATAACATGATGTTTTTCAATAGCAAAAATCAATGAATATTGTAAATGCACAAACAGTAATTTCTCCGCATTGCAAGGTGCAATTCTGAAATTTTTTGCTTTTTCCTGCTCCTCTTAGCATGATAAAGAAGATTCAAAGAGAGTGAGATGCCAGCTCCTTTCATTCAGTCAGTAGCTTCAATCATTTCTGGACGTTTTTCAATGGCAAAAATCAATGAATATTGTAAATGCACAAACAATAATTTCTCCACATTGCAAGGTGCAATTCTGAAATTTTTTGCTTTTTCCTGCTCCTCTTAGCATGATAAACAAGATTCAAAGAGAGTGAGATGCCAGCTCCTTTCATTCAGTCAGTAGCTTCAATCATTTCTGGACGTTTTTCAATGGCAAAAATCATTGAATATTGTAAATGCACAAACAGTAATTTCTCCGCATTGCAAGGTGCAATTCTGAAATTTTTTACTTTTTCCTGCTCCTCTTAGCATGATAAAGAAGATTCAAAGAGAGTGAGATGCCAGCTCCTTTCATTCAGTCAGTAGCTTCAATCATTTCTGGACGTTTTTCAATGGCAAAAATCAATGAATATTGTAAATGCACAAACAGTAATTTCTCCGCATTGCAAGGTGCAATTCTGAAATTTTTTGCTTTTTCCTGCTCCTCTTAGCATGATAAAGAAGATTCAAAGAGAGTGAGATGCCAGCTCCTTTCCTTCAGTCAGTAGCTTCAATCATTTCTGGTATATGAATAACATGATGTTTTTCAATGGCAAAAATCAATGAATTTTGTAAATGCACAAACAGTAATTTCTCCGCATTGCAAGGCGCAATTCTGAAATTTTTTGCTTTTTCCTGCTCCTCTTAGCATGATAAAGAAGATTCAAAGAGAGTGAGATGCCAGCTCCTTTCATTCAGTCAGTAGCTTCAATCATTTCTGGACATTTTTCAATGGCAAAAATCAATGAATATTGTAAATGCACAAACAGTAATTTCTCCGCATTGCAAGGTGCAATTCTGAAATTTTTTGCTTTTTCCTGCTCCTCTTAGCATGATAAAGAAGATTCAAAGAGAGTGAGATGCCAGCTCCTTTCATTCAGTCAGTAGCTTCAATCATTTCTGGACGTTTTTCAATGGCAAAAATCAATGAATATTGTAAATGCACAAACAGTAATTTCTCCGCATTGCAAGGTGCAATTCTGAAATTTTTTGCTTTTTCCTGCTCCTCTTAGCATGATAAAGAAGATTCAAAGAGAGTGAGGTGCCAGCTCCTTTCATTCAGTCAGGAGCTTCAAACATTTCTGGTATATGAATAACATGTTTTTCAATGGCAAAAATCAATGAATATTGTAAATGCACAAACAGTAATTTCTCCGCATTGCAAGGTGCAATTCTGAAATTTTTTGCTTTTTCCTGCTCCTCTTAGCATGATAAAGAAGATTCAAAGAGAGTGAGATGCCAGCTCCTTTCATTCAGTCAGTAGCTTCAATCATTTCTGGACGTTTTTCAATGGCAAAAATCAATGAATATTGTAAATGCACAAACTGTAATTTCTCCGCATTGCAAGGTGCAATTCTGAAATTTTTTGCTTTTTCCTGCTCCTCTTAGCATGATAAAGAAGATTCAAAGAGAGTGAGATGCCAGCTCCTTTCATTCAGTCAGTAGCTTCAATCATTTCTGGACGTTTTTCAATGGCAAAAATCAACGAATATTGTAAATGCACAAACAGTAATTTCTCCGCATTGCAAGGTGCAATTCTGAAATTTTTTGCTTTTTCCTGCTCCTCTTAGCATGATAAAGAAGATTCAAAGAGAGTGAGATGCCAGCTCCTTTCATTCAGTCAGTAGCTTCAATCATTTCTGGACGTTTTTCAATGGCAAAAATCAATGAATATTGTAAATGCACAAACTGTAATTTCTCCGCATTGCAAGGTGCAATTCTGAAATTTTTTGCTTTTTCCTGCTCCTCTTAGCATGATAAAGAAGATTCAAAGAGAGTGAGATGCCAGCTCCTTTCATTCAGTCAGTAGCTTCAATCATTTCTGGACGTTTTTCAATGGCAAAAATCAATGAATATTGTAAATGCACAAACAGTAATTTCTCCGCATTGCAAGGTGCAATTCTGAAATTTTTTGCTTTTTCCTGCTCCTCTTAGCATGATAAAGAAGATTCAAAGAGAGTGAGATGCCAGCTCCTTTCATTCAGTCAGTACCTTCAATCATTTCTGGACGTTTTTCAATGGCAAAAATCAATGAATATTGTAAATGCACAAACAGTAATTTCTCCGCATTGCAAGGTGCAATTCTGAAATTTTTTGCTTTTTCCTGCTCCTCTTAGCATGATAAAGAAGATTCAAAGAGAGTGAGATGCCAGCTCCTTTCATTCAGTCAGTAGCTTCAAACATTTCTGGTATATGAATAACATGATGTTTTTCAATGGCAAAAATCAATGAATATTGTAAATGCACAAACAGTAATTTCTCCGCATTGCAAGGTGCAAGTCTGAAATTTTTTGCTTTATCCTGCTCCTCTTAGCATGATAAAGAAGATTCAAAGAGAGTGAGATGCCAGCTCCTTTCATTCAGTCAGTAGCTTCAATCATTTCTGGTATATGAATAACATGATGTTTTTCAATGGCAAAAATCAAAGAATATTGTAAATGCACAAACAGTAATTTCTCCGCATTGCAAGGTGCAATTCTGAAATTTTTTGCTTTTTCCTGCTCCTCTTAGCATGATAAAGAAGATTCAAAGAGAGTGAGATGCCAGCTCCTTTCATTCAGTCAGTAGCTTCAAACATTTCTGGTATATGAATAACATGATGTTTTTCAATGGCAAAAATCAATGAATATTGTAAATGCACAAACAGTAATTTCTCCGCATTGCAAGGTGCAATTCTGAAATTTTTTGCTTTTTCCTGCTCCTCTTAGCATGATAAAGAAGATTCAAAGAGAGTGAGATGCCAGCTCCTTTCATTCAGTCAGTAGCTTCAATCATTTCTGGACGTTTTTCAATGGCAAAAATCAATGAATATTGTAAATGCACAAACAGTAATTTCTCCGCATTGCAAGGTGCAATTCTGAAATTTTTTGCTTTTTCCTGCTCCTCTTAGCATGATAAAGAAGATTCAAAGAGAGTGAGATGCCAGCTCCTTTCATTCAGTCAGTAGCTTCAATCATTTCTGGACGTTTTTCAATGGCAAAAATCAATGAATATTGTAAATGCACAAACAGTAATTTCTCCGCATTGCAAGGTGCAATTCTGAAATTTTTTGCTTTTTCCTGCTCCTCTTAGCATGATAAAGAAGATTCAAAGAGAGTGATATGCCAGCTCCTTTCATTCAGTCAGTACCTTCAATCATTTCTGGACGTTTTTCAATGGCAAAAATCAATGAATATTGTAAATGCACAAACAGTAATTTCTCCGCATTGCAAGGTGCAATTCTGAAATTTTTTGCTTTTTCCTGCTCCTCTTAGCATGATAAAGAAGATTCAAAGAGAGTGAGATGCCAGCTCCTTTCATTCAGTCAGTAGCTTCAATCATTTCTGGACGTTTTTCAATGGCAAAAATCAATGAATATTGTAAATGCACAAACTGTAATTTCTCCGCATTGCAAGGTGCAATTCTGAAATTTTTTGCTTTTTCCTGCTCCTCTTAGCATGATAAAGAAGATTCAAAGAGAGTGAGATGCCAGCTCCTTTCATTCAGTCAGTAGCTTCAATCATTTCTGGTATATGAATAACATGATGTTTTTCAATAGCAAAAATCAATGAATATTGTAAATGCACAAACAGTAATTTCTCCGCATTGCAAGGTGCAATTCTGAAATTTTTTGCTTTTTCCTGCTCCTCTTAGCATGATAAAGAAGATTCAAAGAGAGTGAGATGCCAGCTCCTTTCATTCAGTCAGTAGCTTCAATCATTTCTGGACGTTTTTCAATGGCAAAAATCAATGAATATTGTAAATGCACAAACAGTAATTTCTCCACATTGCAAGGTGCAATTCTGAAATTTTTTGCTTTTTCCTGCTCCTCTTAGCATGATAAACAAGATTCAAAGAGAGTGAGATGCCAGCTCCTTTCATTCAGTCAGTAGCTTCAATCATTTCTGGACGTTTTTCAATGGCAAAAATCTTTGAATATTGTAAATGCACAAACAGTAATTTCTCCGCATTGCAAGGTGCAATTCTGAAATTTTTTACTTTTTCCTGCTCCTCTTAGCATGATAAAGAAGATTCAAAGAGAGTGAGATGCCAGCTCCTTTCATTCAGTCAGTAGCTTCAATCATTTCTGGACTTTTTCAATGGCAAAAATCAATGAATATTGTAAATGCACAAACAGTAATTTCTCCGCATTGCAAGGTGCAATTCTGAAATTTTTTGCTTTTTCCTGCTCCTCTTAGCATGATAAAGAAGATTCAAAGAGAGTGAGATGCCAGCTCCTTTCCTTCAGTCAGTAGCTTCAATCATTTCTGGTATATGAATAACATGATGTTTTTCAATGGCAAAAATCAATGAATTTTGTAAATGCACAAACAGTAATTTCTCCGCATTGCAAGGCGCAATTCTGAAATTTTTTGCTTTTTCCTGCTCCTCTTAGCATGGTAAAGAAGATTCAAAGAGAGTGAGATGCCAGCTCCTTTCATTCAGTCAGTAGCTTCAATCATTTCTGGACATTTTTCAATGGCAAAAATCAATGAATATTGTAAATGCACAAACAGTAATTTCTCCGCATTGCAAGGTGCAATTCTGAAATTTTTTGCTTTTTCCTGCTCCTCTTAGCATGATAAAGAAGATTCAAAGAGAGTGAGATGCCAGCTCCTTTCATTCAGTCAGTAGCTTCAATCATTTCTGGACGTTTTTCAATGGCAAAAATCAATGAATATTGTAAATGCACAAACAGTAATTTCTCCGCATTGCAAGGTGCAATTCTGAAATTTTTTGCTTTTTCCTGCTCCTCTTAGCATGATAAAGAAGATTCAAAGAGAGTGAGGTGCCAGCTCCTTTCATTCAGTCAGGAGCTTCAAACATTTCTGGTATATGAATAACATGTTTTTCAATGGCAAAAATCAATGAATATTGTAAATGCACAAACAGTAATTTCTCCGCATTGCAAGGTGCAATTCTGAAATTTTTTGCTTTTTCCTGCTCCTCTTAGCATGATAAAGAAGATTCAAAGAGAGTGAGATGCCAGCTCCTTTCATTCAGTCAGTAGCTTCAATCATTTCTGGACGTTTTTCAATGGCAAAAATCAATGAATATTGTAAATGCACAAACTGTAATTTCTCCGCATTGCAAGGTGCAATTCTGAAATTTTTTGCTTTTTCCTGCTCCTCTTAGCATGATAAAGAAGATTCAAAGAGAGTGAGATGCCAGCTCCTTTCATTCAGTCAGTAGCTTCAATCATTTCTGGACGTTTTTCAATGGCAAAAATCAACGAATATTGTAAATGCACAAACAGTAATTTCTCCGCATTGCAAGGTGCAATTCTGAAATTTTTTGCTTTTTCCTGCTCCTCTTAGCATGATAAAGAAGATTCAAAGAGTGTGAGATGCCAGCTCCTTTCATTCAGTCAGTAGCTTCAATCATTTCTGGACGTTTTTCAATGGCAAAAATCAATGAATATTGTAAATGCACAAACTGTAATTTCTCCGCATTGCAAGGTGCAATTCTGAAATTTTTTGCTTTTTCCTGCTCCTCTTAGCATGATAAAGAAGATTCAAAGAGAGTGAGATGCCAGCTCCTTTCATTCAGTCAGTAGCTTCAATCATTTCTGGACGTTTTTCAATGGCAAAAATCAATGAATATTGTAAATGCACAAACAGTAATTTCTCCGCATTGCAAGGTGCAATTCTGAAATTTTTTGCTTTTTCCTGCTCCTCTTAGCATGATAAAGAAGATTCAAAGAGAGTGAGATGCCAGCTCCTTTCATTCAGTCAGTACCTTCAATCATTTCTGGACGTTTTTCAATGGCAAAAATCAATGAATATTGTAAATGCACAAACAGTAATTTCTCCGCATTGCAAGGTGCAATTCTGAAATTTTTTGCTTTTTCCTGCTCCTCTTAGCATGATAAAGAAGATTCAAAGAGAGTGAGATGCCAGCTCCTTTCATTCAGTCAGTAGCTTCAAACATTTCTGGTATATGAATAACATGATGTTTTTCAATGGCAAAAATCAATGAATATTGTAAATGCACAAACAGTAATTTCTCCGCATTGCAAGGTGCAAGTCTGAAATTTTTTGCTTTATCCTGCTCCTCTTAGCATGATAAAGAAGATTCAAAGAGAGTGAGATGCCAGCTCCTTTCATTCAGTCAGTAGCTTCAATCATTTCTGGTATATGAATAACATGATGTTTTTCAATGGCAAAAATCAAAGAATATTGTAAATGCACAAACAGTAATTTCTCCGCATTGCAAGGTGCAATTCTGAAATTTTTTGCTTTTTCCTGCTCCTCTTGGCATGATAAAGAAGATTCAAAGAGAGTGAGATGCCAGCTCCTTTCATTCAGTCAGTAGCTTCAAACATTTCTGGTATATGAATAACATGATGTTTTTCAATGGCAAAAATCAATGAATATTGTAAATGCACAAACAGTAATTTCTCCGCATTGCAAGGTGCAATTCTGAAAATTTTTGCTTTTTCCTGCTCCTCTTAGCATGATAAAGAAGTTTCAAAGAGAGTGAGATGCCAGCTCCTTTCATTCAGTCAGTAGCTTCAATAATTTCTGGACGTTTTTCAATGGCAAAAATCAATGAATATTGTAAATGCACAAACAGTAATTTCTCCGCATTGCAAGGTGCAATTCTGAATTTTTTTGCTTTTTCCTGCTCCTCTTAGCATGATAAACAAGATTCAAAGAGAGTGAGATGCCAGCTCCTTTCATTCAGTCAGTAGCTTCAATCATTTCTGGACATTTTTCAATGGCAAAAATCAATGAATATTGTAAATGCACAAACAGTAATTTATCCGCATTGCAAGGTGCAATTCTGAAATTTTTTGCTTTTTCCTGCTCCTCTTAGCATGATAAAGAAGATTCAAAGAGAGTGAGATGCCAGCTCCTTTCATTCAGTCAGTAGCTTCAAACATTTCTGGTATATGAATAACATGATGTTTTTCAATGGCAAAAATCAATGAATATTGTAAATGCACAAACAGTAATTTCTCCGCATTGCAAGGTGCAATTCTGAAATTTTTTGCTTTTTCCTGCTCCTCTTAGCATGATAAAGAAGATTCAAAGAGAGTGAGATGCCAGCTCCTTTCATTCAGTCAGTGGCTTCAATCATTTCTGGACGTTTTTCAATGGCAAAAATCAATGAATATTGTAAATGCACAAACAGTAATTTCTCCGCATTGCAAGGTGCAATTCTGAAATTTTTTGCTTTTTCCTGCTCCTCTTAGCATTATGAAGAAGATTCAAAGAGAGTGAGATGCCAGCTCCTTTCATTCAGTCAGTAGCTTCAAACATTTCTGGTATATGAATAACATGATGTTTTTCAATGGCAAAAATCAATGAATATTGTAAATGCACAAACAGTAATTTCTCCGCATTGCAAGGTGCAATTCTGAAATTTTTTGCTTTTTCCTGCTCCTCTTAGCATGATAAAGAAGATTCAAAGAGAGTGAGATGCCAGCTCCTTTCGTTCAGTCAGTAGCTTCAATCATTTCTGGACGTTTTTCAATGGCAAAAATCATTGAATATTGTAAATGCACAAACAGTAATTTCTCCGCATTGCAAGGTGCAATTCTGAAATTTTTTACTTTTTCCTGCTCCTCTTAGCATGATAAAGAAGATTCAAAGAGTGTGAGATGCCAGCTCCTTTCATTCAGTCAGTAGCTTCAATCATTTCTGGTATATGAATAACATGATGTTTTTCAATGGCAAAAATCAATGAATATTGTAAATGCACAAACAGTAATTTCTCCGCATTGCAAGGTGCAATTCTGAAATTTTTTGCTTTTTCCTGCTCCTCTTAGCATGATAAACAAGATTCAAAGAGAGTGAGATAACAGCTCCTTTCATTCAGTCAGTAGCTTCAATCATTTCTGGACGTTTTTCAATGGCAAAAATCAATGAATATTGTAAATGCACAAACAGTAATTTCTCCGCATTGCAAGGTGCAATTCTGAAATTTTTTGCTTTTTCCTGCTCCTCTTAACATGATAAAGAAGATTCAAAGAGAGTGAGATGCCAGCTCCTTTCATTCAGTCAGTAGCTTCAATCATTTCTGGACGTTTTTCAATTGCAAAAATCAATGAATATTGTAAATGCACAAACAGTAATTTCTCCGCATTGCAAGGTGCAATTCTGAAATTTTTTGCTTTTTCCTGCTCCTCTTAGCATGATAAAGAAGATTCAAAGAGAGTGAGTTGCCAGCTTCTTTCATTCAGTCAGTAGCTTCAAACATTTCTGGTATATGAATAACATGATGTTTTTCAATGGCAAAAATCAATGAATATTGTAAATGCACAAACAGTAATTTCTCCGCATTGCAAGGTGCAATTCTGAAATTTTTTGCTTTTTCCTGCTCCTCTTAGCATGATAAAGAAGATTCAAAGAGAGTGAGATGCCAGCTCCTTTCATTCAGTCAGTAGCTTCAATCATTTCTGGACGTTTTTCAATGGCAAAAATCAATGAATATTGTAAATGCACAAACAGTAATTTCTCCGCATTGCAAGGTGCAATTCTGAAATTTTTTGCTTTTTCCTGCTCCTCTTAGCATGATAAAGAAGATTCAAAGAGAGTGAGATGCCAGCTCCTTTCATTCAGTCAGTAGCTTCAATCATTTCTGGACGTTTTTCAATGGCAAAAATCAATGAATATTGTAAATGCACAAACAGTAATTTCTCCGCATTGCAAGGTGCAATTCTGAAATTTTTTGCTTTTTCCTGCTCCTCTTAGCATGATAAAGAAGATTCAAAGAGAGTGAGATGCCAGCTCCTTTCATTCAGTCAGTAGCTTCAATCATTTCTGGTATATGAATAACATGATGTTTTTCAATGGCAAAAATCAATGAATATTGTAAATGCACAAACAGTAATTTCTCTGCATTGCAAGTTGCAATTCTGAAATTTTTTGCTTTTTCCTGCTCCTCTTAGCATGATAAAGAAGATTCAAAGAGAGTGAGATGCCAGCTCCTTTCATTCAGTCAGTAGCTTCAATCATTTCTGGACGTTTTTCAATGGCAAAAATCAATGAATATTGTAAATGCACAAACAGTAATTTCTCCGCATTGCAAGGTGCAATTCTGAAATTTTTTGCTTTTTCCTGCTCCTCTTAGCATGATAAAGAAGATTCAAAGAGAGTGAGATGCCAGCTCCTTTCATTCAGTCAGTAGCTTCAATCATTTCTGGATGTTTTTCAATGGCAAAAATCAATGAATATTGTAAATGCACAAACAGTAATTTCTCCGCATTGCAAGGCGCATTTCTGAAATTTTTTGCTTTTTCCTGCTCCTCTTAGCATGATAAAGAAGATTCAAAGAGAGTGAGATGCCAGCTCCTTTCATTCAGTCAGTAGCTTCAATCATTTCTGGTATATGAATAACATGATGTTTTTCAATGGCAAAAATCAATGAATATTGTAAATGCACAAACAGTAATTTCTCCGCATTGCAAGGTGCAATTCTGAAATTTTTTGCTTTTTCCTGCTCCTCTTAGCATGATAAAGAAGATTCAAAGAGAGTGAGATGCCAGCTCCTTTCATTCAGTCAGTAGCTTCAATCATTTCTGGACGTTTTTCAATGGCAAAAATCAATAAATATTGTAAATGCACAAACAGTAATTTCTCCGCATTGCAAGGTGCAATTCTGAAATTTTTTGCTTTTTCCTGCTCCTCTTAGCATGATAAAGAAGATTCAAAGAGAGTGAGATGCCAGCTCCTTTCATTCAGTCAGTAGCTTCAAACATTTCTGGTATAAACATTTCTGGACGTTTTTCAATGGCAAAAATCAATGAATATTGTAAATGCACAAACAGTAATATCTCCACATTGCAAGGTGCAATTCTGAAATTTTTTGCTTTTTCCTGCTAATCCTAGCATGATAAAGAAGATTCAAATAGAGTGAGATGCCAGCTCCTTTCATTCAGTCAGTAGCTTCAAACATTTCTGGACGTTTTTCAATGGCAAAAATCAATGAATATTGTAAATGCACAAACAGTAATATCTCCACATTGCAAGGTGCAATTCTGAAATTTTTTGCTTTTTCCTGCTAATCCTAGCATGATAAAGAAGATTCAAAGAGAGTGAGATGCCAGCTCCTTTCATTCAGTCAGTAGCTTCAAACATTTCTGGACGTTTTTCAATGGCATAAATCAATGAATATTGTAAATGCACAAACAGTAATATCTCCACATTGCAAGGTGCAATTCTGAAATTTTTTGCTTTTTCCTGCTACTCCTAGCATGATAAAGAAGATTCAAAGAGAGTGAGATGCCTGCTCCTTTCATTCAGTCAGTAGCTTCAAACATTTCTGGACGTTTTTCAATGGCAAAAATCAATGAATATTGTAAATGCACAAACAGTAATATCTCCACATTGCAAGGTGCAATTCTGAAATTTTTTGCTTTTTCCTGCTAATCCTAGCATGATAAAGAAGATTCAAAGAGAGTAAGATGCCAGCTCCTTTCATTCAGTCAGTAGCTTCAAACATTTCTGGACGTTTTTCAATGGCAAAAATCAATGAATATTGTAAATGCACAAACAGTAATTTCTCCGCATTGCAAGGTGCAATTCTGAAATTTTTTGCTTTTTCCTGCTCCTCTTAGCATGATAAAGAAGATTCAAAGAGAGTGAGATGCCAGCTCCTTTCATTCAGTCAGTAGCTTCAATCATTTCTGGACGTTTTTCAATGGCAAAAATCAATGAATATTGTAAATGCACAAACAGTAATTTCTCCGCATTGTAAGGTGCAATTCTGAAATTTTTTGCTTTTTCCTGCTCCTCTTAGCATGATAAAGAAGATTCAAAGAGAGTGAGTTGCCAGCTTCTTTCATTCAGTCAGTAGCTTCAAACATTTCTGGTATATGAATAACATGATGTTTTTCAATGGCAAAAATCAATGAATATTGTAAATGCACAAACAGTAATTTCTCCGCATTGCAAGGTGCAATTCTGAAATTTTTTGCTTTTTCCTGCTCCTCTTAGCATGATAAAGAAGATTCAAAGAGAGTGAGATGCCAGCTCCTTTCATTCAGTCAGTAGCTTCAATCATTTCTGGACGTTTTTCAATGGCAAAAATCAATGAATATTGTAAATGCACAAACAGTAATTTCTCCGCATTGCAAGGTGCAATTCTGAAATTTTTTGCTTTTTCCTGCTCCTCTTAGCATGATAAAGAAGATTCAAAGAGAGTGAGATGCCAGCTCCTTTCATTCAGTCAGTAGCTTCAATCATTTCTGGACGTTTTTCAATGGCAAAAATCAATGAATATTGTAAATGCACAAACAGTAATTTCTCCGCATTGCAAGGTGCAATTCTGAAATTTTTTGCTTTTTCCTGCTCCTCTTAGCATGATAAAGAAGATTCAAAGAGAGTGAGATGCCAGCTCCTTTCATTCAGTCAGTAGCTTCAATCATTTCTGGTATATGAATAACATGATGTTTTTCAATGGCAAAAATCAATGAATATTGTAAATGCACAAACAGTAATTTCTCTGCATTGCAAGTTGCAATTCTGAAATTTTTTGCTTTTTCCTGCTCCTCTTAGCATGATAAAGAAGATTCAAAGAGAGTGAGATGCCAGCTCCTTTCATTCAGTCAGTAGCTTCAATCATTTCTGGACGTTTTTCAATGGCAAAAATCAATGAATATTGTAAATGCACAAACAGTAATTTCTCCGCATTGCAAGGTGCAATTCTGAAATTTTTTGCTTTTTCCTGCTCCTCTTAGCATGATAAAGAAGATTCAAAGAGAGTGAGATGCCAGCTCCTTTCATTCAGTCAGTAGCTTCAATCATTTCTGGATGTTTTTCAATGGCAAAAATCAATGAATATTGTAAATGCACAAACAGTAATTTCTCCGCATTGCAAGGCGCATTTCTGAAATTTTTTGCTTTTTCCTGCTCCTCTTAGCATGATAAAGAAGATTCAAAGAGAGTGAGATGCCAGCTCCTTTCATTCAGTCAGTAGCTTCAATCATTTCTGGTATATGAATAACATGATGTTTTTCAATGGCAAAAATCAATGAATATTGTAAATGCACAAACAGTAATTTCTCCGCATTGCAAGGTGCAATTCTGAAATTTTTTGCTTTTTCCTGCTCCTCTTAGCATGATAAAGAAGATTCAAAGAGAGTGAGATGCCAGCTCCTTTCATTCAGTCAGTAGCTTCAATCATTTCTGGACGTTTTTCAATGGCAAAAATCAATAAATATTGTAAATGCACAAACAGTAATTTCTCCGCATTGCAAGGTGCAATTCTGAAATTTTTTGCTTTTTCCTGCTCCTCTTAGCATGATAAAGAAGATTCAAAGAGAGTGAGATGCCAGCTCCTTTCATTCAGTCAGTAGCTTCAAACATTTCTGGTATAAACATTTCTGGACGTTTTTCAATGGCAAAAATCAATGAATATTGTAAATGCACAAACAGTAATATCTCCACATTGCAAGGTGCAATTCTGAAATTTTTTGCTTTTTCCTGCTAATCCTAGCATGATAAAGAAGATTCAAATAGAGTGAGATGCCAGCTCCTTTCATTCAGTCAGTAGCTTCAAACATTTCTGGACGTTTTTCAATGGCAAAAATCAATGAATATTGTAAATGCACAAACAGTAATATCTCCACATTGCAAGGTGCAATTCTGAAATTTTTTGCTTTTTCCTGCTAATCCTAGCATGATAAAGAAGATTCAAAGAGAGTGAGATGCCAGCTCCTTTCATTCAGTCAGTAGCTTCAAACATTTCTGGACGTTTTTCAATGGCATAAATCAATGAATATTGTAAATGCACAAACAGTAATATCTCCACATTGCAAGGTGCAATTCTGAAATTTTTTGCTTTTTCCTGCTACTCCTAGCATGATAAAGAAGATTCAAAGAGAGTGAGATGCCTGCTCCTTTCATTCAGTCAGTAGCTTCAAACATTTCTGGACGTTTTTCAATGGCAAAAATCAATGAATATTGTAAATGCACAAACAGTAATATCTCCACATTGCAAGGTGCAATTCTGAAATTTTTTGCTTTTTCCTGCTAATCCTAGCATGATAAAGAAGATTCAAAGAGAGTAAGATGCCAGCTCCTTTCATTCAGTCAGTAGCTTCAAACATTTCTGGACGTTTTTCAATGGCAAAAATCAATGAATATTGTAAATGCACAAACAGTAATTTCTCCGCATTGCAAGGTGCAATTCTGAAATTTTTTGCTTTTTCCTGCTCCTCTTAGCATGATAAAGAAGATTCAAAGAGAGTGAGATGCCAGCTCCTTTCATTCAGTCAGTAGCTTCAATCATTTCTGGACGTTTTTCAATGGCAAAAATCAATGAATATTGTAAATGCACAAACAGTAATTTCTCCGCATTGTAAGGTGCAATTCTGAAATTTTTTGCTTTTTCCTGCTCCTCTTAGCATGATAAAGAAGATTCAAAGATAGTGAGATGCCAGCTTCTTTCATTCAGTCAGTAGCTTCAAACATTTCTGCTATATGAATAACATGATGTTTTTCAATGGCAAAAATCAATGAATATTGTAAATGCACAAACAGTAATTTCTCCGCATTGCAAGTTGCAATTCTGAAATTTTTTGCTTTTTCCTGCTCCTCTTAGCATGATAAAGAAGATTCAAAGAGAGTGAGATGCCAGCTCCTTTCATTCAGTCAGTAGCTTCAATCATTTCTGGACGTTTTTCAATGGCAAAAATCAATGAATATTGTAAATGCACAAACAGTAATTTCTCCGCATTGCAAGGTGCAATTCTGAAATTTTTTGCTTTTTCCTGCTCCTCTTAGCATGATAAAGAAGATTCAAAGAGAGTGAGATGCCAGCTCCTTTCATTCAGTCAGTAGCTTCAATCATTTCTGGACGTTTTTCAATGGCAAAAATCAATGAATATTGTAAATGCACAAACAGTAATTTCTCCGCATTGCAAGTTGCAATTCTGAAATTTTTTGCTTTTTCCTGCTCCTCTTACCATGATAAAGAAGATTCAAAGAGAGTGAGATGCCAGCTCCTTTCATTCAGTCAGTAGCTTCAATCATTTCTGGACGTTTTTCAATGGCAAAAATCAATGAATATTGTAAATGCACAAACAGTAATTTCTCCGCATTGCAAGGTGCAATTCTGAAATTTTTTGCTTTTTCCTGCTCCTCTTAGCATGATAAAGAAGATTCAAAAAGAGTGAGATGCCAGCTCCTTTCATTCAGTCAGTAGCTTCAATCATTTCTGGACGTTTTTCAATGGCAAAAATCAATGAATATTGTAAATGCACAAACAGTAATTTCTCCGCATTGCAAGGTGCAATTCTGAAATTTTTTGCTTTTTCCTGCTCCTCTTAGCATGATAAAGAAGATTCAAAGAGAGTGAGATGCCAGCTCCTTTCATTCAGTCAGTAGCTTCAATCATTTCTGGTATATGAATAACATGATGTTTTTCAATGGCAAAAATCAATGAATATTGTAAATGCACAAACAGTAATTTCTCCGCATTGCAAGGTGCAATTCTGAAATTTTTTGCTTTTTCCTGCTCCTCTTAGCATGATAAAGAAGATTCAAAGAGAGTGAGATGCCAGCTCCTTTCATTCAGTCAGTAGCTTCAATCATTTCTGGACGTTTTTCAATGGCAAAAATCAATGAATATTGTAAATGCACAAACAGTAATTTCTCCGCATTGCAAGGTGCAATTCTGAAATTTTTTGCTTTTTCCTGCTCCTCTTAGCATCATAAAGAAGATTCAAAGAGAGTGAGATGCCAGCTCCTTTCATTCAGTCAGTAGCTTCAATCATTTCTGGACGTTTTTCAATGGCAAAAATCAATGAATATTGTAAATGCACAAACAGTAATTTCTCCGCATTGCAAGGTGCAATTCTGAAATTTTTTGCTTTTTCCTGCTCCTCTTAGCATGATAAAGAAGATTCAAAGAGAGTGAGATGCCAGCTCCTTTCATTCAGTCAGTAGCTTCAATTATTTCTGGTATATGAATAACATGATGTTTTTCAATGTCAAAAATCAATGAATATTGTAAATGCACAAACAGTAATTTCTCCGCATTGCAAGGTGCAATTCTGAAATTTTTTGCTTTTTCCTGCTCCTCTTATCATGGTAAAGAAGATTCAAAGAGAGTGAGATGCCAACTCCTTTCATTCAGTCAGTAGCTTCAATCATTTCTGGACGTTTTTCAATGGCAAAAATCAATGAATATTGTAAATGCACAAACAGTAATTTCTCCGCATTGCAAGGTGCAATTCTGAAATTTTTTGCTTTTTCCTGCTCCTCTTAGCATGATAAAGAAGATTCAAAGAGAGTGAGATGCCAGCTCCTTTCATTCAGTCAGTAGCTTCAATCATTTCTGGACGTTTTTCAATGGCAAAAATCAATGAATATTGTAAATGCACAAACAGTAATTTCTCCGCATTGCAAGGTGCAATTCTGAAATTTTTTGCTTTTTCCTGCTCCTCTTAGCATGATAAAGAAGATTCAAAGAGAGTGAGATGCCAGCTCATTTCATTCAGTCAGTAGCTTTAATCATTTCTGGGTATGAATAACATGATGTTTTTCAATGGCAAAAATCAATGAATATTGTAAATGCACAAACAGTAATTTCTCCGCATTGCAAGGTGCAATTCTGAAATTTTTTGCTTTTTCCTGCTCCTCTTAGCATGATAAAGAAGATTCAAAGAGAGTGAGATGCCAGCTCCTTTCATTCAGTCAGTAGCTTCAATCATTTCTGGACGTTTTTCAATGGCAAAAATCAATGAATATTGTAAATGCACAAACAGTAATTTCTCCGCATTGCAAGGTGCAATTCTGAAATTTTTTGCTTTTTCCTGCTCCTCTTAGCATGATAAAGAAGATTCAAAGAGAGTGAGATGCCAGCTCCTTTCATTCAGTCAGTAGTTTCAATCATTTCTGGACGTTTTTCAATGGCATAAATCAATGAATATTGTAAATGCACAAACAGTAATATCTCCACATTGCAAGGTGCAATTCTGAAATTTTTTGCTTTTTCCTGCTACTCCTAGCATGATAAAGAAGATTCAAAGAGAGTGATATGCCTGCTCCTTTCATTCAGTCAGTAGCTTCAAACATTTCTGGACGTTTTTCAATGGCAAAAATCAATGAATATTGTAAATGCACAAACAGTAATATCTCCACATTGCAATGTGCAATTCTGAAATTTTTTGCTTTTTCCTGCTAATCCTAGCATGATAAAGAAGATTCAAAGAGAGTAAGATGCCAGCTCCTTTCATTCAGTCAGTAGCTTCAAACATTTCTGGACGTTTTTCAATGGCAAAAATCAATGAATATTGTAAATGCACAAACAGTAATTTCTCCGCATTGCAAGGTGCAATTCTGAAATTTTTTGCTTTTTCCTGCTCCTCTTAGCATGATAAAGAAGATTCAAAGAGAGTGAGATGCCAGCTCCTTTCATTCAGTCAGTAGCTTCAATCATTTCTGGACGTTTTTCAATGGCAAAAATCAATGAATATTGTAAATGCACAAACAGTAATTTCTCCGCATTGTAAGGTGCAATTCTGAAATTTTTTGCTTTTTCCTGCTCCTCTTAGCATGATAAAGAAGATTCAAAGATAGTGAGATGCCAGCTTCTTTCATTCAGTCAGTAGCTTCAAACATTTCTGGTATATGAATAACATGATGTTTTTCAATGGCAAAAATCAATGAATATTGTAAATGCACAAACAGTAATTTCTCCGCATTGCAAGTTGCAATTCTGAAATTTTTTGCTTTTTCCTGCTCCTCTTAGCATGATAAAGAAGATTCAAAGAGAGTGAGATGCCAGCTCCTTTCATTCAGTCAGTAGCTTCAATCATTTCTGGACGTTTTTCAATGGCAAAAATCAATGAATATTGTAAATGCACAAACAGTAATTTCTCCGCATTGCAAGGTGCAATTCTGAAATTTTTTGCTTTTTCCTGCTCCTCTTAGCATGATAAAGAAGATTCAAAGAGAGTGAGATGCCAGCTCCTTTCATTCAGTCAGTAGCTTCAATCATTTCTGGACGTTTTTCAATGGCAAAAATCAATGAATATTGTAAATGCACAAACAGTAATTTCTCCGCATTGCAAGTTGCAATTCTGAAATTTTTTGCTTTTTCCTGCTCCTCTTACCATGATAAAGAAGATTCAAAGAGAGTGAGATGCCAGCTCCTTTCATTCAGTCAGTAGCTTCAATCATTTCTGGACGTTTTTCAATGGCAAAAATCAATGAATATTGTAAATGCACAAACAGTAATTTCTCCGCATTGCAAGGTGCAATTCTGAAATTTTTTGCTTTTTCCTGCTCCTCTTAGCATGATAAAGAAGATTCAAAAAGAGTGAGATGCCAGCTCCTTTCATTCAGTCAGTAGCTTCAATCATTTCTGGACGTTTTTCAATGGCAAAAATCAATGAATATTGTAAATGCACAAACAGTAATTTCTCCGCATTGCAAGGTGCAATTCTGAAATTTTTTGCTTTTTCCTGCTCCTCTTAGCATGATAAAGAAGATTCAAAGAGAGTGAGATGCCAGCTCCTTTCATTCAGTCAGTAGCTTCAATCATTTCTGGTATATGAATAACATGATGTTTTTCAATGGCAAAAATCAATGAATATTGTAAATGCACAAACAGTAATTTCTCCGCATTGCAAGGTGCAATTCTGAAATTTTTTGCTTTTTCCTGCTCCTCTTAGCATGATAAAGAAGATTCAAAGAGAGTGAGATGCCAGCTCCTTTCATTCAGTCAGTAGCTTCAATCATTTCTGGACGTTTTTCAATGGCAAAAATCAATGAATATTGTAAATGCACAAACAGTAATTTCTCCGCATTGCAAGGTGCAATTCTGAAATTTTTTGCTTTTTCCTGCTCCTCTTAGCATCATAAAGAAGATTCAAAGAGAGTGAGATGCCAGCTCCTTTCATTCAGTCAGTAGCTTCAATCATTTCTGGACGTTTTTCAATGGCAAAAATCAATGAATATTGTAAATGCACAAACAGTAATTTCTCCGCATTGCAAGGTGCAATTCTGAAATTTTTTGCTTTTTCCTGCTCCTCTTAGCATGATAAAGAAGATTCAAAGAGAGTGAGATGCCAGCTCCTTTCATTCAGTCAGTAGCTTCAATTATTTCTGGTATATGAATAACATGATGTTTTTCAATGTCAAAAATCAATGAATATTGTAAATGCACAAACAGTAATTTCTCCGCATTGCAAGGTGCAATTCTGAAATTTTTTGCTTTTTCCTGCTCCTCTTAGCATGGTAAAGAAGATTCAAAGAGAGTGAGATGCCAACTCCTTTCATTCAGTCAGTAGCTTCAATCATTTCTGGACGTTTTTCAATGGCAAAAATCAATGAATATTGTAAATGCACAAATAGTAATTTCTCCGCATTGCAAGGTGCAATTCTGAAATTTTTTGCTTTTTCCTGCTCCTCTTAGCATGATAAAGAAGATTCAAAGAGAGTGAGATGCCAGCTCCTTTCATTCAGTCAGTAGCTTCAATCATTTCTGGACGTTTTTCAATGGCAAAAATCAATGAATATTGTAAATGCACAAACAGTAATTTCTCCGCATTGCAAGGTGCAATTCTGAAATTTTTTGCTTTTTCCTGCTCCTCTTAGCATGATAAAGAAGATTCAAAGAGAGTGAGATGCCAGCTCCTTTCATTCAGTCAGTAGCTTTAATCATTTCTGGGTATGAATAACATGATGTTTTTCAATGGCAAAAATCAATGAATATTGTAAATGCACAAACAGTAATTTCTCCGCATTGCAAGGTGCAATTCTGAAATTTTTTGCTTTTTCCTGCTCCTCTTAGCATGATAAAGAAGATTCAAAGAGAGTGAGATGCCAGCTCCTTTCATTCAGTCAGTAGCTTCAATCATTTCTGGACGTTTTTCAATGGCAAAAATCAATGAATATTGTAAATGCACAAACAGTAATTTCTCCGCATTGCAAGGTGCAATTCTGAAATTTTTTGCTTTTTCCTGCTCCTCTTAGCATGATAAAGAAGATTCAAAGAGAATGAGATGCCAGCTCCTTTCATTCAGTCAGTAGTTTCAATCATTTCTGGACGTTTTTCAATGGCAAAAATCAATGAATATTGTAAATGCACAAACAGTAATTTCTCCGCATTGCAAGGTGCAATTCTGAATTTTTTTGCTTTTTCCTGCTCCTCTTAGCATGATAAAGAAGATTCAAAGAGAGTGAGATGCCAGCTCCTTTCATTCAGTCAGTAGCTTCAAACATTTCTGGTATAAACATTTCTGGACGTTTTTCAATGGCAAAAATCAATGAATATTGTAAATGCACAAACAGTAATATCTCCACATTGCAAGGTGCAATTCTGAAATTTTTTGCTTTTTCCTGCTAATCCTAGCATGATAAAGAAGATTCAAATAGAGTGAGATGCCAGCTCCTTTCATTCAGTCAGTAGCTTCAAACATTTCTGGACGTTTTTCAATGGCAAAAATCAATGAATATTGTAAATGCACAAACAGTAATATCTCCACATTGCAAGGTGCAATTCTGAAATTTTTTGCTTTTTCCTGCTAATCCTAGCATGATAAAGAAGATTCAAAGAGAGTGAAATGCCAGCTCCTTTCATTCAGTCAGTAGCTTCAAACATTTCTGGTATATGAATAACATGATGTTTTTCAATGGCAAAAATCAATGAATATTGTAAATGCACAAACAGTAATATCTCCACATTGCAAGGTGCAATTCTGAAATTTTTTGCTTTTTCCTGCTAATCCTAGCATGATAAAGAAGATTCAAAGAGAGTGAGATGCCAGCTCCTTTCATTCAGTCAGTAGCTTCAAATATTTCTGGACGTTTTTCAATGGAAAAAATCAATGAATATTGTAAATGCACAAACAGTAATATCTCCACATTGCAAGGTGCAATTCTGAAATTTTTTGCTTTTTCCTGCTACTCCTAGCATGATAAAGAAGATTCAAAGAGAGTGATATGCCAGCTCCTTTCATTCAGTCAGTAGCTTCAAACATTTCTGGACGTTTTTCAATGGCAAAAATCAATGAATATTGTAAATGCACAAACAGTAATATCTCCACATTGCAAGGTGCAATTCTGAAATTTTTTGCTTTTTCCTGCTAATCCTAGCATGATAAAGAAGATTCAAAGAGAGTGAGATGCCAGCTCCTTTCATTCAGTCAGTAGCTTCAAACATTTCTGGACGTTTTTCAATGGCAAAAATCAATGAATATTGTAAATGCACAAACAGTAATATCTCCACATTGCAAGGTGCAATTCTGAAATTTTTTGCTTTTTCCTGCTAATCCTAGCATGATAAAGAAGATTCAAAGAGAGTGAGATGCCAGCTCCTTTCATTCAGTCAGTAGCTTCAATCATTTCTGGTATATGAATAACATGATGTTTTTCAATGGCAAAAATCAATGAATATTGTAAATGCACAAACAGTAATTTCTCCGCATTGCAAGGTGCAATTCTGAATTTTTTTGCTTTTTCCTGCTCCTCTTAGCATGATAAAGAAGATTCAAAGAGAGTGAGATGCCAGCTCCTTTCATTCAGTCAGTAGCTTCAAACATTTCTGGTATAAACATTTCTGGACGTTTTTCAATGGCAAAAATCAATGAATATTGTAAATGCACAAACAGTAATATCTCCACATTGCAAGGTGCAATTCTGAAATTTTTTGCTTTTTCCTGCTAATCCTATCATGATAAAGAAGATTCAAAGAGAGTGAGATGCCAGCTCCTTTCATTCAGTCAGTAGCTTCAAACATTTCTGGACGTGTTTCAATGGCAAAAATCAATGAATATTGTAAATGCACAAACAGTAATTTCTCCGCATTGCAAGGTGCAATTCTGAATTTTTTTGCTTTTTCCTGCTCCTCTTAGCATAATAAAGAAGATTCAAAGAGAGTGAGATGCCAGCTCCTTTCATTCAGTCAGTAGCTTCAAACATTTCTGGTATAAACATTTCTGGACGTTTTTCAATGGCAAAAATCAATGAATATTGTAAATGCACAAACAGTAATATCTCCACATTGCAAGGTGCAATTCTGAAATTTTTTGCTTTTTCCTGCTAAACCTAGCATGATAAAGAAGATTCAAATAGAGTGAGATGCCAGCTCCTTTCATTCAGTCAGTAGCTTCAAACATTTCTGGACGTTTTTCAATGGCAAAAATCAATGAATATTGTAAATGCACAAACAGTAATATCTCCACATTGCAAGGTGCAATTCTGAAATTTTTTGCTTTTTCCTGCTAATCCTAGCATGATAAAGAAGATTCAAAGAGAGTGAGATGCCAGCTCCTTTCATTCAGTCAGTAGCTTCAAACATTTCTGGTATATGAATAACATGATGTTTTTCAATGGCAAAAATCAATGAATATTGTAAATGCACAAACAGTAATATCTCCACATTGCAAGGTGCAATTCTGAAATTTTTTGCTTTTTCCTGCTAATCCTAGCATGATAAAGAAGATTCAAAGAGAGTGAGATGCCAGCTCCTTTCATTCAGTCAGTAGCTTCAAACATTTCTGGACGTTTTTCAATGGAAAAAATCAATGAATATTGTAAATGCACAAACTGTAATATCTCCACATTGCAAGGTGCAATTCTGAAATTTTTTGCTTTTTCCTGCTACTCCTAGCATGATAAAGAAGATTCAAAGAGAGTGAGATGCCAGCTCCTTTCATTCAGTCAGTAGCTTCAAACATTTCTGGACGTTTTTCAATGGCAAAAATCAATGAATATTGTAAATGCACAAACAGTAATATCTCCACATTGCAAGGTGCAATTCTGAAATTTTTTGCTTTTTCCTGCTAATCCTAGCATGATAAAGAAGATTCAAAGAGAGTGAGATGCCAGCTCCTTTCATTCAGTCAGTAGCTTCAAACATTTCTGGACGTTTTTCAATGGCAAAAATCAATGAATATTGTAAATGCACAAACAGTAATATCTCCACATTTCAAGGTGCAATTCTGAAATTTTTTGCTTTTTCCTGCTAATCCTAGCATGATAAAGAAGATTCAAAGAGAGTGAGATGCCAGCTCCTTTCATTCAGTCAGTAGCTTCAATCATTTCTGGTATATGAATAACATGATGTTTTTCAATGGCAAAAATCAATGAATATTGTAAATGCACAAACAGTAATTTCTCCGCATTGCAAGGTGCAATTCTGAAATTTTTTGCTTTTTCCTGCTCCTCTTAGCATGATAAATAAGATTCAAAGAGAGTGAGATGCCAGCTCCTTTCATTCAGTCAGTAGCTTCAAACATTTCTGGTATAAACATTTCTGGACGTTTTTCAATGGCAAAAATCAATGAATATTGTAAATGCACAAACAGTAATATCTCCACATTGCAAGGTGCAATTCTGAAATTTTTTGCTTTTTCCTGCTAACCCTAGCATGATAAAGAAGATTCAAAGAGAGTGAGATGCCAGCTCCTTTCATTCAGTCAGTAGCTTCAAACATTTCTGGACGTTTTTCAATGGCAAAAATCAATGAATATTGTAAATGCACAAACAGTAATATCTCCACATTGCAAGGTGCAATTCTGAAATTTTTTGCTTTTTCCTGCTAATCCTATCATGATAAAGAAGATTCAAAGAGAGTGAGATGCCAGCTCCTTTCATTCAGTCAGTAGCTTCAAACATTTCTGGACGTGTTTCAATGGCAAAAATCAATAAATATTGTAAATGCACAAACAGTAATTTCTCCGCATTGCAAGATGCAATTCTGAAATTTTTTGCTTTTTCCTGCTCCTCTTAGCATGATAAAGAAGATTCAAAGAGAGTGAGATGCCAGCTCCTTTCATTCAGTCAGTAGCTTCAATCATTTCTGGACGTTTTTCAATGGCAAAAATCAATGAATATTGTAAATGCACAAGCAGTAATTTCTCCGCATTGCAAGGTGCAATTCTGAAATTTTAAGCTTTTTCCTGCTCCTCTTAGCATGATAAAGAAGATTCAAAGAGAGTGAGATGCCAGCTCCTTTCATTCAGTCAGTGGCTTCAATCATTTCTGGATGTTTTTCAATGGCAAAAATCAATGAATATTGTAAATGCACAAACAGTAATTTCTCCGCATTGCAAGATGCAATTCTGAAATTTTTTGCTTTTTCCTGCTCCTCTTAGCATGAAAAAGAAGATTCAAAGAGAGTGAGATGCCAGCTCCTTTCATTCAGTCAGTAGCTTCAATCATTTCTGGTATATGAATAACATGATGTTTTTCAATGGCAAAAATCAATGAATATTGTAAATGCACAAACAGTAATTTCTCCGCATTGCATAGTGCAATTCTGAATTTTTTTGCTTTTTCCTGCTCCTCTTAGCATGATAAAGAAGATTCAAAGAGAGTGAGATGCCAGCTCCTTTCATTCAGTCAGTAGCTTCAATCATTTCTGGACGTTTTTCAATGGCAAAAATCAATGAATATTGTAAATGCACAAACAGTAATTTCTCCGCATTGCAAGGTGCAATTCTGAAATTTTTTGCTTTTTCCTGCTCCTCTTAGCATGATAAAGAAGATTCAAAGAGAGTGAGATGCCAACTCCTTTCATTCAGTCAGTAGCTTCAATCATTTCTGGACGTTTTTCAATGGCAAAAATCAATGAATATTGTAAATGCACAAACAGTAATTTCTCCGCATTGCAAGGTGCAATTCTGAAATTTTTTGCTTTTTCCTGCTCCTCTTAGCATGATAAAGAAGATTCAAAGAGAGTGAGATGCCAAGCTCCTTTCATTCAGTCAGTAGCTTCAAACATTTCTGGTATATGAATAACATGATGTTTTTCAATGGCAAAAATCAATGAATATTGTAAATGCACAAACAGTAATTTCTCCGCATTGCAAGGTGCAATTCTGAAATTTTTTGCTTTTTCCTGCTCCTCTTAGCATGATAAAGAAGATTCAAAGAGAGTGAGATGCCAGCTCCTTTCATTCAGTCAGTAGCTTCAATCATTTCTGGACGTTTTTCAATGGCAAAAATCAATGAATATTGTAAATGCACAAACAGTAATTTCTCCGCATTGCAAGGTTTCAGAATTGCACCTTGCAATGTGGAGATCTTACTGTTTGTGCATTTACAGTATTCATTGATTTTTGCCATTGAAAAACGTCCAGAAATGTTTGAAGCTACTGACTGAATGAAGGGAGCTGGCATCTCACTCACTTTGAATGTTCTTTATCATGCTAGGATTAGCAGGAAAAAGCAAAAAATTTCAGAATTGCACCTTGCAATGTGGAGATATTACTGTTTGTGCATTTACAATATTCATTGATTTTTGCCATTGAAAAACATCATGTTATTCATATACAGGAAATGTTTGAAGCTACTGACTGAATGAAAGGATCTGGCATCTCACTATCTTTGAATCTTCTTTATCATGCTAGGATTAGCAGGAAAAAGCAAAAAATTTCAGAATTGCACCTTGCAATGTTTAGATATTACTGTTTGTGCATTTACAATATTCATTGATTTTTGCCATTGAAAAACGTCCAGAAATGTTTGAAGCTACTGACTGAATGAAAGGAGCTGGCATCTCACTCTATTTGAATCTTCTTTATCATGCTAGGATTAGCAGGAAAAAGCAAAAAATTTCAGAATTGCACCTTGCAATGTGGAGATATTACTGTTTGTGCATTTACAATATTCATTGATTTTTGCCATTGAAAAACGTCCAGAAATGTTTGAAGCTACTGACTGAATGAAAGGAGCTGGCATCTCACTCTCTTTGAATCTTCTTTATCATGCTAGGAGTAGCAGGAAAAAGCAAAAAATTTCAGAATTGCACCTTGCAATGTGGAGATATTACTGTTTGTGCATTTACAATATTCATTGATTTTTGCCATTGAAAAACGTCCAGAAATGTTTGAAGCTACTGACTGAATGAAAGGAGCTGGCATCTCACTCTCTTTGAATCTTCTTTATCATGCTAGGATTAGCAGGAAAAAGCAAAAAATTTCAGAATTGCACCTTGCAATGTGGAGATATTACTGTTTGTGCATTTACAATATTCATTGATTTTTGCCATTGAAAAACATCATGTTATTCATATACCAGAAATGTTTGAGGCTACTGACTGAATGAAAGGACCTGGCATCTCACTCTCTTTGAATCTTCTTTATCATGCTAGGATTAGCAGGAAAAAGCAAAAAATTTCAGAATTGCACCTTGCAATGTGGAGATATTACTGTTTGTGCATTTACAATATTCCTTGATTTTTGCCATTGAAAAACGTCCAGAAATGTTTGAAGCTACTGACTGAATGAAAGGAGCTGGCATCTCACTCTATTTGAATATTCTTTATCATGCTAGGATTAGCAGGAAAAAGCAAAAAATTTCAGAATTGCACCTTGCAATGTGGAGATATTACTGTTTGTACATTTACAATATTCATTGATTTTTGCCATTGAAAAACGTCCAGAAATGTTTATACCAGAAATGTTTGAAGCTACTGACTGAATGAAAGGAGCTGGCATCTCACTCTCTTTGAATATTCTTTATCATGCTAAGAGGAGCAGGAAAAAGCAAAAAAATTCAGAATTGCACCTTGCAATGCGGAGAAATTACTGTTTGTGCATTTACAATATTCATTGATTTTTGCCATTGAAAAACGTCCAGAAATGATTGAAGCTACTGACTGAATGAAAGGAGCTGGCATCTCACTCTCTTTGAATCTTCTTTATCATGCTAAGAGGAGCAGGAAAAAGCAAAAAATTTCAGAATTGCACCTTGCAATGTGGAGAAATTACTGTTTGTGCATTTACAATATTCATTGATTTTTGCCATTGAAAAACATCATGTTATTCATACCCAGAAATGATTGAAGCTACTGACTGAATGAAAGGAGCTGGCATCTCACTCTCTTTGAATCTTCTTTATCATGCTAAGAGGAGCAGGAAAAAGCAAAACATTTCAGAATTGCACCTTGCAATGCGGAGAAATTACTGTTTGTGCATTTACAATATTCATTGATTTTTGCCATTGAAAAACGTCCAGAAATGATTGAAGCTACTGACTGAATGAAAGGAGCTGGCATCTCACTCTCTTTGAAACTTCTTTATCATGCTAAGAGGAGCAGGAAAAAGCAAAAAATTTCAGAATTGCACCTTGCAATGCGGAGAAATTACTGTTTGTGCATTTACAATATTCATTGATTTTTGCCATTGAAAAACGTCCAGAAATGATTGAAGCTACTGACTGAATGAAAGGAGCTGGCATCTCACTCTCTTTGAATCTTCTTTACCATGCTAAGAGGAGCAGGAAAAAGCAAAAAATTTCAGAATTGCACCTTGCAATGCGGAGAAATTACTGTTTGTGCATTTACAATATTCATTGATTTTTGCCATTGAAAAACATCATGTTATTCATATACCAGAAATGATTGAAGCTACTGACTGAATGAAAGGAGCTGGCATCTCACTCTCTTTGAATCTTCTTTATCATGCTAGGATTAGCAGGAAAAAGCAAAAAATTTCAGAATTGCACCTTGCAATGCGGAGATATTACTGTTTGTGCATTTACAATATTCATTGATTTTTGCCATTGAAAAACGTCCAGAAATGTTTATACCAGAAATGTTTGAAGCTACTGACTGAATGAAAGGAGCTGGCATCTCACTCTCTTTGAATCTTCTTTATCATGCTAAGAGGAGCAGGAAAAAGCAAAAAAATTCAGAATTGCACCTTGCAATGCGGAGAAATTACTGTTTGTGCATTTACAATATTCATTGATTTTTGCCATTGAAAAATGTCCAGAAATGATTGAAGCTACTGACTGAATGAAAGGAGCTGGCATCTCACTCTCTTTGAATCTTCTTTATCATGCTAAGAGGAGCAGGAAAAAGCAAAAAATTTCAGAATTGCACCTTGCAATGCGGAGAAATTACTGTTTGTGCATTTACAATATTCATTGATTTTTGCCATTGAAAAACGTCCAGAAATGATTGAAGCTACTGACTAAATGAAAGGAGCTGGCATCTCACTCTCTTTGAATCTTCTTTATCATGCTAAGAGGAGCAGGAAAAAGCAAAAAATTTCAGAATTGCACCTTGCAATGTGGAGAAATTACTGTTTGTGCATTTACAATATTCATTGATTTTTGCCATTGAAAAACATCATGTTATTCATACCCAGAAATGATTGAAGCTACTGACTGAATGAAAGGAGCTGGCATCTCACTCTCTTTGAATCTTCTTTATCATGCTAAGAGGAGCAGGAAAAAGCAAAACATTTCAGAATTGCACCTTGCAATGCGGAGAAATTACTGTTTGTGCATTTACAATATTCATTGATTTTTGCCATTGAAAAACGTCCAGAAATGATTGAAGCTACTGACTGAATGAAAGGAGCTGGCATCTCACTCTCTTTGAATCTTCTTTATCATGCTAAGAGGAGCAGGAAAAAGCAAAAAATTTCAGAATTGCACCTTGCAATGCGGAGAAATTACTGTTTGTGCATTTACAATATTCATTGATTTTTGCCATTGAAAAACGTCCAGAAATGATTGAAGCTACTGACTGAATGAAAGGAGCTGGCATCTCACTCTCTTTGAATCTTCTTTACCATGCTAAGAGGAGCAGGAAAAAGCAAAAAATTTCAGAATTGCACCTTGCAATGCGGAGAAATTACTGTTTGTGCATTTAGAATATTCATTGATTTTTGCCATTGAAAAACATCATGTTATTCATATACCAGAAATGATTGAAGCTACTGACTGAATGAAAGGAGCTGGCATCTCACTCTCTTTGAATCTTCTTTATCATGCTAAGATCAGCAGGAAAAAGCAAAAAATTTCAGAATTGCACCTTGCAATGCGTTGAAATTACTGTTTGTGCATTTACAATATTCATTGATTTTTGCCATTGAAAAACATCATGTTATTCATACCCAGAAATGATTGAAGCTACTGACTGAATGAAAGGAGCTGGCATCTCACTCTCTTTGAATCTTCTTTATCATGCTAAGAGGAGCAGGAAAAAGCAAAACATTTCAGAATTGCACCTTGCAATGCGGAGAAATTACTGTTTGTGCATTTACAATATTCATTGATTTTTGCCATTGAAAAACGTCCAGAAATGATTGAAGCTACTGACTGAATGAAAGGAGCTGGCATCTCACTCTCTTTGAATCTTCTTTATCATGCTAAGAGGAGCAGGAAAAAGCAAAAAATTTCAGAATTGCACCTTGCAATGCGGAGAAATTACTGTTTGTGCATTTACAATATTCATTGATTTTTGCCATTGAAAAACGTCCAGAAATGATTGAAGCTACTGACTGAATGAAAGGAGCTGGCATCTCACTCTCTTTGAATCTTCTTTACCATGCTAAGAGGAGCAGGAAAAAGCAAAAAATTTCAGAATTGCACCTTGCAATGCGGAGAAATTACTGTTTGTGCATTTACAATATTCATTGATTTTTGCCATTGAAAAACATCATGTTATTCATATACCAGAAATGATTGAAGCTACTGACTGAATGAAAGGAGCTGGCATCTCACTCTCTTTGAATCTTCTTTATCATGCTAGGATTAGCAGGAAAAAGCAAAAAATTTCAGAATTGCACCTTGCAATGTGGAGATATTACTGTTTGTGCATTTACAATATTCATTGATTTTTGCCATTGAAAAACGTCCAGAAATGTTTATACCAGAAATGTTTGAAGCTACTGACTGAATGAAAGGAGCTGGCATCTCACTCTCTTTGAATCTTCTTTATCATGCTAAGAGGAGCAGGAAAAAGCAAAAAAATTCAGAATTGCACCTTGCAATGCGGAGAAATTACTGTTTGTGCATTTACAATATTCATTGATTTTTGCCATTGAAAAATGTCCAGAAATGATTGAAGCTACTGACTGAATGAAAGGAGCTGGCATCTCACTCTCTTTGAATCTTCTTTATCATGCTAAGAGGAGCAGGAAAAAGCAAAAAATTTCAGAATTGCACCTTGCAATGCGGAGAAATTACTGTTTGTGCATTTACAATATTCATTGATTTTTGCCATTGAAAAACGTCCAGAAATGATTGAAGCTACTGACTGAATGAAAGGAGCTGGCATCTCACTCTCTTTGAATCTTCTTTATCATGCTAAGAGGAGCAGGAAAAAGCAAAAAATTTCAGAATTGCACCTTGCAATGTGGAGAAATTACTGTTTGTGCATTTACAATATTCATTGATTTTTGCCATTGAAAAACATCATGTTATTCATACCCAGAAATGATTGAAGCTACTGACTGAATGAAAGGAGCTGGCATCTCACTCTCTTTGAATCTTCTTTATCATGCTAAGAGGAGCAGGAAAAAGCAAAACATTTCAGAATTGCACCTTGCAATGCGGAGAAATTACTGTTTGTGCATTTACAATATTCATTGATTTTTGCCATTGAAAAACGTCCAGAAATGATTGAAGCTACTGACTGAATGAAAGGAGCTGGCATCTCACTCTCTTTGAATCTTCTTTATCATGCTAAGAGGAGCAGGAAAAAGCAAAAAATTTCAGAATTGCACCTTGCAATGCGGAGAAATTACTGTTTGTGCATTTACAATATTCATTGATTTTTGCCATTGAAAAACGTCCAGAAATGATTGAAGCTACTGACTGAATGAAAGGAGCTGGCATCTCACTCTCTTTGAATCTTCTTTACCATGCTAAGAGGAGCAGGAAAAAGCAAAAAATTTCAGAATTGCACCTTGCAATGCGGAGAAATTCCTGTTTGTGCATTTACAATATTCATTGATTTTTGCCATTGAAAAACATCATGTTATTCATATACCAGAAATGATTGAAGCTACTGACTGAATGAAAGGAGCTGGCATCTCACTCTCTTTGAATCTTCTTTATCATGCTAAGAGGAGCAGGAAAAAGCAAAAAATTTCAGAATTGCACCTTGCAATGCGGAGAAATTACTGTTTGTGCATTTACAATATTCATTGATTTTTGCCATTGAAAAACGTCCAGAAGTGATTGAAGCTACTGACTGAATGAAAGGAGCTGGCATCTCACTCTCTTTGAATCTTCTTTATCATGCTAAGAGGAGCAGGAAAAAGCAAAAAAATTCAGAATTGCACCTTGCAATGCGGAGAAATTACTGTTTGTGCATTTACAATATTCATTGATTTTTGCCATTGAAAAACGTCCAGAAATGATTGAAGCTACTGACTGAATGAAAGGAGCTGGCATCTCACTCTCTTTGAATCTTCTTTACCATGCTAAGAGGAGCAGGAAAAAGCAAAAAATTTCAGAATTGCACCTTGCAATGCGGAGAAATTACTGTTTGTGCAGTTACAATATTCATTGATTTTTGCCATTGAAAAACATCATGTTATTCATATACCAGAAATGATTGAAGCTACTGACTGAATGAAAGGAGCTGGCATCTCACTCTCTTTGAATCTTCTTTATCATGCTAAGAGGAGCAGGAAAAAGCAAAAAATTTCAGAATTGCACCTTGCAATGCGGAGAAATTACTGTTTGTGCATTTACAATATTCATTGATTTTTGCCATTGAAAAATGTCCAGAAATGATTGAAGCTACTGACTGAATGAAAGGAGCTGGCATCTCACTCTCTTTGAATCTTCTTTATCATGCTAAGAGGAGCAGGAAAAAGCAAAAAATTTCAGAATTGCACCTTGCAATGCGGAGAAATTACTGTTTGTGCATTTACAATATTCATTGATTTTTGCCATTGAAAAACGTCCAGAAATGATTGAAGCTACTGACTGAATGAAAGGAGCTGGCATCTCACTCTCTTTGAATCTTCTTTATCATGCTAAGAGGAGCAGGAAAAAGCAAAAAATTTCAGAATTGCACCTTGCAATGCGGAGAAATTACTGTTTGTGCATTTACAATATTCATTGATTTTTGCCATTGAAAAACGTCCAGAAATGATTGAAGCTACTGACTGAATGAAAGGAGCTGGCATCTCACTCTCTTTGAATCTTCTTTACCATGCTAAGAGGAGCAGGAAAAAGCAAAAAATTTCAGAATTGCACCTTGCAATGCGGAGAAATTACTGTTTGTGCATTTACAATATTCATTGATTTTTGCCATTGAAAAACATCATGTTATTCATATACCAGAAATGATTGAAGCTACTGACTGAATGAAAGGAGCTGGCATCTCACTCTCTTTGAATCTTCTTTATCATGCTAAGAGGAGCAGGAAAAAGCAAAAAATTTCAGAATTGCACCTTGCAATGCGGAGAAATTACTGTTTGTGCATTTACAATATTCATTGATTTTTGCCATTGAAAAACGTCCAGAAGTGATTGAAGCTACTGACTGAATGAAAGGAGCTGGCATCTCACTCTCTTTGAATCTTCTTTATCATGCTAAGAGGAGCAGGAAAAAGCAAAAAAATTCAGAATTGCACCTTGCAATGCGGAGAAATTACTGTTTGTGCATTTACAATATTCATTGATTTTTGCCATTGAAAAACGTCCAGAAATGATTGAAGCTACTGACTGAATGAAAGGAGCTGGCATCTCACTCTCTTTGAATCTTCTTTACCATGCTAAGAGGAGCAGGAAAAAGCAAAAAATTTCAGAATTGCACCTTGCAATGCGGAGAAATTACTGTTTGTGCAGTTAAAATATTCATTGATTTTTGCCATTGAAAAACATCATGTTATTCATATACCAGAAATGATTGAAGCTACTGACTGAATGAAAGGAGCTGGCATCTCCCTCTCTTTGAATCTTCTTTATCATGCTAAGAGGAGCAGGAAAAAGCAAAAAATTTCAGAATTGCACCTTGCAATGCGGAGAAATTACTGTTTGTGCATTTACAATATTCATTGATTTTTGCCATTGAAAAACGTCCAGAAATGATTGAAGCTACTGACTGAATGAAAGGAGCTGGCATCTCACTCTCTTTGAATCTTCTTTATCATGCTAAGAGGAGCAGGAGAAAGCAAAAAATTTCAGAATTGCACCTTGCAATGCGGAGAAATTACTGTTTGTGCATTTACAATATTCATTGATTTTTGCCATTGAAAAACGTCCAGAAATGATTGAAGCTACTGACTGAATGAAAGGACCTGGCATGTAACTCTCTTTGAGTCTTCTTTATCATGCTAAGAGGAGCAGGAAAAAGCAAAAAATTTCAGAATTGCACCTTGCAATGCGGAGAAATTACTCTTTGTGCATTTACAATATTCATTGATTTTTGCCATTGAAAAACATCATGTTATTCATTTACCAGAAATGTTTGAAGCTACTGACTGAATGAAAGAAGCTGGCATCTCACTATCTTTGAATCTTCTTTATCATGCTAAGAGGAGCAGGAAAAAGCAAAAAATTTCAGAATTCCACCTTACAATGCGGAGAAATTACTGTTTGTGCATATACAATATTCATTGATTTTTGCCATTGAAAAACGTCCAGAAATGTTTGAAGCTACTGACTGAATGAAAGGAGCTGGCATCTCACTCTATTTGAATATTCTTTATCATGCTAGGATTAGCAGGAAAAAGCAAAAAATTTCAGAATTGCACCTTGCAATGTGGAGATATTACTGTTTGTGCATTTACAATATTCATTGATTTTTGCCATTGAAAAACGTCCAGAAATGTTTATACCAGAAATGTTTGAAGCTACTGACTGAATGAAAGGAGCTGGCATCTCACTCTCTTTGAATCTTCTTTATCATGCTAAGAGGAGCAGGAAAAAGCAAAAAAATTCAGAATTGCACCTTGCAATGCGGAGAAATTACTGTTTGTGCATTTACAATATTCATTGATTTTTGCCATTGAAAAATGTCCAGAAATGATTGAAGCTACTGACTGAATGAAAGGAGCTGGCATCTCACTCTCTTTGAATCTTCTTTATCATGCTAAGAGGAGCAGGAAAAAGCAAAAAATTTCAGAATTGCACCTTGCAATGCGGAGAAATTACTGTTTGTGCATTTACAATATTCATTGATTTTTGCCATTGAAAAACGTCCAGAAATGATTGAAGCTACTGACTGAATGAAAGGATCTGGCATCTCACTCTCTTTGAATCTTCTTTATCATGCTAAGAGGAGCAGGAAAAAGCAAAAAATTTCAGAATTGCACCTTGCAATGTGGAGAAATTACTGTTTGTGCATTTACAATATTCATTGATTTTTGCCATTGAAAAACATCATGTTATTCATACCCAGAAATGATTGAAGCTACTGACTGAATGAAAGGAGCTGGCATCTCACTCTCTTTGAATCTTCTTTATCATGCTAAGAGGAGCAGGAAAAAGCAAAACATTTCAGAATTGCACCTTGCAATGCGGAGAAATTACTGTTTGTGCATTTACAATATTCATTGATTTTTGCCATTGAAAAACGTCCAGAAATGATTGAAGCTACTGACTGAATGAAAGGAGCTGGCATCTCACTCTCTTTGAATCTTCTTTATCATGCTAAGAGGAGCAGGAAAAAGCAAAAAATTTCAGAATTGCACCTTGCAATGCGGAGAAATTACTGTTTGTGCATTTACAATATTCATTGATTTTTGCCATTGAAAAACGTCCAGAAATGATTGAAGCTACTGACTGAATGAAAGGAGCTGGCATCTCACTCTCTTTGAATCTTCTTTACCATGCTAAGAGGAGCAGGAAAAAGCAAAAAATTTCAGAATTGCACCTTGCAATGCGGAGAAATTACTGTTTGTGCAGTTACAATATTCATTGATTTTTGCCATTGAAAAACATCATGTTATTCATATACCAGAAATGATTGAAGCTACTGACTGAATGAAAGGAGCTGGCATCTCACTCTCTTTGAATCTTCTTTATCATGCTAAGAGGAGCAGGAAAAAGCAAAAAATTTCAGAATTGCACCTTGCAATGCGGAGAAATTACTGTTTGTGCATTTACAATATTCATTGATTTTTGCCATTGAAAAACGTCCAGAAATGATTGAAGCTACTGACTGAATGAAAGGAGCTGGCATCTCACTCTCTTTGAATCTTCTTTATCATGCTAAGAGGAGCAGGAAAAAGCAAAAAATTTCAGAATTGCACCTTGCAATGCGGAGAAATTACTGTTTGTGCATTTACAATATTCATTGATTTTTGCCATTGAAAAACGTCCAGAAATGATTGAAGCTACTGACTGAATGAAAGGAGCTGGCATGTAACTCTCTTTGAGTCTTCTTTATCATGCTAAGAGGAGCAGGAAAAAGCAAAAAATTTCAGAATTGCACCTTGCAATGCGGAGAAATTACTCTTTGTGCATTTACAATATTCATTGATTTTTGCCATTGAAAAACATCATGTTATTCATTTACCAGAAATGTTTGAAGCTACTGACTGAATGAAAGAAGCTGGCATCTCACTATCTTTGAATCTTCTTTATCATGCTAAGAGGAGCAGGAAAAAGCAAAAAATTTCAGAATTCCACCTTACAATGCGGAGAAATTACTGTTTGTGCATATACAATATTCATTGATTTTTGCCATTGAAAAACGTCCAGAAAAGATTGAAGCTACTGACTGAATGAAAGGAGCTGGCATCTCACTCTCTTTGAATCTTCTTTATCATGCTAAGAGGAGCAGGAAAAAGCAAAAAATTTCAGAATTGCACCTTGCAATGCGGAGAAATTACTGTTTGTGCATTTACAATATTCATTGATTTTTGCCATTGAAAAACATCATGTTATTCATATACCAGAAATGTTTGAAGCTACTGACTGAATGAAAGGAGCTGGCATCTCACTCTCTTTGAATCTTCTTTATCATGCTAAGAGGAGCAGGAAAAAGCAAAAAATTTCAGAATTGCACCTTGCAATGCGGAGAAATTACTGTTTGTGCATTTACAATATTCATTGATTTTTGCCATTGAAAAACGTCCAGAAATGATTGAAGCTACTGACTGAATGAAAGGAGCTGGCATCTCACTCTCTTTGAATCTTCTTTATCATGCTAAGAGGAGCAGGAAAAAGCAAAAAAATTCAGAATTGCACCTTGCAATGCGGAGAAATTATTGTTTGTGCATTTACAATATTCATTGATTTTTGCCATTGAAAAACATCATGTTATTCATATACCAGAAATGATTGAAGCTACTGACTGAATGAAAGGAGCGGGCATCTCACTCTCTTTGAATCTTCTTTATCATGCTAAGAGGAGCAGGAAAAAGCAAAAAATTTCAGAATTGCACGTTGCAATGCGGAGAAATTACTGTTTGTGCATTTACAATATTCATTGATTTTTGCCATTGAAAAACGTCCAGAAATGATTGAAGCTACTGACTGAATGAAAGGAGCTGGCATCTCACTCTCTTTGAATCTTCTTTATCATGCTAGGATTAGCAGGAAAAAGCAAAAAATTTCAGAATTGCACCTTGCAATGTGGAGATATTACTGTTTGTGCATTTACAATATTCATTGATTTTTGCCATTGAAAAACGTCCAGAAATGTTTGAAGCTACTGACTGAATGAAAGGAGCTGGCATCTCACTCTCTTTGAATCTTCTTTATCATGCTAGGATTAGCAGGAAAAAGCAAAAAATTTCAGAATTGCACCTTGCAATGTGGAGATATTACTGTTTGTGCATTTACAATATTCATTGATTTTTGCCATTGAAAAACGTACAGAAATGTTTGAAGCTACTGACTGAATGAAAGGAGCTGGCATCTCACTCTCTTTGAATCTTCTTTATCATGCTAGGAGTAGCAGGAAAAAGCAAAAAATTTCAGAATTGCACCTTGCAATGTGGAGATATTACTGTTTGTGCATTTACAATATTCATTGATTTTTGCCATTGAAAAACGTCCAGAAATGTTTGAAGCTACTGACTGAATGAAAGGAGCTGGCATCTCACTCTCTTTGAATCTTCTTTATCATGCTAGGATTAGCAGGAAAAAGCAAAAAATTTCAGAATTGCACCTTGCAATGTGGAGATATTACTGTTTGTGCATTTACAATATTCATTGATTTTTGCCATTAAAAAACATCATGTTATTCATATACCAGAAATGTTTGAGGCTACTGACTGAATGAAAGGACCTGGCATCTCACTCTCTTTGAATCTTCTTTATCATGCTAGGATTAGCAGGAAAAAGCAAAAAATTTCAGAATTGCACCTTGCAATGTGGAGATATTACTGTTTGTGCATTTACAATATTCATTGATTTTTGCCATTGAAAAACGTCCAGAAATGTTTGAAGCTACTGACTGAATGAAAGGAGCTGGCATCTCACTCTATTTGAATATTCTTTATCATGCTAGGATTAGCAGGAAAAAGCAAAAAATTTCAGAATTGCACCTTGCAATGTGGAGATATTACTGTTTGTGCATTTACAATATTCATTGATTTTTGCCATTGAAAAACGTCCAGAAATGTTTATACCAGAAATGTTTGAAGTTACTGACTGAATGAAAGGAGCTGGCATCTCACTCTCTTTGAATCTTCTTTATCATGCTAAGAGGAGCAGGAAAAAGCAAAAAAATTCAGAATTGCACCTTGCAATGCGGAGAAATTACTGTTTGTGCATTTTCAATATTCATTGATTTTTGCCATTGAAAAACGTCCAGAAATGATTGAAGCTACTGACTGAATGAAAGGAGCTGGCATCTCACTCTCTTTGAATCTTCTTTATCATGCTAAGAGGAGCAGGAAAAAGCAAAAAATTTCAGAATTGCACCTTGCAATGCGGAGAAATTACTGTTTGTGCATTTACAATATTCATTGATTTTTGCCATTGAAAAACGTCCAGAAATGATTGAAGCTACTGACTGAATGAAAGGAGCTGGCATCTCACTCTCTTTGAATCTTCTTTATCATGCTAAGAGGAGCAGGAAAAAGCAAAAAATTTCAGAATTGCACCTTGCAATGTGGAGAAATTACTGTTTGTGCATTTACAATATTCATTGATTTTTGCCATTGAAAAACGTCCAGAAATGATTGAAGCTACTGACTGAATGAAAGGAGCTGGCATGTAACTCTCTTTGAGTCTTCTTTATCATGCTAAGAGGAGCAGGAAAAAGCAAAAAATTTCAGAATTGCACCTTGCAATGCGGAGAAATTACTCTTTGTGCATTTACAATATTCATTGATTTTTGCCATTGAAAAACATCATGTTATTCATTTACCAGAAATGTTTGAAGCTACTGACTGAATGAAAGAAGCTGGCATCTCACTATCTTTGAATCTTCTTTATCATGCTAAGAGGAGCAGGAAAAAGCAAAAAATTTCAGAATTCCACCTTACAATGCGGAGAAATTACTGTTTGTGCATATACAATATTCATTGATTTTTGCCATTGAAAAACGTCCAGAAAAGATTGAAGCTACTGACTGAATGAAAGGAGCTGGCATCTCACTCTCTTTGAATCTTCTTTATCATGCTAAGAGGAGCAGGAAAAAGCAAAAAATTTCAGAATTGCACCTTGCAATGCGGAGAAATTACTGTTTGTGCATTTACAATATTCATTGATTTTTGCCATTGAAAAACATCATGTTATTCATATACCAGAAATGTTTGAAGCTACTGACTGAATGAAAGGAGCTGGCATCTCACTCTCTTTGAATCTTCTTTATCATGCTAAGAGGAGCAGGAAAAAGCAAAAAATTTCAGAATTGCACCTTGCAATGCGGAGAAATTACTGTTTGTGCATTTACAATATTCATTGATTTTTGCCATTGAAAAACGTCCAGAAATGATTGAAGCTACTGACTGAATGAAAGGAGCTGGCATCTCACTCTCTTTGAATCTTCTTTATCATGCTAAGAGGAGCAGGAAAAAGCAAAAAAATTCAGAATTGCACCTTGCAATGCGGAGAAATTACTGTTTGTGCATTTACAATATTCATTGATTTTTGCCATTGAAAAACATCATGTTATTCATATACCAGAAATGATTGAAGCTACTGACTGAATGAAAGGAGCGGGCATCTCACTCTCTTTGAATCTTCTTTATCATGCTAAGAGGAGCAGGAAAAAGCAAAAAATTTCAGAATTGCACGTTGCAATGCGGAGAAATTACTGTTTGTGCATTTACAATATTCATTGATTTTTGCCATTGAAAAACGTCCAGAAATGATTGAAGCTACTGACTGAATGAAAGGAGCTGGCATCTCACTCTCTTTGAATCTTCTTTATCATGCTAGGATTAGCAGGAAAAAGCAAAAAATTTCAGAATTGCACCTTGCAATGTGGAGATATTACTGTTTGTGCATTTACAATATTCATTGATTTTTGCCATTGAAAAACGTCCAGAAATGTTTGAAGCTACTGACTGAATGAAAGGAGCTGGCATCTCACTCTCTTTGAATCTTCTTTATCATGCTAAGAGGAGCAGGAAAAAGCAAAAAAATTCAGAATTGCACCTTGCAATGCGGAGAAATTACTGTTTGTGCATTTTCAATATTCATTGATTTTTGCCATTGAAAAACGTCCAGAAATGATTGAAGCTACTGACTGAATGAAAGGAGCTGGCATCTCACTCTCTTTGAATCTTCTTTATCATGCTAAGAGGAGCAGGAAAAAGCAAAAAATTTCAGAATTGCACCTTGCAATGTGGAGAAATTACTGTTTGTGCATTTACAATATTCATTGATTTTTGCCATTGAAAAACATCATGTTATTCATACCCAGAAATGATTGAAGCTACTGACTGAATGAAAGGAGCTGGCATCTCACTCTCTTTGAATCTTCTTTATCATGCTAAGAGGAGCAGGAAAAAGCAAAAAATTTCAGAATTGCACCTTGCAATGCGGAGAAATTACTGTTTGTGCATTTACAATATTCATTGATTTTTGCCATTGAAAAACGTCCAGAAATGATTGAAGCTACTGACTGAATGAAAGGAGCTGGCATCTCACTCTCTTTGAATCTTCTTTACCATGCTAAGAGGAGCAGGAAAAAGCAAAAAATTTCAGAATTGCACCTTGCAATGCGGAGAAATTACTGTTTGTGCATTTACAATATTCATTGATTTTTGCCATTGAAAAACATCATGTTATTCATATACCAGAAATGATTGAAGCTACTGACTGAATGAAAGGAGCTGGCATCTCACTCTCTTTGAATCTTCTTTATCATGCTAAGAGGAGCAGGAAAAAGCAAAAAATTTCAGAATTGCACCTTGCAATGCGGAGAAATTACTGTTTGTGCATTTACAATATTCATTGATTTTTGCCATTGAAAAACGTCCAGAAAAGATTGAAGCTACTGACTGAATGAAAGGAGCTGGCATCTCACTCTCTTTGAATCTTCTTTATCATGCTAAGAGGAGCAGGAAAAAGCAAAAAATTTCAGAATTGCACCTTGCAATGCGGAGAAATTACTGTTTGTGCATTTACAATATTCATTGATTTTTGCCATTGAAAAACATCATGTTATTCATATACCAGAAATGTTTGAAGCTACTGACTGAATGAAAGGAGCTGGCATCTCACTCTCTTTGAATCTTCTTTATCATGCTAAGAGGAGCAGGAAAAAGCAAAAAATTTCAGAATTGCACCTTGCAATGCGGAGAAATTACTGTTTGTGCATTTACAATATTCATTGATTTTTGCCATTGAAAAACGTCCAGAAATGATTGAAGCTACTGACTGAATGAAAGGAGCTGGCATCTCACTCTCTTTGAATCTTCTTTATCATGCTAAGAGGAGCAGGAAAAAGCAAAAAAATTCAGAATTGCACCTTGCAATGCGGAGAAATTACTGTTTGTGCATTTACAATATTCATTGATTTTTGCCATTGAAAAACATCATGTTATTCATATACCAGAAATGATTGAAGCTACTGACTGAATGAAAGGAGCGGGCATCTCATTCTCTTTGAATCTTCTTTTTCATGCTAAGAGGAGCAGGAAAAAGCAAAAAATTTCAGAATTGCACCTTGCAATGCGGAGAAATTACTGTTTGTGCATTTACAATATTCATTGATTTTTGCCATTGAAAAACGTCCAGAAATGATTGAAGCTACTGACTGAATGAAAGGAGCTGGCATCTCACTCTCTTTGAATCTTCTTTATCATGCTAAGAGGAGCAGGAAAAAGCAAAAAATTTCAGAATTGCACCTTGCAATGCGGAGAAATTACTGCTTGTGCATTTACAATATTCATTGATTTTTGCCATTGAAAAACGTCCAGAAATGATTGAAGCTACTGACTGAATGAAAGGAGCTGGCATCTCACTCTCTTTGAATCTTTATCATGCTAAGAGGAGCAGGAAAAAGCAAAAAATTTCAGAATTGCACCTTGCAATGCGGAGAAATTACTGTTTGTGCATTTACAATATTCATAGATTTTTGCCATTGAAAAACGTCCAGAAATGTTTGAAGCTACTGACTGAATGAAAGGAGCTGGCATCTCACTCTCTTTGAATCTTCTTTATCATGCTAGGATTAGCAGGAAAAAGCAAAAAATTTCAGAATTGCACCTTGCAATGTGGAGATATTACTGTTTGTGCATTTACAATATTCATTGATTTTTGCCATTGAAAAACGTCCAGAAATGTTTGAAGCTACTGACTGAATGAAAGGAGCTGGCATCTCACTCTCTTTGAATCTTCTTTATCATGCTAGGAGTAGCAGGAAAAAGCAAAAAATTTCAGAATTGCACCTTGCAATGTGGAGATATTACTGTTTGTGCATTTACAATATTCATTGATTTTTGCCATTGAAAAACGTCCAGAAATGTTTGAAGCTACTGACTGAATGAAAGGAGCTGGCATCTCACTCTCTTTGAATCTTCTTTATCATGCTAGGATTAGCAGGAAAAAGCAAAAAATTTCAGAATTGCACCTTGCAATATGGAGATATTACTGTTTGTGCATTTACAATATTCATTGATTTTTGCCATTGAAAAACATCATGTTATTCATATACCAGAAATGTTTGAAGCTACTGACTGAATGAAAGGAGCTGGCATCTCATTCTCTTTGAATCTTCTTTATCATGCTAGGATTAGCAGGAAAAAGCAAAAAATTTCAGAATTGAACCTTGCAATGTGGAGATATTACTGTTTGTGCATTTACAATATTCATTGATTTTTGCCATTGAAAAACGTCCAGAAATGTTTGAAGCTACTGACTGAATGAAAGGAGCTGGCATCTCACTCTATTTGAATCTTCTTTATCATGCTAGGATTAGCAGGAAAAAGCAAAAAATTTCAGAATTGCACCTTGCAATGTGGAGATATTACTGTTTGTGCATTTACAATATTCATTGATTTTTGCCATTGAAAAACGTCCAGAAATGTTTATACCAGAAATGTTTGAAGCTACTGACTGAATGAAAGGAGCTGGCATCTCACTCTCTTTGAATCTTCTTTATCATGCTAAGAGGAGCAGGAAAAAGCAAAGAATTTCAGAATTGCACCTTGCAATGCGGAGAAATTACTGTTTGTGCATTTACAATATTCATTGATTTTTGCCATTGAAAAACGTCCAGAAATGACTGAAGCTACTGACTGAATGAAAGGAGCTGGCATCTCACTCTCTTTGAATCTTCTTTATCATGCTAAGAGGAGCAGGAAAAAGCAAAAAATTTCAGAATTGCACCTTGCAATGAGGAGAAATTACTGTTTGTGCATTTACAATATTCATTGATTTTTGCCATTGAAAAACGTCCAGAAATGATTGAAGCTACTGACTGAATGAAAAGAGCTGGCATCTCACTCTCTTTGAATCTTCTTTATCATGCTAAGAGGAGCAGGAAAAAGCAAAAAATTTCAGAATTGCACCTTGCAATGCGGAGAAATTACTGTTTGTGCATTTACAATATTCATTGATTTTTGCCATTGAAAAACATCATGTTATTCATATACCAGAAATGATTGAAGCTACTGACTGAATGAAAGGAGCTGGCATCTCACTCTCTTTGAATCTTCTTTATCATGCTAAGAGGAGCAGGAAAAAGCAAAAAATTTCAGAATTGCACCTTGCAATGTGGAGATATTACTGTTTGTGCATTTACAATATTCATTGATTTTTGCCATTGAAAAACGTCCAGAAATGTTTATACCAGAAATGTTTGAAGCTACTGACTGAATGAAAGGAGCTGGCATCTCACTCTCTTTGAATCATCTTTATCATGCTAAGAGGAGCAGGAAAAATCAAAAAATTTCAGAATTGCACCTTGCAATGCGGAGAAATTACTGTTTGTGCATTTACAATATTCATTGATTTTTGCCATTGAAAAACGTCCAGAAATGACTGAAGCTACTGACTGAATGAAAGGAGCTGGCATCTCACTCTCTGAATCTTCTTTATCATGCTAAGAGGAGCAGGAAAAAGCAAAAAATTTCAGAATTGCACCTTGCAATGCGGAGAAATTACTGTTTGTGCATTTACAATATTCATTGATTTTTGCCATTGAAAAACATCCAGAAATGATTGAAGCTACTGACTGAATGAAAGGAGCTGGCATCTCACTCTCTTTGAATCTTCTTTATCATGCTAAGAGGAGCAGGAAAAAGCAAAAAATTTCAGAATTGCACCTTGCAATGCGGAGAAATTACTGTTTGTGCATTTACAATATTCATTGATTTTTGCCATTGAAAAACATCATGTTATTCATATACCAGAAATGATTGAAGCTACTGACTGAATGAAAGGAGCTGGCATCTCATTCTCTTTGAATCTTCTTTATCATGCTAAGAGGAGCAGGAAAAAGCAAAAAATTTCAGAATTGCACCTTGCAATGCGGAGAAATTACTGTTTGTGCATTTACAATATTCATTGATTTTTGCCATTGAAAAACGTCCAGAAATGATTGAAGCTACTGACTGAATGAAAGGAGCTGGCATCTCACTCTCTTTGAATCTTCTTTATCATGCTAAGAGGAGCAGGAAAAAGCAAAAAATTTCAGAATTGCAATTTGCAATGCGGAGAAATTACTGTTTGTGCATTTACAATATTCATTGATTTTTGCCATTGAAAAACGTCCAGAAATGATTGAAGCTACTGACTGAATGAAAGGAGCTGGCATCTCACTCTCTTTGAATCTTCTTTATCATGCCAAGAGGAGCAGGAAAAAGCAAAAAATTTCAGAATTGCACCTTGCAATGCGGAGAAATTACTGTTTGTGCATTTACAATATTCATTGATTTTTGCCATTGAAAAACGTCCAGAAATGATTGAAGCTACTGACTGAATGAAAGGAGCTGGCATCTCACTCTCTTTGAATCTTCTTTATCATGCTAAGAGGAGCAGGAAAAAGCAAAAAATTTCAGAATTGCACCTTGCAATGCGGAGAAATTACTGTTTGTGCATTTACAATATTCATTGATTTTTGCCATTGAAAAACGTCCAGAAATGACTGAAGCTACTGACTGAATGAAAGGAGCTGGCATCTCACTCTCTTTGAATCTTCTTTATCATGCTAAGAGGAGCAGGAAAAAGCAAAAAATTTCAGAATTGCACCTTGCAATGCGGAGAAATTACTGTTTGTGCATTTACAATATTCATTGATTTTTGCCATTGAAAAACGTCCAGAAATGATTGAAGCTACTGACTGAATGAAAGGAGCTGGCATCTCACTCTCTTTGAATCTTCTTTATCATGCTAAGAGGAGCAGGAAAAAGCAAAAAATTTCAGAATTGCACCTTGCAATGCGGAGAAATTACTGTTTGTGCATTTACAATATTCATTGATTTTTGCCATTGAAAAACATCATGTTATTCATATACCAGAAATGATTGAAGCTACTGACTGAATGAAAGGAGCTGGCATCTCACTCTCTTTGAATCTTCTTTATCATGCTAAGAGGAGCAGGAAAAAGCAAAAAATTTCAGAATTGCACCTTGCAATGCGGAGAAATTACTGTTTGTGCATTTACAATATTCATTGATTTTTGCCATTGAAAAACGTCCAGAAATGATTGAAGCTACTGACTGAATGAAAGGAGCTGGCATCTCACTCTCTTTGAATCTTCTTTATCATGCTAAGAGGAGCAGGAAAAAGCAAAAAATTTCAGAATTGCACCTTGCAATGCGGAGAAATTGCTGTTTGTGCATTTACAATATTCATTGATTTTTGCCATTGAAAAACGTCCAGAAATGATTGAAGCTACTGACTGAATGAAAGGAGCTGGCATCTCACTCTCTTTGAATCTTCTTTATCATGCTAGGATTAGCAGGAAAAAGCAAAAAATTTCAGAATTGCACCTTGCAATGTGGAGATATTACTGTTTGTGCATTTACAATATTCATTGAATTTTGCCATTGAAAAACGTCCAGAAATGTTTGAAGCTACTGACTGAATGAAAGGAGCTGGCATCTCACTCTATTTTAATCTTCTTTATCATGCTAGGATTAGCAGGAAAAAGCAAAAAATTTCAGAATTGCACCTTGCAATGTGGAGATATTACTGTTTGTGCATTTACAATATTCATTGATTTTTGCCATTGAAAAACGTCCAGAAATGTTTATACCAGAAATGTTTGAAGCTACTGACTGAATGAAAGGAGCTGGCATCTCACTCTCTTTGAATCTTCTTTATCATGCTAAGAGGAGCAGGAAAAAGCAAAAAATTTCAGAATTGCACCTTGCAATGCGGAGAAATTACTGTTTGTGCATTTACAATATTCATTGATTTTTGCCATTGAAAAACGTCCAGAAATGACTGAAGCTACTGACTGAATGAAAGGAGCTGGCATCTCACTCTCTTTGAATCTTCTTTATCATGCTAAGAGGAGCAGGAAAAAGCAAAAAATTTCAGAATTGCACCTTGCAATGCGGAGAAATTACTGTTTGTGCATTTACAATATTCATTGATTTTTGCCATTGAAAAACGTCCAGAAATGATTGAAGCTACTGACTGAATGAAAGGAGCTGGCATCTCACTCTCTTTGAATCTTCTTTATCATGCTAAGAGGAGCAGGAAAAAGCAAAAAATTTCAGAATTGCACCTTGCAATGCGGAGAAATTACTGTTTGTGCATTTACAATATTCATTGATTTTTGCCATTGAAAAACATCATGTTATTCATATACCAGAAATGTTTGAAGCTACTGACTGAATGAAAGGAGCTGGCATCTCACTCTCTTTGAATCTTCTTTATCATGCTAAGAGGAGCAGGAAAAAGCAAAAAATTTCAGAATTGCACCTTGCAATGCGGAGAAATTACTGTTTGTGCATTTACAATATTCATTGATTTTTGCCATTGAAAAACATCATGTTATTCATATACCAGAAATGATTGAAGCTACTGACTGAATGAAAGGAACTGGCATCTCACTCTCTTTGAATCTTCTTTATCATGCTAAGAGGATCAGGAAAAAGCAAAAAAATTCAGAATTGCACCTTGCAATGCGGAGAAATTACTGTTTGTGCATTTACAATATTCATTGATTTTTGCCATTGAAAAACGTCCAGAAATGATTGAAGCTACTGACTGAATGAAAGGAGCTGGCATCTCACTCTCTTAGAATCTTCTTTATCATGCTAAGAGGAGCAGGAAAAAGCAAAAAATTTCAGAATTGCACCTTGCAATGCGGAGAAATTACTGTTTGTGCATTTACAATATTCATTGATTTTTGCCATTGAAAAACGTCCAGAAATGATTGAAGCTACTGACTGAATGAAAGGAGCTGGCATCTCACTCTCTTTGAATCTTCTTTATCATGCTAAGAGGAGCAGGAAAAAGCAAAAAATTTCAGAATTGCACCTTGCAATGCGGAGAAATTACTGTTTGTGCATTTACAATATTCATTGATTTTTGCCATTGAAAAACATCATGTTATTCATATACCAGAAATGATTGAAGCTACTGACTGAATGAAAGGAGCTGGCATCTCACTCTCTTTGAATCTTCTTTATCATGCTAAGAGGAGCAGGAAAAAGCAAAAAATTTCAGAATTGCACCTTGCAATGCGGAGAAATTACTGTTTGTGCATTTACAATATTCATTGATTTTTGCCATTGAAAAACGTCCAGAAATGATTGAAGCTACTGACTGAATGAAAGGAGCTGGCATCTCACTCTCTTTGAATCTTCTTTATCATGCTAGGATTAGCAGGAAAAAGCAAAAAATTTCAGAATTGCACCTTGCAATGTGGAGATATTACTGTTTGTGCATTTACAATATTCATTGAATTTTGCCATTGAAAAACGTCCAGAAATGTTTGAAGCTACTGACTGAATGAAAGGAGCTGGCATCTCACTCTATTTGAATCTTCTTTATCATGCTAGGATTAGCAGGAAAAAGCAAAAAATTTCAGAATTGCACCTTGCAATGTGGAGATATTACTGTTTGTGCATTTACAATATTCATTGATTTTTGCCATTGAAAAACGTCCAGAAATGTTTATACCAGAAATGTTTGAAGCTACTGACTGAATGAAAGGAGCTGGCATCTCACTCTCTTTGAATCTTCTTTATCATGCTAAGAGGAGCAGGAAAAAGCAAAAAATTTCAGAATTGCACCTTGCAATGCGGAGAAATTACTGTTTGTGCATTTACAATATTCATTGATTTTTGCCATTGAAAAATGTCCAGAAATGACTGAAGCTACTGACTGAATGAAAGGAGCTGGCATCTCACTCTCTTTGAATCTTCTTTATCATGCTAAGAGGAGCAGGAAAAAGCAAAAAAATTTCAGAATTGCACCTTGCAATGCGGAGAAATTACTGTTTGTGCATTTACAATATTCATTGATTTTTGCCATTGAAAAACATCCAGAAATGATTGAAGCTACTGACTGAATGAAAGGAGCTGGCATCTCACGCTCTTTGAATCTTCTTTATCATGCTAAGAGGAGCAGGAAAAAGCAAAAAATTTCAGAATTGCACCTTGCAATGCGGAGAAATTACTGTTTGTGCATTTACAATATTCATTGATTTTTGCCATTGAAAAACATCATGTTATTCATATACCAGAAATGATTGAAGCTACTGACTGAATGAAAGGAGCTGGCATCTCACTCTCTTTGAATCTTCTTTATCATGCTAAGAGGAGCAGGAAAAAGCAAATAATTTCAGAATTGCACCTTGCAATGCGGAGAAATTACTGTTTGTGCATTTACAATATTCATTGATTTTTACCATTGAAAAACGTCCAGAAATGATTGAAGCTACTGACTGAATGAAAGGAGCTGGCATCTCACTCTCTTTGAATCTTCTTTATCATGCTAAGAGGAGCAGGAAAAAGCAAAAAATTTCAGAATTGCACCTTGCAATGCGGAGAAATTACTGTTTGTGCATTTACAATATTCATTGATTTTTGCCATTGAAAAACGTCCAGAAATGATTGAAGCTACTGACTGAATGAAAGGAGCTGGCATCTCACTCTCTTTGAATCTTCTTTATCATGCTAAGAGGAGCAGGAAAAAGCAAAAAATTTCAGAATTGCACCTTGCAATGCGGAGAAATTACTGTTTGTGCATTTACAATATTCATTGATTTTTGCCATTGAAAAACGTCCAGAAATGATTGAAGCTACTGACTGAATGAAAGGAGCTGGCATCTCACTCTCTTTGAATCTTCTTTATCATGCTAAGAGGAGCAGGAAAAAGCAAAAAATTTCAGAATTGCAACTTGCAATGCGGAGAAATTACTGTTTGTGCATTTACAATATTCATTGATTTTTGCCATTGAAAAACATCATGTTATTCATATACCAGAAATGATTGAAGCTACTGACTGAATGAAAGGAGCTGGCATCTCACTCTCTTTGAATCTTCATTATCATGCTAAGAGGAGCAGGAAAAAGCAAAAAATTTCAGAATTGCACCTTGCAATGCGGAGAAATTACTGTTTGTGCATTTACAATATTCATTGATTTTTGCCATTGAAAAACGTCCAGAAATGATTGAAGCTACTGACTGAATGAAAGGAGCTGGCATCTCACTCTCTTTGAATCTTCTTTATCATGCTAAGAGGAGCAGGAAAAAGCAAAAAATTTCAGAATTGCACCTTGCAATGCGGAGAAATTACTGTTTGTGCATTTACAATATTCATTGATTTTTGCCATTGAAAAACGTCCAGAAATGTTTGAAGCTACTGACTGAATGAAAGGAGCTGGCATCTCACTCTCTTTGAATCTTCTTTATCATGCTAGGATTAGCAGGAAAAAGCAAAAAATTTCAGAATTGCACCTTGCAATGTGGAGATATGACTGTTTGTGCATTTACAATATTCATTGATTTTTGCCATTGAAAAACGTCCAGAAATGTTTGAAGCTACTGACTGAATGAAAGGAGCTGGCATCTCACTCTCTTTGAATCTTCTTTATCATGCTAGGAGTAGCAGGAAAAAGCAAAAAATTTCAGAATTGCACCTTGCAATGTGGAGATATTACTGTTTGTGCATTTACAATATTCATTGATTTTTGCCATTGAAAAACGTCCAGAAATGTTTGAAGCTACTGACTGAATGAAAGGAGCTGGCATCTCACTCTCTTTGAATCTTCTTTATCATGCTAGGATTAGCAGGAAAAAGCAAAAAATTTCAGAATTGCACCTTGCAATGTGGAGAAATTACTGTTTGTGCATTTACAATATTCATTGATTTTTGCCATTGAAAAACATCATGTTATTCATATACCAGAAATGTTTGAAGCTACTGACTGAATGAAAGGAGCTGACATCTCACTCTCTTTGAATCTTCTTTATCATGCTAGGATTAGCAGGAAAAAGCAAAAAAATTCAGAATTGCACCTTGCAATGTGGAGATATTACTGTTTGTGCATTTACAATATTCATTGATTTTTGCCATTGAAAAACGTCCAGAAATGTTTGAAGCTACTGACTGAATGAAAGGAGCTGGCATCTCACTCTATTTGAATCTTCTTTATCATCCTAGGATTAGCAGGAAAAAGCAAAAAATTTCAGCATTGCACCTTGCAATGTGGAGATATTACTGTTTGTGCATTTACAATATTCATTGATTTTTGCCATTGAAAAACATCCAGAAATGTTTATACCAGAAATGTTTGAAGCTACTGACTGAATGAAAGGAGCTGGCATCTCACTCTCATTGAATCTTCTTTATCATGCTAAGAGGAGCAGGAAAAAGCAAAAAATTTCAGAATTGCACTTTGCAATGCGGAGAAATTACTGTTTGTGCATTTACAATATTCATTGATTTTTGCCATTGAAAAACGTCCAGAAATGACTGAAGCTACTGACTGAATGAAAGGAGCTGGCATCTCACTCTCTTTGAATCTTCTTTATCATGCTAAGAGGAGCAGGAAAAAGCAAAAAATTTCAGAATTGCATCTTGCAATGCGGAGAAATTACTGTTTGTGCATTTACAATATTCATTGATTTTTGCCATTGAAAAACGTCCAGAAATGATTGAAGCTACTGACTGAATGAAAGGAGCTGGCATCTCACTCTATTTGAATCTTCTTTATCATGCTAAGAGGAGCAGGAAAAAGCAAAAAATTTCAGAATTGCACCTTGCAATGCGGAGAAATTACTGTTTGTGCATTTACAATATTCATTGATTTTTGCCATTGAAAAACATCATGTTATTCATATACCAGAAATGATTGAAGCTAATGACTGAATGAAAGGAGCTGGCATCTCACTCTCTTTGAATCTTCTTTATCATGCTAAGAGGAGCAGGAAAAAGCAAAAAATTTCAGAATTGCACCTTGCAATGCGGAGAAATTACTGTTTGTGCATTTACAATATTCATTGATTTTTGCCATTGAAAAACATCATGTTATTCATATACCAGAAATGATTGAAGCTACTGACTGAATGAAAGGAGCTGGCATCTCACTCTCTTTGAATCTTCTTTATCATGCTAAGAGGAGCAGGAAAAAGCAAAAAATTTCAGAATTGCACCTTGCAATGCGGAGAAATTACTGTTTGTGCATTTACAATATTCATTGATTTTTGCCATTGAAAAACGTCCAGAAATGATTGAAGCTACTGACTGAATGAAAGGAGCTGGCATCTCACTCTCTTTGAATCTTCTTTATCATGCTAGGATTAGCAGGAAAAAGCAAAAAATTTCAGAATTGCACCTTGCAATGTGGAGATATTACTGTTTGTGCATTTACAATATTCATTGAATTTTGCCATTGAAAAACGTCCAGAAATGTTTGAAGCTACTGACTGAATGAAAGGAGCTGGCATCTCACTCTATTTGAATCTTCTTTATCATGCTAGGATTAGCAGGAAAAAGCAAAAAATTTCAGAATTGCACCTTGCAATGTGGAGATATTACTGTTTGTGCATTTACAATATTCATTGATTTTTGCCATTGAAAAACGTCCAGAAATGTTTATACCAGAAATGTTTGAAGCTACTGACTGAATGAAAGGAGCTGGCATCTCACTCTCTTTGAATCTTCTTTATCATGCTAAGAGGAGCAGGAAAAAGCAAAAAATTTCAGAATTGCACCTTGCAATGCGGAGAAATTACTTTTTGTGCATTTACAATATTCATTGATTTTTGCCATTGGAAAACGTCCAGAAATGACTGAAGCTACTGACTGAATGAAAGGAGCTGGCATCTCACTCTCTTTGAATCTTCTTTACCATGCTAAGAGGAGCAGGAAAAAGCAAAAAAATTCAGAATTGCACCTTGCAATGCGGAGAAATTACTGTTTGTGCATTTACAATATTCATTGATTTTTGCCATTGAAAAACGTCCAGAAATGATTGAAGCTACTGACTGAATGAAAGGAGCTGGCATCTCACTCTCTTTGAATCTTCTTTATCATGCTAGGAGTAGCAGGAAAAAGCAAAAAATTTCAGAATTGCACCTTGCAATGTGGAGATATTACTGTTTGTGCATTTACAATATTCATTGATTTTTGCCATTGAAAAACGTCCAGAAATGTTTGAAGCTACTGACTGAATGAAAGGAGCTGGCATCTCACTCTCTTTGAATCTTCTTTATCATGCTAGGATTAGCAGGAAAAAGCAAAAAATTTCAGAATTGCACCTTGCAATGTGGAGATATTACTGTTTGTGCATTTACAATATTCATTGATTTTTGCCATTGAAAAACATCATGTTATTCATATACCAGAAATGTTTGAAGCTACTGACTGAATGAAAGGAGCTGACATCTCACTCTCTTTGAATCTTCTTTATCATGCTAGGATTAGCAGGAAAAAGCAAAAAATTTCAGAATTGCACCTTGCAATGTGGAGATATTACTGTTTGTGCATTTACAATATTCATTGATTTTTGCCATTGAAAAACGTCCAGAAATGTTTGAAGCTACTGACTGAATGAAAGGAGCTGGCATCTCACTCTATTTGAATCTTCTTTATCATGCTAGGATTAGCAGGAAAAAGCAAAAAAAATTTCAGCATTGCACCTTGCAATGTGGAGATATTACTGTTTGTGCATTTACAATATTCATTGATTTTTGCCATTGAAAAACGTCCAGAAATGTTTATACCAGAAATGTTTGAAGCTACTGACTGAATGAAAGGAGCTGGCATCTCACTCTCTTTGAATCTTCTTTATCATGGTAAGAGGAGCAGGAAAAAGCAAAAAATTTCAGAATTGCACCTTGCAATGCGGAGAAATTACTGTTTGTGCATTTACAATATTCATTGATTTTTGCCATTGAAAAACTTCCAGAAATGACTGAAGCTACTGACTGAATGAAAGGAGCTGGCATCTCACTCTCTTTGAATCTTCTTTATCATGCTAAGAGGAGCAGGAAAAAGCAAAAAATTTCAGAATTGCACCTTGCAATGCGGAGAAATTACTGTTTGTGCATTTACAATATTCATTGATTTTTGCCATTGAAAAACGTCCAGAAATGATTGAAGCTACTGAATGAATGAAAGGAGCTGGCATCTCACTCTCTTTGAATCTTCTTTATCATGCTAAGAGGAGCAGGAAAAAGCAAAAAATTTCAGAATTGCACCTTGCAATGCGGAGAAATTACTGTTTGTGCATTTACAATATTCATTGATTTTTGCCATTGAAAAACATCATGTTATTCATATACCAGAAATGATTGAAGCTACTGACTGAATGAAAGGAGCTGGCATCTCACTCTCTTTGAATCTTCTTTATCATGCTAAGAGGAGCAGGAAAAAGCAAAAAATTTCAGAATTGCACCTTGCAATGCGGAGAAATTACTGTTTGTGCATTTACAATATTCATTGATTTTTGCCATTGAAAAACGTCCAGAAATGATTGAAGCTACTGACTGAATGAAAGGAGCCGGAATCTCACTCTCTTTGAATCTTCTTTATCATGCTAAGAGGAGCAGGAAAAAGCAAAAAATTTCAGAATTGCAACTTGCAATGCGGAGAAATTACTGTTTGTGCATTTACAATATTCATTGATTTTTGCCATTGAAAAACATCATGTTATTCATATACCAGAAATGATTGAAGCTACTGACTGAATGAAAGGAGCTGGCATCTCACTCTCTTTGAATCTTCTTTATCATGCTAAGAGGAGCAGGAAAAAGCAAAAAATTTCAGAATTGCACCTTGCAATGCGGAGAAATTACTGTTTGTGCATTTACAATATTCATTGATTTTTGCCATTGAAAAACGTCCAGAAATGATTGAAGCTACTGACTGAATGAAAGGAGCTGGCATCTCACTCTCTTTGAATCTTCTTTATCATGCTAAGAGGAGCAGGAAAAAGCAAAAAATTTCAGAATTGCACCTTGCAATGCGGAGAAATTACTGTTTGTGCATTTACAATATTCATTGATTTTTGCCATTGAAAAACGTCCAGAAATGATTGAAGCTACTGACTGAATGAAAGGAGCTGGCATCTCACTCTCTTTGAATCTTCTTTATCATGCTAAGAGGAGCAGGAAAAAGCAAAAAATTTCAGAATTGCACCTTGCAATGCGGAGAAATTACTGTTTGTGCATTTACAATATTCATTAATTTTTGCCATTGAAAAACATCATGTTATTCATATCCCAGAAATGTTTGAAGCTACTGACAATGAAAGAAGCTGGCATCTCACTCTCTTTGAATCTTCTTTATCATGCTAATAGGAGCAGGAAAAAGCAAAAAATTTCAGAATTGCACCTTGCAATGCGGAGAAATTACTGTTTGTGCATTTACAATATTCATTGATTTTTGCCATTGAAAAATGTCCAGAAATGATTGAAGCTACTGACTGAATGAAAGGAGCTGGCATCTCACTCTCTTTGAATCTCCTTTATCATGCTAAGAGGAGCAGGAAAAAGCAAAAAATTTCAGAATTGCACCTTGCAATGCGGAGAAATTACTGTTTGTGCATTTACAATATTCATTGATTTTTGCCATTGAAAAACATCATGTTATTCATATACCAGAAATGTTTGAAGCTACTGACTGAATGAAAGGAGCTGGCATCTCACTCTCTTTGAATCTTCTTTATCATGCTAAGAGGAGCAGGAAAAAGCAAAAAATTTCTGAATTGCACCTTGCAATGCGGAGAAATTACTGTTTGTGCATTTACAATATTCATTGATTTTTGCCATTGAAAAACGTCCAGAAATGATTGAAGCTACTGACTGAATGAAAGGAGCTGGCATCTCACTCTCTTTGAATCTTCTTTATCATGCTAAGAGGAGCAGGAAAATGCAAGAAATTTCAGAATTGCACCTTGCAATGCGGAGAAATTACTGTTTGTGCATTTATAATATTCATTGATTTTTGCCATTGAAAAACATCCAGAAATGATTGAAGCTACTGACTGAATGAAAGGAGCTGGCATCTCACTCTCTTTGAATCTTCTTTATCATGCTAAGAGGAGCAGGAAAAAGCAAAAAATTTCAGAATTGCACCTTGCAATGCGGAGAAATTACTGTTTGTGCATTTACAATATTCATTGATTTTTGCCATTGAAAAACATCATGTTATTCATATACCAGAAATGATTGAAGCTACTGACTGAATGAAAGGAGCTGGCATCTCACTCTCTTTGAATCTTCTTTATCATGCTAAGAGGAGCAGGAAAAAGCAAAAAATTTCAGAATTGCACCTTGCAATGCGGAGAAATTACTGTTTGTGCATTTACAATATTCATTGATTTTTGCATTGAAAAACGTCCAGAAATGACTGAAGCTACTGACTGAATGAAAGGAGCTGGCATCTCACTCTCTTTGAATCTTCTTTATCATGCTAAGAGGAGCAGGAAAAAGCAAAAAATTTCAGAATTGCATCTTGCAATGCGGAGAAATTACTGTTTGTGCATTTACAATATTCATTGAATTTTGCCATTGAAAAACGTCCAGAAATGATTGAAGCTACTGACTGAATGAAAGGAGCTGGCATCTCACTCTCTTTGAATCTTCTTTATCATGCTAAGAGGAGCAGGAAAAAGCAAAAAATTTCAGAATTGCACCTTGCAATGCGGAGAAATTACTGTTTGTGCATTTACAATATTCATTGATTTTTGCCATTGAAAAACATCATGTTATTCATATACCAGAAATGATTGAAGCTACTGACTGAATGAAAGGAGCTGGCATCTCACTCTCTTTGAATCTTCTTTATCATGCTAAGAGGAGCAGGAAAAAGCAAAAAATTTCAGAATTGCACCTTGCAATGCGGAGAAATTACTGTTTGTGCATTTACAATATTCATTGATTTTTGCCATTGAAAAACGTCCAGAAATGATTGAAGCTACTGACTGAATGAAAGGAGCTGGCATCTCACTCTCTTTGAATCTTCTTTATCATGCTAAGAGGAGCAGGAAAAAGCAAAAAATTTCAGAATTGCACCTTGCAATGCGGAGAAATTACTGTTTGTGCATTTACAATATTCATTGATTTTTGCCATTGAAAAACGTCCAGAAATGATTGAAGCTACTGACTGAATGAAAGGAGCTGGCATCTCACTCTCTTTGAATCTTCTTTATCATGCTAGGATTAGCAGGAAAAAGCAAAAAATTTCAGAATTGCACCTGGCAATGTGGAGATATTACTGTTTGTGCATTTACAATATTCATTGAATTTTGCCATTGAAAAACGTCCAGAAATGTTTGAAGCTACTGACTGAATGAAAGGAGCTGGCATCTCACTCTATTTGAATCTTCTTTATCATGCTAGGATTAGCAGGAAAAAGCAAAAAATTTCAGAATTGCACCTTGCAATGTGGAGATATTACTGTTTGTGCATTTACAATATTCATTGATTTTTGCCATTGAAAAACGTCCAGAAATGTTTATACCAGAAATGTTTGAAGCTACTGACTGAATGAAAGGAGCTGGCATCTCACTCTCTTTGAATCTTCTTTATCATGCTAAGAGGAGCAGGAAAAAGCAAAAAATTTCAGAATTGCACCTTGCAATGCGGAGAAATTACTGTTTGTGCATTTACAATATTCATTGATTTTTGCCATTGAAAAACGTCCAGAAATGACTGAAGCTACTGACTGAATGAAAGGAGCTGGCATCTCACTCTCTTTGAATCTTCTTTATCATGCTAAGAGGAGCAGGAAAAAGCAAAAAATTTCAAAATTGCACCTTGCAATGCGGAGAAATTACTGTTTGTGCATTTACAATATTCATTGATTTTTGCCATTGAAAAACGTCCAGAAATGATTGAAGCTACTGACTGAATGAAAGGAGCTGGCATCTCACTCTCTTTGAATCTTCTTTATCATGCTAAGAGGAGCAGGAAAAAGCAAAAAATTTCAGAATTGCACCTTGCAATGCGGAGAAATTACTGTTTGTGCATTTACAATATTCATTGATTTTTGCCATTGAAAAACGTCCAGAAATGATTGAAGCTACTGACTGAATGAAAGGAGCTGGCATCTCACTCTCTTTGAATCTTTTTTATCATGCTAAGAGGAGCAGGAAAAAGCAAAAAATTTCAGAATTGCATCTTGCAATGCGGAGAAATTACTGTTTGTGCATTTACAATATTCATTGATTTTTGTCATTGAAAAACGTCCAGAAATGATTGAAGCTACTGACTGAATGAAAGGAGCTGGCATCTCACTCTCTTTGAATCTTCTTTATCATGCTAAGAGGAGCAGGAAAAAGCAAAAAATTTCAGAATTGCACCTTGCAATGCGGAGAAATTACTGTTTGTGCATTTACAATATTCATTGATTTTTGCCATTGAAAAACGTCCAGAAATGATTGAAGCTACTGACTGAATGAAAGGAGCTGGAATCTCACTCTCTTTGAATCTTCTTTATCATGCTAAGAGGAGCAGGAAAAAGCAAAAAATTTCAGAATTGCAACTTGCAATGCGGAGAAATTACTGTTTGTGCATTTACAATATTCATTGATTTTTGCCATTGAAAAACATCATGTTATTCATATACCAGAAATGATTGAAGCTACTGACTGAATGAAAGGAGCTGGCATCTCACTCTCTTTGAATCTTCTTTATCATGCTAAGAGGAGCAGGAAAAAGCAAAAAATTTCAGAATTGCACCTTGCAATGCGGAGAAATTACTGTTTGTGCATTTACAATATTCATTGATTTTTGCCATTGAAAAACGTCCAGAAATGATTGAAGCTACTGACTGAATGAAAGGAGCTGGCATCTCACTCTCTTTGAATCTTCTTTATCATGCTAAGAGGAGCAGGAAAAAGCAAAAAATTTCAGAATTGCACCTTGCAATGCGGAGAAATTACTGTTTGTGCATTTACAATATTCATTAATTTTTGCCATTGAAAAACATCATGTTATTCATATCCCAGAAATGTTTGAAGCTACTGACTGAATGAAAGAAGCTGGCATCTCACTCTCTTTGAATCTTCTTTATCATGCTAAGAGGAGCAGGAAAAAAGCAAAAAATTTCAGAATTGCACCTTGCAATGCGGAGAAATTACTGTTTGTGCATTTACAATATTCATTGATTTTTGCCATTGAAAAACGTCCAGAAATGATTGAAGCTACTGACTGAATGAAAGGAGCTGGCATCTCACTCTCTTTGAATCTTCTTTATCATGCTAAGAGGAGCAGGAAAAAGCAAAAAATTTCAGAATTGCACCTTGCAATGCGGAGAAATTACTGTTTGTGCATTTACAATATTCATTGATTTTTGCCATTGAAAAACATCATGTTATTCATATACCAGAAATGTTTGAAGCTACTGACTGAATGAAAGGAGCTGGCATCTCACTCTCTTTGAATCTTCTTTATCATGCTAAGAGGAGCAGGAAAAAGCAAAAAATTTCAGAATTGCACCTTGCAATGCGGAGAAATTACTGTTTGTGCATTTACAATATTCATTGATTTTTGCCATTGAAAAACGTCCAGAAATGATTGAAGCTACTGACTGAATGAAAGGAGCTGGCATCTCACTCTCTTTGAATCTTCTTTATCATGCTAAGAGGAGCAGGAAAATGCAAGAAATTTCAGAATTGCACCTTGCAATGCGGAGAAATTACTGTTTGTGCATTTACAATATTCATTGATTTTTGCCATTGAAAAACATCCAGAAATGATTGAAGCTACTGACTGAATGAAAGGAGCTGGCATCTCACTCTCTTTGAATCTTCTTTATCATGCTAAGAGGAGCAGGAAAAAGCCAAAAATTTCAGAATTGCACCTTGCAATGCGGAGAAATTACTGTTTGTGCATTTACAATATTCATTGATTTTTGCCATTGAAAAACATCATGTTATTCATATACCAGAAATGATTGAAGCTACTGACTGAATGAAAGGAGCTGGCATCTCACTCTCTTTGAATCTTCTTTATCATGCAAAGAGGAGCAGGAAAAAGCAAAAAATTTCAGAATTGCACTTTGCAATGCGGAGAAATTACTGTTTGTGCATTTACAATATTCATTGATTTTTGCCATTGAAAAACGTCCAGAAATGATTGAAGCTACTGACTGAATGAAAGGAGCTGGCATCTCACTCTCTTTGAATCTTCTTTATCATGCTAAGAGGAGCAGGAAAAAGCAAAAAATTTCAGAATTGCACCTTGCAATGCGGAGAAATTACTGTTTGTGCATTTACAATATTCACTGATTTTTGCCATTGAAAAACGTCCAGAAATGATTGAAGCAACTGACTGAATGAAAGGAGTTGGCATCTCACTCTCTTTGAATCTTCTTTATCATGCTAAGAGGAGCAGGAAAAAGCAAAAAATTTCAGAATTGCACCTTGCAATGCGGAGAAATTACTGTTTGTGCATTTACAATATTCATTGATTTTTGCCATTGAAAAACGTCCAGAAATAATTGAAGCTACTGACTGAATGAAAGGAGCTGGCATCTCACTCTCTTTGAATCTTCTTTATCATGCTAAGAGGAGCAGGAAAAAGCAAAAAATTTCAGAATTGCAACTTGCAATGCGGAGAAATTACTGTTTGTGCATTTACAATATTCATTGATTTTTGCCATTGAAAAACATGATGTTATTCATATACCAGAAATGATTGAAGCTACTGACTGAATGAAAGGAGCTGGCATCTCACTCTCTTTGAATCTTCTTTATCATGCTAAGAGGAGCAGGAAAAAGCAAAAAATTTCAGAATTGCACCTTGCAATGCGGAGAAATTACTGTTTGTGCATTTACAATATTCATTGATTTTTGCCATTGAAAAACGTCCAGAAATGATTGAAGCTACTGACTGAATGAAAGGAGCTGGCATCTCACTCTCTTTGAATCTTCTTTATCATGCTAAGAGGAGCAGGAAAAAGCAAAAAATTTCAGAATTGCACCTTGCAATGCGGAGAAATTACTGTTTGTGCTTTTACAATATTCATTGATTTTTGCCATTGAAAAACATCATGTTATTCATATACCAGAAATGTTTGAAGCTACTGACTGAATGAAAGGAGCTGGCATCTCACTCTCTTTGAATCTTCTTTATCATGCTAAGAGGAGCAGGAAAAAGCAAAAAATTTCAGAATTGCACCTTGCAATGCGGAGAAATTACTGTTTGTGCATTTACAATATTCATTGATTTTTGCCATTGAAAAATGTCCAGAAATGATTGAAGCTGCTGACTGAATGAAAGGAGCTGGCATCTCACTCTCTTTGAATCTTCTTTATCATGCTAAGAGGAGCAGGAAAAAGCAAAAAATTTCAGAATTGCACCTTGCAATGCGGAGAAATTACTGTTTGTGCATTTACAATATTCATTGATTTTTGCCATTGAAAAACATCATGTTATTCATATACCAGAAATGATTGAAGCTACTGACTGAATGAAAGGAGCTGGCATCTCACTCTCTTTGAATCTTCTTTATCATGCTAAGAGGAGCAGAAAAAAGCAAAAAATTTCAGAATTGCACCTTGCAATGCGGAGAAATTACTGTTTGTGCATTTACAATATTCATTGATTTTTGCCATTGAAAAACGTCCAGAAATGATTGAAGCTACTGACTGAATGAAAGGAGCTGGCATCTCACTCTCTTTGAATCTTCTTTATCATGCTAAGAGGAGCAGGAAAAAGCAAAAAATTTCAGAATTGCACCTTGCAATGCGGAGAAATTACTGTTTGTGCATTTACAATATTCATTGATTTTTGCCATTGAAAAACGTCCAGAAATGATTGAAGCTACTGACTGAATGAAAGGAGCTGGCATCTCACTCTCTTTGAATCTTCTTTATCATGCTAAGAGGAGCAGGAAAAAGCAAAAAATTTCAGAATTGCACCTTGCAATGCGGAGAAATTACTGTTTGTGCATTTACAATATTCATTGATTTTTGCCATTGAAAAACGTCCAGAAATGATTGAAGCTACTGACTGAATGAAAGGAGCTGGCATCTCACTCTCTTTGAATCTTCTTTATCATGCTAAGAGGAGCAGGAAAAAGCAAAAAATTTCAGAATTGCACCTTGCAATGCGGAGAAATTACTGTTTGTGCATTTACAATATTCATTAATTTTTGCCATTGAAAAACATCATGTTATTCATATCCCAGAAATGTTTGAAGCTACTGACTGAATGAAAGAAGCTGGCATCTCACTCTCTTTGAATCTTCTTTATCATGCTAAGAGGAGCAGGAAAAAAGCAAAAAATTTCAGAATTGCACCTTGCAATGCGGAGAAATTACTGTTTGTGCATTTACAATATTCATTGATTTTTGCCATTGAAAAACGTCCAGAAATGATTGAAGCTACTGACTGAATGAAAGGAGCTGGCATCTCACTCTCTTTGAATCTTCTTTATCATGCTAAGAGGAGCAGGAAAAAGCAAAAAATTTCAGAATTGCACCTTGCAATGCGGAGAAATTACTGTTTGTGCATTTACAATATTCATTGATTTTTGCCATTGAAAAACATCATGTTATTCATATACCAGAAATGTTTGAAGCTACTGACTGAATGAAAGGAGCTGGCATCTCACTCTCTTTGAATCTTCTTTATCATGCTAAGAGGAGCAGGAAAAAGCAAAAAATTTCAGAATTGCACCTTGCAATGCGGAGAAATTACTGTTTGTGCATTTACAATATTCATTGATTTTTGCCATTGAAAAACGTCCAGAAATGATTGAAGCTACTGACTGAATGAAAGGAGCTGGCATCTCACTCTCTTTGAATCTTCTTTATCATGCTAAGAGGAGCAGGAAAATGCAAGAAATTTCAGAATTGCACCTTGCAATGCGGAGAAATTACTGTTTGTGCATTTACAATATTCATTGATTTTTGCCATTGAAAAACATCCAGAAATGATTGAAGCTACTGACTGAATGAAAGGAGCTGGCATCTCACTCTCTTTGAATCTTCTTTATCATGCTAAGAGGAGCAGGAAAAAGCCAAAAATTTCAGAATTGCACCTTGCAATGCGGAGAAATTACTGTTTGTGCATTTACAATATTCATTGATTTTTGCCATTGAAAAACATCATGTTATTCATATACCAGAAATGATTGAAGCTACTGACTGAATGAAAGGAGCTGGCATCTCACTCTCTTTGAATCTTCTTTATCATGCAAAGAGGAGCAGGAAAAAGCAAAAAATTTCAGAATTGCACTTTGCAATGCGGAGAAATTACTGTTTGTGCATTTACAATATTCATTGATTTTTGCCATTGAAAAACGTCCAGAAATGATTGAAGCTACTGACTGAATGAAAGGAGCTGGCATCTCACTCTCTTTGAATCTTCTTTATCATGCTAAGAGGAGCAGGAAAAAGCAAAAAATTTCAGAATTGCACCTTGCAATGCGGAGAAATTACTGTTTGTGCATTTACAATATTCACTGATTTTTGCCATTGAAAAACGTCCAGAAATGATTGAAGCAACTGACTGAATGAAAGGAGTTGGCATCTCACTCTCTTTGAATCTTCTTTATCATGCTAAGAGGAGCAGGAAAAAGCAAAAAATTTCAGAATTGCACCTTGCAATGCGGAGAAATTACTGTTTGTGCATTTACAATATTCATTGATTTTTGCCATTGAAAAACGTCCAGAAATAATTGAAGCTACTGACTGAATGAAAGGAGCTGGCATCTCACTCTCTTTGAATCTTCTTTATCATGCTAAGAGGAGCAGGAAAAAGCAAAAAATTTCAGAATTGCAACTTGCAATGCGGAGAAATTACTGTTTGTGCATTTACAATATTCATTGATTTTTGCCATTGAAAAACATGATGTTATTCATATACCAGAAATGATTGAAGCTACTGACTGAATGAAAGGAGCTGGCATCTCACTCTCTTTGAATCTTCTTTATCATGCTAAGAGGAGCAGGAAAAAGCAAAAAATTTCAGAATTGCACCTTGCAATGCGGAGAAATTACTGTTTGTGCATTTACAATATTCATTGATTTTTGCCATTGAAAAACGTCCAGAAATGATTGAAGCTACTGACTGAATGAAAGGAGCTGGCATCTCACTCTCTTTGAATCTTCTTTATCATGCTAAGAGGAGCAGGAAAAAGCAAAAAATTTCAGAATTGCACCTTGCAATGCGGAGAAATTACTGTTTGTGCTTTTACAATATTCATTGATTTTTGCCATTGAAAAACATCATGTTATTCATATACCAGAAATGTTTGAAGCTACTGACTGAATGAAAGGAGCTGGCATCTCACTCTCTTTGAATCTTCTTTATCATGCTAAGAGGAGCAGGAAAAAGCAAAAAATTTCAGAATTGCACCTTGCAATGCGGAGAAATTACTGTTTGTGCATTTACAATATTCATTGATTTTTGCCATTGAAAAATGTCCAGAAATGATTGAAGCTGCTGACTGAATGAAAGGAGCTGGCATCTCACTCTCTTTGAATCTTCTTTATCATGCTAAGAGGAGCAGGAAAAAGCAAAAAATTTCAGAATTGCACCTTGCAATGCGGAGAAATTACTGTTTGTGCATTTACAATATTCATTGATTTTTGCCATTGAAAAACATCATGTTATTCATATACCAGAAATGATTGAAGCTACTGACTGAATGAAAGGAGCTGGCATCTCACTCTCTTTGAATCTTCTTTATCATGCTAAGAGGAGCAGAAAAAAGCAAAAAATTTCAGAATTGCACCTTGCAATGCGGAGAAATTACTGTTTGTGCATTTACAATATTCATTGATTTTTGCCATTGAAAAACGTCCAGAAATGATTGAAGCTACTGACTGAATGAAAGGAGCTGGCATCTCACTCTCTTTGAATCTTCTTTATCATGCTAAGAGGAGCAGGAAAAAGCAAAAAATTTCAGAATTGCACCTTGCAATGCGGAGAAATTACTGTTTGTGCATTTACAATATTCATTGATTTTTGCCATTGAAAAACGTCCAGAAATGATTGAAGCTACTGACTGAATGAAAGGAGCTGGCATCTCACTCTCTTTGAATCTTCTTTATCATGCTAAGAGGAGCAGGAAAAAGCAAAAAATTTCAGAATTGCACCTTGCAATGCGGAGAAATTACTGTTTGTGCATTTACAATATTCATTGATTTTTGCCATTGAAAAACATCATGTTATTCATATACTAGAAATGTTTGAAGCTACTGACTGAATGAAAGGAGCTGGCATCTCACTCTCTTTGAATCTTCTTTATCATGCTAAGAGGAGCAGGAAAAAGCAAAAAATTTCAGAATTGCACCTTGCAATGCGGAGAAATTACTGTTTGTGCATTTACAATATTCATTGATTTTTGCCATTGAAAAACGTCCAGAAATGATTGAAGCTACTGACTGAATGAAAGGAGCTGGCATCTCACTCTCTTTGAATCTTCTTTATCATGCTAAGAGGAGCAGGAAAAAGCAAAAAATTTCAGAATTGCACCTTGCAATGCGGAGAAATTACTGTTTGTGCATTTACAATATTCATTGATTTTTGCCACTGAAAAACATCATGTTATTCATATACCAGAAATGATTGAAGCTACTGACTGAATGAAAGGAGCTGGCATCTCGCTCTCTTTGAATCTTCTTTATCATGCTAAGAGGAGCAGGAAAAAGCAAAAAATTTCAGAATTGCACCTTGCAATGCGGAGAAATTACTGTTTGTGCATTTACAATATTCATTGATTTTTGCCATTGAAAAACGTCCAGAAATGATTGAAGCTACTGACTGAATGAAAGGAGCTGGCATCTCACTCTCTTTGAATCTTCTTTATCATGCTAAGAGGAGCAGGAAAAAGCAAAAAATTTCAGAATTGCACCTTGCAATGTGGAGAAATTACTGTTTGTGCATTTACAATATTCATTGATTTTTGCCATTGAAAAACATCATGTTATTCATATACCAGAAATGATTGAAGCTACTGACTGAATGAAAGGAGCTGGCATCTCACTCTCTTTGAATCTTCTTTATCATGCTAAGAGGAGCAGGAAAAAGCAAAAATTTCAGAATTGCACCTTGCAATGCGGAGAAATTACTGTTTGTGCATTTACAATATTCATTGATTTTTGCCATTGAAAAACGTCCAGAAATGATTGAAGCTACTGACTGAATGAAAGGAGCTGGCATCTCACTCTCTTTGAATCTTCTTTATCATGCTAAGAGGAGCAGGAAAAAGCAAAAAATTTCAGAATTGCACCTTGCAATGCGGAGAAATTACTGTTTGTGCTTTTACAATATTCATTGATTTTTGCCATTGAAAAACATCATGTTATTCATATACCAGAAATGTTTGAAGCTACTGACTGAATGAAAGGAGCTGGCATCTCACTCTCTTTGAATCTTCTTTATCATGCTAAGAGGAGCAGGAAAAAGCAAAAAATTTCAGAATTGCAACTTGCAATGCGGAGAAATTACTGTTTGTGCATTTACAATATTCATTGATTTTTGCCATTGAAAAACATCATGTTATTCATATACCAGAAATGATTGAAGCTACTGACTGAATGAAAGGAGCTGGCATCTCACTCTCTTTGAATCTTCTTTATCATGCTAAGAGGAGCAGGAAAAAGCAAAAAATTTCAGAATTGCACCTTGCAATGCGGAGAAATTACTGTTTGTGCATTTACAATATTCATTGATTTTTGCCATTGAAAAACGTCCAGAAATGATTGAAGCTACTGACTGAATGAAAGGAGCTGGCATCTCATTCTCTTTGAATCTTCTTTATCATGCTAAGAGGAGCAGGAAAAAGCAAAAAATTTCAGAATTGCACCTTGCAATGCGGAGAAATTACTGTTTGTGCTTTTACAATATTCATTGATTTTTGCCATTGAAAAACATCATGTTATTCATATACCAGAAATGTTTGAAGCTACTGACTGAATGAAAGGAGCTGGCATCTCACTCTCTTTGAATCTTCTTTATCATGCTAAGAGGAGCAGGAAAAAGCAAAAAATTTCAGAATTGCACCTTGCAATGCGGAGAAATTACTGTTTGTGCATTTACAATATTCATTGATTTTTGCCATTGAAAAATGTCCAGAAATGATTGAAGCTGCTGACTGAATGAAAGGAGCTGGCATCTCACTCTCTTTGAATCTTCTTTATCATGCTAAGAGGAGCAGGAAAAAGCAAAAAATTTCAGAATTGCACCTTGCAATGCGGAGAAATTACTGTTTGTGCATTTACAATATTCATTGATTTTTGCCATTGAAAAACATCATGTTATTCATATACCAGAAATGATTGAAGCTACTGACTGAATGAAAGGAGCTGGCATCTCACTCTCTTTGAATCTTCTTTATCATGCTAAGAGGAGCAGAAAAAAGCAAAAAATTTCAGAATTGCACCTTGCAATGCGGAGAAATTACTGTTTGTGCATTTACAATATTCATTGATTTTTGCCATTGAAAAACGTCCAGAAATGATTGAAGCTACTGACTGAATGAAAGGAGCTGGCATCTCACTCTCTTTGAATCTTCTTTATCATGCTAAGAGGAGCAGGAAAAAGCAAAAAATTTCAGAATTGCACCTTGCAATGCGGAGAAATTACTGTTTGTGCATTTACAATATTCATTGATTTTTGCCATTGAAAAACGTCCAGAAATGATTGAAGCTACTGACTGAATGAAAGGAGCTGGCATCTCACTCTCTTTGAATCTTCTTTATCATGCTAAGAGGAGCAGGAAAAAGCAAAAAATTTCAGAATTGCACCTTGCAATGCGGAGAAATTACTGTTTGTGCATTTACAATATTCATTGATTTTTGCCATTGAAAAACATCATGTTATTCATATACTAGAAATGTTTGAAGCTACTGACTGAATGAAAGGAGCTGGCATCTCACTCTCTTTGAATCTTCTTTATCATGCTAAGAGGAGCAGGAAAAAGCAAAAAATTTCAGAATTGCACCTTGCAATGCGGAGAAATTACTGTTTGTGCATTTACAATATTCATTGATTTTTGCCATTGAAAAACGTCCAGAAATGATTGAAGCTACTGACTGAATGAAAGGAGCTGGCATCTCACTCTCTTTGAATCTTCTTTATCATGCTAAGAGGAGCAGGAAAAAGCAAAAAATTTCAGAATTGCACCTTGCAATGCGGAGAAATTACTGTTTGTGCATTTACAATATTCATTGATTTTTGCCATTGAAAAACATCATGTTATTCATATACCAGAAATGATTGAAGCTACTGACTGAATGAAAGGAGCTGGCATCTCGCTCTCTTTGAATCTTCTTTATCATGCTAAGAGGAGCAGGAAAAAGCAAAAAATTTCAGAATTGCACCTTGCAATGCGGAGAAATTACTGTTTGTGCATTTACAATATTCATTGATTTTTGCCATTGAAAAACGTCCAGAAATGATTGAAGCTACTGACTGAATGAAAGGAGCTGGCATCTCACTCTCTTTGAATCTTCTTTATCATGCTAAGAGGAGCAGGAAAAAGCAAAAAATTTCAGAATTGCACCTTGCAATGTGGAGAAATTACTGTTTGTGCATTTACAATATTCATTGATTTTTGCCATTGAAAAACATCATGTTATTCATATACCAGAAATGATTGAAGCTACTGACTGAATGAAAGGAGCTGGCATCTCACTCTCTTTGAATCTTCTTTATCATGCTAAGAGGAGCAGGAAAAAGCAAAAAATTTCAGAATTGCACCTTGCAATGCGGAGAAATTACTGTTTGTGCATTTACAATATTCATTGATTTTTGCCATTGAAAAACGTCCAGAAATGATTGAAGCTACTGACTGAATGAAAGGAGCTGGCATCTCACTCTCTTTGAATCTTCTTTATCATGCTAAGAGGAGCAGGAAAAAGCAAAAAATTTCAGAATTGCACCTTGCAATGCGGAGAAATTACTGTTTGTGCTTTTACAATATTCATTGATTTTTGCCATTGAAAAACATCATGTTATTCATATACCAGAAATGTTTGAAGCTACTGACTGAATGAAAGGAGCTGGCATCTCACTCTCTTTGAATCTTCTTTATCATGCTAAGAGGAGCAGGAAAAAGCAAAAAATTTCAGAATTGCACCTTGCAATGCGGAGAAATTATTGTTTGTGCATTTACAATATTCATTGATTTTTGCCATTGAAAAACGTCCAGAAATGATTGAAGCTACTGACTGAATGAAAGGAGCTGGCATCTCACTCTCTTTGAATCTTCTTTATCATGCTAAGAGGAGCAGGAAAAAGCAAAAAATTTCAGAATTGCACCTTGCAATGCGGAGAAATTACTGTTTGTGCATTTACAATATTCATTGATTTTTGCCATTGAAAAACGTCCAGAAATGATTGAAGCTACTGACTGAATGAAAGGAGCTGGCATCTCACTCTCTTTGAATCTTCTTTATCATGCTAAGAGGAGCAGGAAAAAGCAAAAAATTTCAGAATTGCAACTTGCAATGCGGAGAAATTACTGTTTGTGCATTTACAATATTCATTGATTTTTGCCATTGAAAAACATCATGTTATTCATATACCAGAAATGATTGAAGCTACTGACTGAATGAAAGGAGCTGGCATCTCACTCTCTTTGAATCTTCTTTATCATGCTAAGAGGAGCAGGAAAAAGCAAAAAATTTCAGAATTGCACCTTGCAATGCGGAGAAATTACTGTTTGTGCATTTACAATATTCATTGATTTTTGCCATTGAAAAACATCATGTTATTCATATACCAGAAATGTTTGAAGCTACTGACTGAATGAAAGGAGCTGGCATCTCACTCTCTTTGAATCTTCTTTATCATGCTAAGAGGAGCAGGAAAAAGCAAAAAATTTCATAATTGCACCTTGCAATGCGGAGAAATTACTGTTTGTGCATTTACAATATTCATTGATTTTTGCCATTGAAAAACGTCCAGAAATGATTGAAGCTACTGACTGAATGAAAGGAGCTGGCATCTCACTCTCTTTGAATCTTCTTTATCATGCTAAGAGGAGCAGGAAAATGCAAGAAATTTCAGAATTGCACCTTGCAATGCGGAGAAATTACTGTTTGTGCATTTACAATATTCATTGATTTTTGCCATTGAAAAACATCCAGAAATGATTGAAGCTACTGACTGAATGAAAGGAGCTGGCATCTCACTCTCTTTGAATCTTCTTTATCATGCTAAGAGGAGCATGAAAAAGCCAAAAATTTCAGAATTGCACCTTGCAATGCGGAGAAATTACTGTTTGTGCATTTACAATATTCATTGATTTTTGCCATTGAAAAACATCATGTTATTCATATACCAGAAATGATTGAAGCTACTGACTGAATGAAAGGAGCTGGCATCTCACTCTCTTTGAATCTTCTTTATCATGCAAAGAGGAGCAGGAAAAAGCAAAAAATTTCAGAATTGCACCTTGCAATGCGGAGAAATTACTGTTTGTGCATTTACAATATTCATTGATTTTTGCCATTGAAAAACGTCCAGAAATGATTGAAGCTACTGACTGAATGAAAGGAGCTGGCATCTCACTCTCTTTGAATCTTCTTTATCATGCTAAGAGGAGCAGGAAAAAGCAAAAAATTTCAGAATTGCACCTTGCAATGCGGAGAAATTACTGTTTGTGCATTTACAATATTCACTGATTTTTGCCATTGAAAAACGTCCAGAAATGATTGAAGCAACTGACTGAATGAAAGGAGCTGGCATCTCACTCTCTTTGAATCTTCTTTATCATGCTAAGAGGAGCAGGAAAAAGCAAAAAATTTCAGAATTGCACCTTGCAATGCAGAGAAATTACTGTTTGTGCATTTACAATATTCATTGATTTTTGCCATTGAAAAACGTCCAGAAATAATTGAAGCTACTGACTGAATGAAAGGAGCTGGCATCTCACTCTCTTTGAATCTTCTTTATCATGCTAAGAGGAGCAGGAAAAAGCAAAAAATTTCAGAATTGCAACTTGCAATGCGGAGAAATTACTGTTTGTGCATTTACAATATTCATTGATTTTTGCCATTGAAAAACATCATGTTATTCATATACCAGAAATGATTGAAGCTAGTGACTGAATGAAAGGAGCTGGCATCTCACTCTCTGAATCTTCTTTATCATGCTAAGAGGAGCAGGAAAAAGCAAAAAATTTCAGAATTGCACCTTGCAATGCGGAGAAATTACTGTTTGTGCATTTACAATATTCATTGATTTTTGCCATTGAAAAACGTCCAGAAATGATTGAAGCTACTGACTGAATGAAAGGAGCTGGCATCTCACTCTCTTTGAATCTTCTTTATCATGCTAAGAGGAGCAGGAAAAAGCAAAAAATTTCAGAATTGCACCTTGCAATGCGGAGAAATTACTGTTTGTGCTTTTACAATATTCATTGATTTTTGCCATTGAAAAACATCATGTTATTCATATACCAGAAATGTTTGAAGCTACTGACTGAATGAAAGGAGCTGGCATCTCACTCTCTTTGAATCTTCTTTATCATGCTAAGAGGAGCAGGAAAAAGCAAAAAATTTCAGAATTGCACCTTGCAATGCGGAGAAATTACTGTTTGTGCATTTACAATATTCATTGATTTTTGCCATTGAAAAATGTCCAGAAATGATTGAAGCTGCTGACTGAATGAAAGGAGCTGGCATCTCACTCTCTTTGAATCTTCTTTATCATGCTAAGAGGAGCAGGAAAAAGCAAAAAATTTCAGAATTGCACCTTGCAATGCGGAGAAATTACTGTTTGTGCATTTACAATATTCATTGATTTTTGCCATTGAAAAACATCATGTTATTCATATACCAGAAATGATTGAAGCTACTGACTGAATGAAAGGAGCTGGCATCTCACTCTCTTTGAATCTTCTTTATCATGCTAAGAGGAGCAGGAAAAAGCAAAAAATTTCAGAATTGCACCTTGCAATGCGGAGAAATTACTGTTTGTGCATTTACAATATTCATTGATTTTTGCCATTGAAAAACGTCCAGAAATGATTGAAGCTACTGACTGAATGAAAGGAGCTGGCATCTCACTCTCTTTGAATCTTCTTTATCATGCTAAGAGGAGCAGGAAAAAGCAAAAAATTTCAGAATTGCACCTTGCAATGCGGAGAAATTACTGTTTGTGCATTTACAATATTCATTGATTTTTGCCATTGAAAAACGTCCAGAAATGATTGAAGCTACTGACTGAATGAAAGGAGCTGGCATCTCACTCTCTTTGAATCTTCTTTATCATGCTAAGAGGAGCAGGAAAAAGCAAAAAATTTCAGAATTGCACCTTGCAATGCGGAGAAATTACTGTTTGTGCATTTACAATATTCATTGATTTTTGCCATTGAAAAACATCATGTTATTCATATACCAGAAATGTTTGAAGCTACTGACTGAATGAAAGGAGCTGGCATCTCACTCTCTTTGAATCTTCTTTATCATGCTAAGAGGAGCAGGAAAAAGCAAAAAATTTCAGAATTGCACCTTGCAATGCGGAGAAATTACTGTTTGTGCATTTACAATATTCATTGATTTTTGCCATTGAAAAACGTCCAGAAATGATTGAAGCTACTGACTGAATGAAAGGAGCTGGCATCTCACTCTCTTTGAATCTTCTTTATCATGCTAAGAGGAGCAGGAAAAAGCAAAAAATTTCAGAATTGCACCTTGCAATGCGGAGAAATTACTGTTTGTGCATTTACAATATTCATTGATTTTTGCCATTGAAAAACATCATGTTATTCATATACCAGAAATGATTGAAGCTACTGACTGAATGAAAGGAGCTGGCATCTCGCTCTCTTTGAATCTTCTTTATCATGCTAAGAGGAGCAGGAAAAAGCAAAAAATTTCAGAATTGCACCTTGCAATGCGGAGAAATTACTGTTTGTGCATTTACAATATTCATTGATTTTTGCCATTGAAAAACGTCCAGAAATGATTGAAGCTACTGACTGAATGAAAGGAGCTGGCATCTCACTCTCTTTGAATCTTCTTTATCATGCTAAGAGGAGCAGGAAAAATCAAAAAATTTCAGAATTGCACCTTGCAATGTGGAGAAATTACTGTTTGTGCATTTACAATATTCATTGATTTTTGCCATTGAAAAACATCATGTTATTCATATACCAGAAATGATTGAAGCTACTGACTGAATGAAAGGAGCTGGCATCTCACTCTCTTTGAATCTTCTTTATCATGCTAAGAGGAGCAGGAAAAAGCAAAAAATTTCAGAATTGCACCTTGCAATGCGGAGAAATTACTGTTTGTGCATTTACAATATTCATTGATTTTTGCCATTGAAAAACGTCCAGAAATGATTGAAGCTACTGACTGAATGAAAGGAGCTGGCATCTCACTCTCTTTGAATCTTCTTTATCATGCTAAGAGGAGCAGGAAAAAGCAAAAAATTTCAGAATTGCACCTTGCAATGCGGAGAAATTACTGTTTGTGCTTTTACAATATTCATTGATTTTTGCCATTGAAAAACATCATGTTATTCATATACCAGAAATGTTTGAAGCTACTGACTGAATGAAAGGAGCTGGCATCTCACTCTCTTTGAATCTTCTTTATCATGCTAAGAGGAGCAGGAAAAAGCAAAAAATTTCAGAATTGCACCTTGCAATGCGGAGAAATTACTGTTTGTGCATTTACAATATTCATTGATTTTTGCCATTGAAAAACGTCCAGAAATGATTGAAGCTACTGACTGAATGAAAGGAGCTGGCATCTCACTCTCTTTGAATCTTCTTTATCATGCTAAGAGGAGCAGGAAAAAGCAAAAAATTTCAGAATTGCACCTTGCAATGCGGAGAAATTACTGTTTGTGCATTTACAATATTCATTGATTTTTGCCATTGAAAAACGTCCAGAAATGATTGAAGCTACTGACTGAAAGGAGCTGGCATCTCACTCTCTTTGAATCTTCTTTATCATGCTAAGAGGAGCAGGAAAAAGCAAAAAATTTCAGAATTGCAACTTGCAATGCGGAGAAATTACTGTTTGTGCATTTACAATATTCATTGATTTTTGCCATTGAAAAACATCATGTTATTCATATACCAGAAATGATTGAAGCTACTGACTGAATGAAAGGAGCTGGCATCTCACTCTCTTTGAATCTTCTTTATCATGCTAAGAGGAGCAGGAAAAAGCAAAAAATTTCAGAATTGCACCTTGCAATGCGGAGAAATTACTGTTTGTGCATTTACAATATTCATTGATTTTTGCCATTGAAAAACGTCCAGAAATGATTGAAGCTACTGACTGAATGAAAGGAGCTGGCATCTCACTCTCTTTGAATCTTCTTTATCATGCTAAGAGGAGCAGGAAAAAGCAAAAAATTTCAGAATTGCACCTTGCAATGCGGAGAAATTACTGTTTGTGCATTTACAATATTCATTGATTTTTGCCATTGAAAAACGTCCAGAAATGATTGAAGCTACTGACTGAATGAAAGGAGCTGGCATCTCACTCTCTTTGAATCTTCTTTATCATGCTAAGAGGAGCAGGAAAAAGCAAAAAATTTCAGAATTGCACCTTGCAATGCGGAGAAATTACTGTTTGTGCATTTACAATATTCATTAATTTTTGCCATTGAAAAACATCATGTTATTCATATCCCAGAAATGTTTGAAGCTACTGACTGAATGAAAGAAGCTGGCATCTCACTCTCTTTGAATCTTCTTTATCATGCTAAGAGGAGCAGGAAAAAGCAAAAAATTTCAGAATTGCACCTTGCAATGCGGAGAAATTACTGTTTGTGCATTTACAATATTCATTGATTTTTGCCATTGAAAAACGTCCAGAAATGATTGAAGCTACTGACTGAATGAAAGGAGCTGGCATCTCACTCTCTTTGAATCTTCTTTATCATGCTAAGAGGAGCAGGAAAAAGCAAAAAATTTCAGAATTGCACCTTGCAATGCGGAGAAATTACTGTTTGTGCATTTACAATATTCATTGATTTTTGCCATTGAAAAACGTCCAGAAATGATTGAAGCTACTGACTGAATGAAAGGAGCTGGCATCTCACTCTCTTTGAATCTTCTTTATCATGCTAAGAGGAGCAGGAAAAAGCAAAAAATTTCAGAATTGCACCTTGCAATGCGGAGAAATTACTGTTTGTGCATTTACAATATTCATTGATTTTTGCCATTGAAAAACATCATGTTATTCATATACCAGAAATGTTTGAAGCTACTGACTGAATGAAAGGAGCTGGCATCTCACTCTCTTTGAATCTTCTTTATCATGCTAAGAGGAGCAGGAAAAAGCAAAAAATTTCAGAATTGCACCTTGCAATGCGGAGAAATTACTGTTTGTGCATTTACAATATTCATTGATTTTTGCCATTGAAAAACGTCCAGAAATGATTGAAGCTACTGACTGAATGAAAGGAGCTGGCATCTCACTCTCTTTGAATCTTCTTTATCATGCTAAGAGGAGCAGGAAAAAGCAAAAAATTTCAGAATTGCACCTTGCAATGCGGAGAAATTACTGTTTGTGCATTTACAATATTCATTGATTTTTGCCATTGAAAAACATCATGTTATTCATATACCAGAAATGATTGAAGCTACTGACTGAATGAAAGGAGCTGGCATCTCGCTCTCTTTGAATCTTCTTTATCATGCTAAGAGGAGCAGGAAAAAGCAAAAAATTTCAGAATTGCACCTTGCAATGCGGAGAAATTACTGTTTGTGCATTTACAATATTCATTGATTTTTGCCATTGAAAAACGTCCAGAAATGATTGAAGCTACTGACTGAATGAAAGGAGCTGGCATCTCACTCTCTTTGAATCTTCTTTATCATGCTAAGAGGAGCAGGAAAAAGCAAAAAATTTCAGAATTGCACCTTGCAATGTGGAGAAATTACTGTTTGTGCATTTACAATATTCATTGATTTTTGCCATTGAAAAACATCATGTTATTCATATACCAGAAATGATTGAAGCTACTGACTGAATGAAAGGAGCTGGCATCTCACTCTCTTTGAATCTTCTTTATCATGCTAAGAGGAGCAGGAAAAAGCAAAACATTTCAGAATTGCACCTTGCAATGCGGAGAAATTACTGTTTGTGCATTTACAATATTCATTGATTTTTGCCATTGAAAAACGTCCAGAAATGATTGAAGCTACTGACTGAATGAAAGGAGCTGGCATCTCACTCTCTTTGAATCTTCTTTATCATGCTAAGAGGAGCAGGAAAAAGCAAAAAATTTCAGAATTGCACCTTGCAATGCGGAGAAATTACTGTTTGTGCTTTTACAATATTCATTGATTTTTGCCATTGAAAAACATCATGTTATTCATATACCAAAAATGTTTGAAGCTACTGACTGAATGAAAGGAGCTGGCATCTCACTCTCTTTGAATCTTCTTTATCATGCTAAGAGGAGCAGGAAAAAGCAAAAAATTTCAGAATTGCACCTTGCAATGCGGAGAAATTACTGTTTGTGCATTTACAATATTCATTGATTTTTGCCATTGAAAAACGTCCAGAAATGATTGAAGCTACTGACTGAATGAAAGGAGCTGGCATCTCACTCTCTTTGAATCTTCTTTATCATGCTAAGAGGAGCAGGAAAAAGCAAAAAATTTCAGAATTGCACCTTGCAATGCGGAGAAATTACTGTTTGTGCATTTACAATATTCATTGATTTTTGCCATTGAAAAACGTCCAGAAATGATTGAAGCTACTGACTGAATGAAAGGAGCTGGCATCTCACTCTCTTTGAATCTTCTTTATCATGCTAAGAGGAGCAGGAAAAAGCAAAAAATTTCAGAATTGCAACTTGCAATGCGGAGAAATTACTGTTTTTGCATTTACAATATTCATTGATTTTTGCCATTGAAAAACATCATGTTATTCATATATCAGAAATGATTGAAGCTACTGACTGAATGAAAGGAGCTGGCATCTCACTCTCTTTGAATCTTCTTTATCATGCTAAGAGGAGCAGGAAAAAGCAAAAAATTTCAGAATTGCACCTTGCAATGCGGAGAAATTACTGTTTGTGCATTTACAATATTCATTGATTTTTGCCATTGAAAAACGTCCAGAAATGATTGAAGCTACTGACTGAATGAAAGGAGCTGGCATCTCACTCTCTTTGAATCTTCTTTATCATGCTAAGAGGAGCAGGAAAAAGCAAAAAATTTCAGAATTGCACCTTGCAATGCGGAGAAATTACTGTTTGTGCATTTACAATATTCATTGATTTTTGCAATTGAAAAACGTCCAGAAATGATTGAAGCTACTGACTGAATGAAAGGAGCTGGCATCTCACTCTCTTTGAATCTTCTTTATCATGCTAAGAGGAGCAGGAAAAAGCAAAAAATTTCAGAATTGCACCTTGCAATGCGGAGAAATTACTGTTTGTGCATTTACAATATTCATTAATTTTTGCCATTGAAAAACATCATGTTATTCATATCCCAGAAATGTTTGAAGCTACTGACTGAATGAAAGAAGCTGGCATCTCACTCTCTTTGAATCTTCTTTATCATGCTAAGAGGAGCAGGAAAAAGCAAAAAATTTCAGAATTGCACCTTGCAATGCGGAGAAATTACTGTTTGTGCATTTACAATATTCATTGATTTTTGCCATTGAAAAACGTCCAGAAATGATTGAAGCTACTGACTGAATGAAAGGAGCTGGCATCTCACTCTCTTTGAATCTTCTTTATCATGCTAAGAGGAGCAGGAAAAAGCAAAAAATTTCAGAATTGCACCTTGCAATGCGGAGAAATTACTGTTTGTGCATTTACAATATTCATTGATTTTTGCCATTGAAAAACGTCCAGAAATGATTGAAGCTACTGACTGAATGAAAGGAGCTGGCATCTCACTCTCTTTGAATCTTCTTTATCATGCTAAGAGGAGCAGGAAAAAGCAAAAAATTTCAGAATTGCACCTTGCAATGCGGAGAAATTACTGTTTGTGCATTTACAATATTCATTGATTTTTGCCATTGAAAAACATCATGTTATTCATATACCAGAAATGTTTGAAGCTACTGACTGAATGAAAGGAGCTGGCATCTCACTCTCTTTGAATCTTCTTTATCATGCTAAGAGGAGCAGGAAAAAGCAAAAAATTTCAGAATTGCACCTTGCAATGCGGAGAAATTACTGTTTGTGCATTTACAATATTCATTGATTTTTGCCATTGAAAAACGTCCAGAAATGATTGAAGCTACTGACTGAATGAAAGGAGCTGGCATCTCACTCTCTTTGAATCTTCTTTATCATGCTAAGAGGAGCAGGAAAAAGCAAAAAATTTCAGAATTGCACCTTGCAATGCGGAGAAATTACTGTTTGTGCATTTACAATATTCATTGATTTTTGCCATTGAAAAACATCATGTTATTCATATACCAGAAATGATTGAAGCTACTGACTGAATGAAAGGAGCTGGCATCTCGCTCTCTTTGAATCTTCTTTATCATGCTAAGAGGAGCAGGAAAAAGCAAAAAATTTCAGAATTGCACCTTGCAATGCGGAGAAATTACTGTTTGTGCATTTACAATATTCATTGATTTTTGCCATTGAAAAACGTCCAGAAATGATTGAAGCTACTGACTGAATGAAAGGAGCTGGCATCTCACTCTCTTTGAATCTTCTTTATCATGCTAAGAGGAGCAGGAAAAAGCAAAAAATTTCAGAATTGCACCTTGCAATGTGGAGAAATTACTGTTTGTGCATTTACAATATTCATTGATTTTTGCCATTGAAAAACATCATGTTATTCATATACCAGAAATGATTGAAGCTACTGACTGAATGAAAGGAGCTGGCATCTCACTCTCTTTGAATCTTCTTTATCATGCTAAGAGGAGCAGGAAAAAGCAAAACATTTCAGAATTGCACCTTGCAATGCGGAGAAATTACTGTTTGTGCATTTACAATATTCATTGATTTTTGCCATTGAAAAACGTCCAGAAATGATTGAAGCTACTGACTGAATGAAAGGAGCTGGCATCTCACTCTCTTTGAATCTTCTTTATCATGCTAAGAGGAGCAGGAAAAAGCAAAAAATTTCAGAATTGCACCTTGCAATGCGGAGAAATTACTGTTTGTGCTTTTACAATATTCATTGATTTTTGCCATTGAAAAACATCATGTTATTCATATACCAAAAATGTTTGAAGCTACTGACTGAATGAAAGGAGCTGGCATCTCACTCTCTTTGAATCTTCTTTATCATGCTAAGAGGAGCAGGAAAAAGCAAAAAATTTCAGAATTGCACCTTGCAATGCGGAGAAATTACTGTTTGTGCATTTACAATATTCATTGATTTTTGCCATTGAAAAACGTCCAGAAATGATTGAAGCTACTGACTGAATGAAAGGAGCTGGCATCTCACTCTCTTTGAATCTTCTTTATCATGCTAAGAGGAGCAGGAAAAAGCAAAAAATTTCAGAATTGCACCTTGCAATGCGGAGAAATTACTGTTTGTGCATTTACAATATTCATTGATTTTTGCCATTGAAAAACGTCCAGAAATGATTGAAGCTACTGACTGAATGAAAGGAGCTGGCATCTCACTCTCTTTGAATCTTCTTTATCATGCTAAGAGGAGCAGGAAAAAGCAAAAAATTTCAGAATTGCAACTTGCAATGCGTAGAAATTACTGTTTTTGCATTTACAATATTCATTGATTTTTGCCATTGAAAAACATCATGTTATTCATATACCAGAAATGATTGAAGCTACTGACTGAATGAAAGGAGCTGGCATCTCACTCTCTTTGAATCTTCTTTATCATGCTAAGAGGAGCAGGAAAAAGCAAAAAATTTCAGAATTGCACCTTGCAATGCGGAGAAATTACTGTTTGTGCATTTACAATATTCATTGATTTTTGCCATTGAAAAACGTCCAGAAATGATTGAAGCTACTGACTGAATGAAAGGAGCTGGCATCTCACTCTCTTTGAATCTTCTTTATCATGCTAAGAGGAGCAGGAAAAAGCAAAAAATTTCAGAATTGCACCTTGCAATGCGGAGAAATTACTGTTTGTGCATTTACAATATTCATTGATTTTTGCCATTGAAAAACATCATGTTATTCATATACCAGAAATGTTTGAAGCTACTGACTGAATGAAAGGAGCTGGCATCTCACTCTCTTTGAATCTTCTTTATCATGCTAAGAGGAGCAGGAAAAAGCAAAAAATTTCAGAATTGCACCTTGCAATGCGGAGAAATTACTGTTTGTGCATTTACAATATTCATTGATTTTTGCCATTGAAAAACGTCCAGAAATGATTGAAGCTACTGACTGAATGAAAGGAGCTGGCATCTCACTCTCTTTGAATCTTCTTTATCATGCTAAGAGGAGCAGGAAAAAGCAAAAAATTTCAGAATTGCACCTTGCAATGCGGAGAAATTACTGTTTGTGCATTTACAATATTCATTGATTTTTGCCATTGAAAAACGTCCAGAAATGATTGAAGCTACTGACTGAATGAAAGGAGCTGGCATCTCACTCTCTTTGAATCTTCTTTATCATGCTAAGAGGAGCAGGAAAAAGCAAAAAATTTCAGAATTGCAACTTGCAATGCGGAGAAATTACTGTTTGTGCATTTACAATATTCATTGATTTTTGCCATTGAAAAACATCATGTTATTCATATACCAGAAATGATTGAAGCTACTGACTGAATGAAAGGAGCTGGCATCTCACTCTCTTTGAATCTTCTTTATCATGCTAAGAGGAGCAGGAAAAAGCAAAAAATTTCAGAATTGCACCTTGCAATGCGGAGAAATTACTGTTTGTGCATTTACAATATTCATTGATTTTTGCCATTGAAAAACGTCCAGAAATGATTGAAGCTACTGACTGAATGAAAGGAGCTGGCATCTCACTCTCTTTGAATCTTCTTTATCATGCTAAGAGGAGCAGGAAAAAGCAAAAAATTTCAGAATTGCACCTTGCAATGCGGAGAAATTACTGTTTGTGCATTTACAATATTCATTGATTTTTGCCATTGAAAAACGTCCAGAAATGATTGAAGCTACTGACTGAATGAAAGGAGCTGGCATCTCACTCTCTTTGAATCTTCTTTATCATGCTAAGAGGAGCAGGAAAAAGCAAAAAATTTCAGAATTGCACCTTGCAATGCGGAGAAATTACTGTTTGTGCATTTACAATATTCATTAATTTTTGCCATTGAAAAACATCATGTTATTCATATCCCAGAAATGTTTGAAGCTACTGACTGAATGAAAGAAGCTGGCATCTCACTCTCTTTGAATCTTCTTTATCATGCTAAGAGGAGCAGGAAAAAGCAAAAAATTTCAGAATTGCACCTTGCAATGCGGAGAAATTACTGTTTGTGCATTTACAATATTCATTGATTTTTGCCATTGAAAAACGTCCAGAAATGATTGAAGCTACTGACTGAATGAAAGGAGCTGGCATCTCACTCTCTTTGAATCTTCTTTATCATGCTAAGAGGAGCAGGAAAAAGCAAAAAATTTCAGAATTGCACCTTGCAATGCGGAGAAATTACTGTTTGTGCATTTACAATATTCATTGATTTTTGCCATTGAAAAACATCATGTTATTCATATACCAGAAATGTTTGAAGCTACTGACTGAATGAAAGGAGCTGGCATCTCACTCTCTTTGAATCTTCTTTATCATGCTAAGAGGAGCAGGAAAAAGCCAAAAATTTCAGAATTGCACCTTGCAATGCGGAGAAATTACTGTTTGTGCATTTACAATATTCATTGATTTTTGCCATTGAAAAACATCATGTTATTCATATACCAGAAATGATTGAAGCTTCTGACTGAATGAAAGGAGCTGGCATCTCACTCTCTTTGAATCTTCTTTATCATGCAAAGAGGAGCAGGAAAAAGCAAAAAATTTCAGAATTGCACCTTGCAATGCGGAGAAATTACTGTTTGTGCATTTACAATATTCATTGATTTTTGCCATTGAAAAACGTCCAGAAATGATTGAAGCTACTGACTGAATGAAAGGAGCTGGCATCTCACTCTCTTTGAATCTTCTTTATCATGCTAAGAGGAGCAGGAAAAAGCAAAAAATTTCAGAATTGCACCTTGCAATGCGGAGAAATTACTGTTTGTGCATTTACAATATTCATTGATTTTTGCCATTGAAAAACGTCCAGAAATGATTGAAGCAACTGACTGAATGAAAGGAGCTGGCATCTCACTCTCTTTGAATCTTCTTTATCATGCTAAGAGGAGCAGGAAAAAGCAAAAAATTTCAGAATTGCACCTTGCAATGCGGAGAAATTACTGTTTGTGCATTTACAATATTCATTGATTTTTGCCATTGAAAAACGTCCAGAAATAATTGAAGCTACTGACTGAATGAAAGGAGCTGGCATCTCACTCTCTTTGAATCTTCTTTATCATGCTAAGAGGAGCAGGAAAAAGCAAAAAATTTCAGAATTGCAACTTGCAATGCGGAGAAATTACTGTTTGTGCATTTACAATATTCATTGATTTTTGCCATTGAAAAACATCATGTTATTCATATACCAGAAATGATTGAAGCTACTGACTGAATGAAAGGAGCTGGCATCTCACTCTCTTTGAATCTTCTTTATCATGCTAAGAGGAGCAGGAAAAAGCAAAAAATTTCAGAATTGCACCTTGCAATGCGGAGAAATTACTGTTTGTGCATTTACAATATTCATTGATTTTTGCCATTGAAAAACGTCCAGAAATGATTGAAGCTACTGACTGAATGAAAGGAGCTGGCATCTCACTCTCTTTGAATCTTCTTTATCATGCTAAGAGGAGCAGGAAAAAGCAAAAAATTTCAGAATTGCACCTTGCAATGCGGAGAAATTACTGTTTGTGCTTTTACAATATTCATTGATTTTTGCCATTGAAAAACATCATGTTATTCATATACCAGAAATGTTTGAAGCTACTGACTGAATGAAAGGAGCTGGCATCTCACTCTCTTTGAATCTTCTTTATCATGCTAAGAGGAGCAGGAAAAAGCAAAAAATTTCAGAATTGCACCTTGCAATGCGGAGAAATTACTGTTTGTGCATTTACAATATTCATTAATTTTTGCCATTGAAAAATGTCCAGAAATGATTGAAGCTGCTGACTGAATGAAAGGAGCTGGCATCTCACTCTCTTTGAATCTTCTTTATTATGCTAAGAGGAGCAGGAAAAAGCAAAAAATTTCAGAATTGCACCTTGCAATGCGGAGAAATTACTGTTTGTGCATTTACAATATTCATTGATTTTTGCCATTGAAAAACATCATGTTATTCATATACCAGAAATGATTGAAGCTACTGACTGAATGCAAGGAGCTGGCATCTCACTCTCTTTGAATCTTCTTTATCATGCTAAGAGGAGCAGGAAAAAGCAAAAAATTTCAGAATTGCACCTTGCAATGCGGAGAAATTACTGTTTGTGCATTTACAATATTCATTGATTTTTGCAATTGAAAAACGTCCAGAAATGATTGAAGCTACTGACTGAATGAAAGGAGCTGGCATCTCACTCTCTTTGAATCTTCTTTATCATGCTAAGAGGAGCAGGAAAAAGCAAAAAATTTCAGAATTGCACCTTGCAATGCGGAGAAATTACTGTTTGTGCATTTACAATATTCATTGATTTTTGCCATTGAAAAACGTCCAGAAATGATTGAAGCTACTGACTGAATGAAAGGAGCTGGCATCTCACTCTCTTTGAATCTTCTTTATCATGCTAAGAGGAGCAGGAAAAAGCAAAAAATTTCAGAATTGCACCTTGCAATGCGGAGAAATTACTGTTTGTGCATTTACAATATTCATTGATTTTTGCCATTGAAAAACATCATGTTATTCATATACCAGAAATGATTGAAGCTACTGACTGAATGAAAGGAGCTGGCATCTCGCTCTCTTTGAATCTTCTTTATCATGCTAAGAGGAGCAGGAAAAAGCAAAAAATTTCAGAATTGCACCTTGCAATGCGGAGAAATTACTGTTTGTGCATTTACAATATTCATTGATTTTTGCCATTGAAAAACATCCAGAAATGATTGAAGCTACTGACTGAATGAAAGGAGCTGGCATCTCACTCTCTTTGAATCTTCTTTATCATGCTAAGAGGAGCAGGAAAAAGCAAAAAATTTCAGAATTGCACCTTGCAATGTGGAGAAATTACTGTTTGTGCATTTACAATATTCATTGATTTTTGCCATTGAAAAACATCATGTTATTCATATACCAGAAATGATTGAAGCTACTGACTGAATGAAAGGAGCTGGCATCTCACTCTCTTTGAATCTTCTTTATCATGCTAAGAGGAGCAGGAAAAAGCAAAAAATTTCAGAATTGCACCTTGCAATGCGGAGAAATTACTGTTTGTGCATTTACAATATTCATTGATTTTTGCCATTGAAAAACGTCCAGAAATGATTGAAGCTACTGACTGAATGAAAGGAGCTGGCATCTCACTCTCTTTGAATCTTCTTTATCATGCTAAGAGGAGCAGGAAAAAGCAAAAAATTTCAGAATTGCACCTTGCAATGCGGAGAAATTACTGTTTGTGCTTTTACAATATTCATTGATTTTTGCCATTGAAAAACATCATGTTATTCATATACCAGAAATGTTTGAAGCTACTGACTGAATGAAAGGAGCTGGCATCTCACTCTCTTTGAATCTTCTTTATCATGCTAAGAGGAGCAGGAAAAAGCAAAAAATTTCAGAATTGCACCTTGCAATGCGGAGAAATTACTGTTTGTGCATTTACAATATTCATTGATTTTTGCCATTGAAAAACGTCCAGAAATGATTGAAGCTACTGACTGAATGAATGGAGCTGGCATCTCACTCTCTTTGAATCTTCTTTATCATGCTAAGAGGAGCAGGAAAAAGCAAAAAATTTCAGAATTGCACCTTGCAATGCGGAGAAATTACTGTTTGTGCATTTACAATATTCATTGATTTTTGCCATTGAAAAACGTCCAGAAATGATTGAAGCTACTGACTGAATGAAAGGAGCTGGCATCTCACTCTCTTTGAATCTTCTTTATCATGCTAAGAGGAGCAGGAAAAAGCAAAAAATTTCAGAATTGCAACTTGCAATGCGGAGAAATTACTGTTTGTGCATTTACAATATTCATTGATTTTTGCCATTGAAAAACATCATGTTATTCATATACCAGAAATGATTGAAGCTACTGACTGAATGAAAGGAGCTGGCATCTCACTCTCTTTGAATCTTCTTTATCATGCTAAGAGGAGCAGGAAAAAGCAAAAAATTTCAGAATTGCACCTTGCAATGCGGAGAAATTACTGTTTGTGCATTTACAATATTCATTGATTTTTGCCATTGAAAAACGTCCAGAAATGATTGAAGCTACTGACTGAATGAAAGGAGCTGGCATCTCACTCTCTTTGAATCTTCTTTATCATGCTAAGAGGACCAGGAAAAAGCAAAAAATTTCAGAATTGCACCTTGCAATGCGGAGAAATTACTGTTTGTGCTTTTACAATATTCATTGATTTTTGCCATTGAAAAACATCATGTTATTCATATACCAGAAATGTTTGAAGCTACTGACTGAATGAAAGGAGCTGGCATCTCACTCTCTTTGAATCTTCTTTATCATGCTAAGAGGAGCAGGAAAAAGCAAAAAATTTCAGAATTGCACCTTGCAATGCGGAGAAATTACTGTTTGTGCATTTACAATATTCATTGATTTTTGCCATTGAAAAACGTCCAGAAATGATTGAAGCTACTGACTGAATGAAAGGAGCTGGCATCTCACTCTCTTTGAATCTTCTTTATCATGCTAAGAGGAGCAGGAAAAAGCAAAAAATTTCAGAATTGCACCTTGCAATGCGGAGAAATTACTGTTTGTGCATTTACAATATTCATTGATTTTTGCCATTGAAAAACGTCCAGAAATGATTGAAGCTACTGACTGAATGAAAGGAGCTGGCATATCACTCTCTTTGAATCTTCTTTATCATGCTAAGAGGAGCAGGAAAAAGCAAAAAATTTCAGAATTGCACCTTGCAATGCGGAGAAATTACTGTTTGTGCTTTTACAATATTCATTGATTTTTGCCATTGAAAAACATCATGTTATTCATATACCAGAAATGTTTGAAGCTACTGACTGAATGAAAGGAGCTGGCATCTCACTCTCTTTGAATCTTCTTTATCATGCTAAGAGGAGCAGGAAAAAGCAAAAAATTTCAGAATTGCACCTTGCAATGCGGAGAAATTACTGTTTGTGCATTTACAATATTCATTGATTTTTGCCATTGAAAAACGTCCAGAAATGATTGAAGCTACTGACTGAATGAAAGGAGCTGGCATCTCACTCTCTTTGAATCTTCTTTATCATGCTAAGAGGAGCAGGAAAAAGCAAAAAATTTCAGAATTGCACCTTGCAATGCGGAGAAATTACTGTTTGTGCATTTACAATATTCATTGATTTTTGCCATTGAAAAACGTCCAGAAATGATTGAAGCTACTGACTGAATGAAAGGAGCTGGCATCTCACTCTCTTTGAATCTTCTTTATCATGCTAAGAGGAGCAGGAAAAAGCAAAAAATTTCAGAATTGCAACTTGCAATGCGGAGAAATTACTGTTTGTGCATTTACAATATTCATTGATTTTTGCCATTGAAAAACATCATGTTATTCATATACCAGAAATGATTGAAGCTACTGACTGAATGAAAGGAGCTGGCATCTCACTCTCTTTGAATCTTCTTTATCATGCTAAGAGGAGCAGGAAAAAACAAAAAATTTCAGAATTGCACCTTGCAATGCGGAGAAATTACTGTTTGTGCATTTACAATATTCATTGATTTTTGCCATTGAAAAACGTCCAGAAATGATTGAAGCTACTGACTGAATGAAAGGAGCTGGCATCTCACTCTCTTTGAATCTTCTTTATCATGCTAAGAGGAGCAGGAAAAAGCAAAAAATTTCAGAATTGCACCTTGCAATGCGGAGAAATTACTGTTTGTGCTTTTACAATATTCATTGATTTTTGCCATTGAAAAACATCATGTTATTCATATACCAGAAATGTTTGAAGCTACTGACTGAATGAAAGGAGCTGGCATCTCACTCTCTTTGAATCTTCTTTATCATGCTAAGAGGAGCAGGAAAAAGCAAAAAATTTCAGAATTGCACCTTGCAATGCGGAGAAATTACTGTTTGTGCATTTACAATATTCATTGATTTTTGCCATTGAAAAACGTCCAGAAATGATTGAAGCTACTGACTGAATGAAAGGAGCTGGCATCTCACTCTCTTTGAATCTTCTTTATCATGCTAAGAGGAGCAGGAAAAAGCAAAAAATTTCAGAATTGCACCTTGCAATGCGGAGAAATTACTGTTTGTGCATTTACAATATTCATTGATTTTTGCCATTGAAAAACGTCCAGAAATGATTGAAGCTACTGACTGAATGAAAGGAGCTGGCATCTCACTCTCTTTGAATCTTCTTTATCATGCTAAGAGGAGCAGGAAAAAGCAAAAAATTTCAGAATTGCACCTTGCAATGCGGAGAAATTACTGTTTGTGCATTTACAATATTCATTGATTTTTGCCATTGAAAAACATCATGTTATTCATATACCAGAAATGATTGAAGCTACTGACTGAATGAAAGGAGCTGGCATCTTACTCTCTTTGAATCTTCTTTGTCATGCTAAGAGGAGCAGGAAAAAGCAAAAAATTTCAGAATTGCACCTTGCAATGCGGAGAAATTACTGTTTGTGCATTTACAATATTCATTGATTTTTGCCATTGAAAAACGTCCAGAAATGATTGAAGCTACTGACTGAATGAAAGGAGCTGGCATCTCACTCTCTTTGAATCTTCTTTATCATGCTAAGAGGAGCAGGAAAAAGCAAAAAATTTCAGAATTGCACCTTGCAATGCGGAGAAATTACTGTTTGTGCATTTACAATATTCATTGATTTTTGCCATTGAAAAACGTCCAGAAATGATTGAAGCTACTGACTGAATGAAAGGAGCTGGCATCTCACTCTCTTTGAATCTTCTTTATCATGCTAAGAGGAGCAGGAAAAAGCAAAAAATTTCAGAATTGCACCTTGCAATGCGGAGAAATTACTGTTTGTGCATTTACAATATTCATTGATTTTTGCCATTGAAAAACATCATGTTATTCATATACCAGAAATGTTTGAAGCTACTGACTGAATGAAAGGAGCTGGCATCTCACTCTCTTTGAATCTTCTTTATCATGCTAAGAGGAGCAGGAAAAAGCAAAAAATTTCAGAATTGCACCTTGCAATGCGGAGAAATTACTGTTTGTGCATTTACAATATTCATTGATTTTTGCCATTGAAAAACGTCCAGAAATGATTGAAGCTACTGACTGAATGAAAGGAGCTGGCATCTCACTCTCTTTGAATCTTCTTTATCATGCTAAGAGGAGCAGGAAAAAGCAAAAAATTTCAGAATTGCACCTTGCAATGCGGAGAAATTACTGTTTGTGCATTTACAATATTCATTGATTTTTGCCATTGAAAAACGTCCAGAAATGATTGAAGCTACTGACTGAATGAAAGGAGCTGGCATCTCACTCTCTTTGAATCTTCTTTATCATGCTAAGAGGAGCAGGAAAAAGCAAAAAATTTCAGAATTGCACCTTGCAATGCGGAGAAATTACTCTTTGTGCATTTACAATATTCATTGATTTTTGCCATTGAAAAACATCATGTTATTCATATACCAGAAATGTTTGAAGCTACTGACTGAATGAAAGGAGCTGGCATCTCACTCTCTTTGAATCTTCTTTATCATGCTAAGAGGAGCAGGAAAAAGCAAAAAATTTCAGAATTGCACCTTGCAATGCGGAGAAATTACTGTTTGTGCATTTACAATATTCATTGATTTTTGCCATTGAAAAACATCATGTTATTCATATACCAGAAATGTTTGAAGCTACTGACTGAATGAAAGGAGCTGGCATCTCACTCTCTTTGAATCTTCTTTATCATGCTAAGAGGAGCAGGAAAAAGCAAAAAATTTCAGAATTGCACCTTGCAATGTGGAGAAATTACTGTTTGTGCATTTACAATATTCATTGATTTTTACCATTGAAAAACGTCCAGAAATGATTGAAGCTACTGACTGAATGAAAGTAGCTGGCATCTCACTCTCTTTGAATCTTCTTTATCATGCTAAGAGGAGCAGGAAAAAGCAAAAAATTTCAGACTTGCACCTTGGAATGCGGAGAAATTACTGTTTGTGCATTTACAATATTCATTGATTTTTGCCATTGAAAAACATCATGTTATTCATATACCAGAAATGTTTGAAGCTACTGACTGAATGAAAGGAGCTGGCATCTCACTCTCTTTGAATCTTCTTTATCATGCTAAGAGGAGCAGGAAAAAGCAAAAAATTTCAGAATTGCACCTTGCAATGCGGAGAAATTACTGTTTGTGCATTTACAATATTCATTGATTTTTGCCATTGAAAAACGTCCAGAAATGATTGAAGCTACTGACTGAATGAAAGGAGCTGGCATCTCACTCTCTTTGAATCTTCTTTATCATGCTAAGAGGAGCAGGAAAAAGCAAAAAATTTCAGAATTGCACCTTGCAATGCGGAGAAATTACTGTTTGTGCATTTACAATATTCATTGATTTTTGCCATTGAAAAACGTCCAGAAATGATTGAAGCTACTGACTGAATGAAAGGAGCTGGCATCTCACTCTCTTTGAATCTTCTTTATCATGCTAAGAGGAGCAGGAAAAATCAAAAAATTTCAGAATTGCACCTTGCAATGCGGAGAAATTACTGTTTGTGCATTTACAATATTCAATGATTTTTGCCATTGAAAAACATGTTATTCATATACCAGAAATGTTTGAAGCTACTGACTGAATGAAAGGAGCTGGCACCTCACTCTCTTTGAATCTTCTTTATCATGCTAAGAGGAGCGGGAAAAAGCAAAAAATTTCAGAATTGCACCTTGCAATGCGGAGAAATTACTGTTTGTGCATTTACAATATTCATTGATTTTTGCCATTGAAAAACATCCAGAAATGATTGAAGGTACTGACTGAATGAAAGGAGTTGGCATCTCACTCTCTTTGAATCTTCTTTATCATGCTAAGAGGAGCAGGAAAAAGCAAAAAATTTCAGAATTGCACCTTGCAATGCGGAGAAATTACTGTTTGTGCATTTACAATATTCATTGATTTTTGCCATTGAAAAACGTCCAGAAATGATTGAAGCTACTGACTGAATGAAAGGAGCTGGCATCTCACTCTCTTTGAATCTTCTTTATCATGCTAAGAGGAGCAGGAAAAAGCAAAAAATTTCAGAATTGCACCTTGCAATGCGGAGAAATTACAGTTTGTGCATTTACAATATTCATTGATTTTTGCCATTGAAAAACATCCAGAAATGATTGAAGCTACTGACTGAATGAAAGGAGCTGGCATCTCACTCTCTTTGAATCTTCTTTATCATGCTAAGAGGAGCAGGAAAAAGCAAAAAATTTCAGAATTGCACCTTGCAATGCGGAGAAATTACTGTTTGTGCATTTACAATATTCATTGATTTTTGCCATTGAAAAACGTCCAGAAATGATTGAAGCTACTGACTGAATGAAAGGAGCTGGCATCTCACTCTCTTTGAATCTTCTTTATCATGCTAAGAGGAGAAGGAAAAAGCAAAAAATTTCAGAATTGCACCTTGCAATGCGGAGAAATTACTGTTTGTGCATTTACAATATTCATTGATTTTTGCCATTGAAAAACATCATGTTATTCATATACCAGAAATGATAGAAGCTACTGACTGAATGAAAGGAGCTGGCATCTTACTCTCTTTGAATCTTCTTTGTCATGCTAAGAGGAGCAGGAAAAAGCAAAAAATTTCAGAATTGCACCTTGCAATGCGGAGAAATTGCTGTTTGTGCATTTACAATATTCATTGATTTTTGCCATTGAAAAACGTCCAGAAATGATTGAAGCTACTGACTGAATGAAAGGAGCTGGCATCTCACTCTCTTTGAATCTTCTTTATCATGCTAAGAGGAGCAGGAAAAAGCAAAAAATTTCAGAATTGCACCTTGCAATGCGGAGAAATTACTGTTTGTGCATTTACAATATTCATTGATTTTTGCCATTGAAAAACATCATGTTATTCATATACCAGAAATGTTTGAAGCTACTGACTGAATGAAAGGAGCTGGCATCTCACTCTCTTTGAATCTTCTTTATCATGCTTAGAGGAGCAGGAAAAAGCAAAAAATTTCAGAATTGCACCTTGCAATGTGGAGAAATTACTGTTTGTGCATTTACAATATTCATTGATTTTTACCATTGAAAAACGTCCAGAAATGATTGAAGCTACTGACTGAATGAAAGTAGCTGGCATCTCACTCTCTTTGAATCTTCTTTATCATGCTAAGAGGAGCAGGAAAAAGCAAAAAATTTCAGGATTGCACCTTGCAATCCAGAGAAATTACTGTTTGTGCATTTACAATATTCATTGATTTTTGCCATTGAAAAACATCATGTTATTCATATACCAGAAATATTTGAAGCTACTGACTGAATGAAAGGAGCTGGCATCTCACTCTCTTTGAATCTTCTTTATCATGCTAAGAGGAGCAGGAAAAAGCAAAAAATTTCAGAATTGCACCTTGCAATGTGGAGAAATTACTGTTTGTGCATTTACAATATTCATTGATTTTTACCATTGAAAAACGTCCAGAAATGATTGAAGCTACTGACTGAATGAAAGTAGCTGGCATCTCACTCTCTTTGAATCTTCTTTATCATGCTAAGAGGAGCAGGAAAAAGCAAAAAATTTCATACTTGCACCTTGCAATGTGGAGAAATTACTGTTTGTGCATTTACAATATTCATTGATTTTTGCCATTGAAAAACATCATGTTATTCATATACCAGAAATGTTTGAAGCTACTGACTGAATGAAAGGAGCTGGCATCTCACTCTCTTTGAATCTTCTTTATCATGCTAAGAGGAGCAGGAAAAAGCAAAAAATTTCAGAATTGCACCTTGCAATGCGGAGAAATTACTGTTTGTGCATTTACAATATTCATTGATTTTTGCCATTGAAAAACGTCCAGAAATGATTGAAGCTACTGACTGAATGAAAGGAGCTGGCATCTCACTCTCTTTGAATCTTCTTTATCATGCTAAGAGGAGCAGGAAAAAGCAAAAAATTTCAGAATTGCACCTTGCAATGCGGAGAAATTACTGTTTGTGCATTTACAATATTCATTGATTTTTGCCATTGAAAAACGTCCAGAAATGATTGAAGCTACTGACTGAATGAAAGGAGCTGGCATCTCACTCTCTTTGAATCTTCTTTATCATGCTAAGAGGAGCAGGAAAAAGCAAAAAATTTCAGAATTGCACCTTGCAATGCGGAGAAATTACTGTTTGTGCATTTACAATATTCATTGATTTTTGCCATTGAAAAACATCATGTTATTCATATACCAGAAATGATTGAAGCTACTGACTGAATGAAAGGAGCTGGCATCTTACTCTCTTTGAATCTTCTTTGTCATGCTAAGAGGAGCAGGAAAAAGCAAAAAATTTCAGAATTGCACCTTGCAATGCGGAGAAATTACTGTTTGTGCATTTACAATATTCATTGATTTTTGCCATTGAAAAACGTCCAGAAATGATTGAAGCTACTGACTGAATGAAAGGAGCTGGCATCTCAATCTCTTTGAATCTTCTTTATCATGCTAAGAGGAGCAGGAAAAAGCAAAAAATTTCAGAATTGCACCTTGCAATGCGGAGAAATTACTGTTTGTGCATTTACAATATTCATTGATTTTTGCCATTGAAAAACGTCCAGAAATGATTGAAGCTACTGACTGAATGAAAGGAGCTGGCATCTCACTCTCTTTGAATCTTCTTTATCATGCTAAGAGGAGCAGGAAAAAGCAAAAAATTTCAGAATTGCACCTTGCAATGCGGAGAAATTACTGTTTGTGCATTTACAATATTCATTGATTTTTGCCATTGAAAAACATCATGTTATTCATATACCAGAAATGTTTGAAGCTACTGACTGAATGAAAGGAGCTGGCATCTCACTCTCTTTGAATCTTCTTTATCATGCTAAGAGGAGCAGGAAAAAGCAAAAAATTTCAGAATTGCACCTTGCAATGCGGAGAAATTACTGTTTGTGCATTTACAATATTCATTGATTTTTGCCATTGAAAAACGTCCAGAAATGATTGAAGCTACTGACTGAATGAAAGGAGCTGGCATCTCACTCTCTTTGAATCTTCTTTATCATGCTAAGAGGAGCAGGAAAAAGCAAAAAATTTCAGAATTGCACCTTGCAATGCGGAGAAATTACTGTTTGTGCATTTACAATATTCATTGATTTTTGCCATTGAAAAACGTCCAGAAATGATTGAAGCTACTGACTGAATGAAAGGAGCTGGCATCTCACTCTCTTTGAATCTTCTTTATCATGCTAAGAGGAGCAGGAAAAAGCAAAAAATTTCAGAATTGCACCTTGCAATGCGGAGAAATTACTCTTTGTGCATTTACAATATTCATTGATTTTTGCCATTGAAAAACATCATGTTATTCATATACCAGAAATGTTTGAAGCTACTGACTGAATGAAAGGAGCTGGCATCTCACTCTCTTTGAATCTTCTTTATCATGCTAAGCGGAGCAGGAAAAAGCAAAAAATTTCAGAATTGCACCTTGCAATGCGGAGAAATTACTGTTTGTGCATTTACAATATTCATTGATTTTTGCCATTGAAAAACATCATGTTATTCATATACCAGAAATGTTTGAAGCTACTGACTGAATGAAAGGAGCTGGCATCTCACTCTCTTTGAATCTTCTTTATCATGCTAAGAGGAGCAGGAAAAAGCAAAAAATTTCAGAATTGCACCTTGCAATGTGGAGAAATTACTGTTTGTGCATTTACAATATTCATTGATTTTTACCATTGAAAAACGTCCAGAAATGATTGAAGCTACTGACTGAATGAAAGTAGCTGGCATCTCACTCTCTTTGAATCTTCTTTATCATGCTAAGAGGAGCAGGAAAAAGCAAAAAATTTCAGACTTGCACCTTGGAATGCGGAGAAATTACTGTTTGTGCATTTACAATATTCATTGATTTTTGCCATTGAAAAACATCATGTTATTCATATACCAGAAATGTTTGAAGCTACTGACTGAATGAAAGGAGCTGGCATCTCACTCTCTTTGAATCTTCTTTATCATGCTAAGAGGAGCAGGAAAAAGCAAAAAATTTCAGAATTGCACCTTGCAATGCGGAGAAATTACTGTTTGTGCATTTACAATATTCATTGATTTTTGCCATTGAAAAACGTCCAGAAATGATTGAAGCTACTGACTGAATGAAAGGAGCTGGCATCTCACTCTCTTTGAATCTTCTTTATCATGCTAAGAGGAGCAGGAAAAAGCAAAAAATTTCAGAATTGCACCTTGCAATGCGGAGAAATTACTGTTTGTGCATTTACAATATTCATTGATTTTTGCCATTGAAAAACGTCCAGAAATGATTGAAGCTACTGACTGAATGAAAGGAGCTGGCATCTCACTCTCTTTGAATCTTCTTTATCATGCTAAGAGGAGCAGGAAAAATCAAAAAATTTCAGAATTGCACCTTGCAATGCGGAGAAATTACTGTTTGTGCATTTACAATATTCAATGATTTTTGCCATTGAAAAACATGTTATTCATATACCAGAAATGTTTGAAGCTACTGACTGAATGAAAGGAGCTGGCACCTCACTCTCTTTGAATCTTCTTTATCATGCTAAGAGGAGCGGGAAAAAGCAAAAAATTTCAGAATTGCACCTTGCAATGCGGAGAAATTACTGTTTGTGCATTTACAATATTCATTGATTTTTGCCATTGAAAAACATCCAGAAATGATTGAAGGTACTGACTGAATGAAAGGAGTTGGCATCTCACTCTCTTTGAATCTTCTTTATCATGCTAAGAGGAGCAGGAAAAAGCAAAAAATTTCAGAATTGCACCTTGCAATGCGGAGAAATTACTGTTTGTGCATTTACAATATTCATTGATTTTTGCCATTGAAAAACGTCCAGAAATGATTGAAGCTACTGACTGAATGAAAGGAGCTGGCATCTCACTCTCTTTGAATCTTCTTTATCATGCTAAGAGGAGCAGGAAAAAGCAAAAAATTTCAGAATTGCACATTGCAATGCGGAGAAATTACAGTTTGTGCATTTACAATATTCATTGATTTTTGCCATTGAAAAACATCCAGAAATGATTGAAGCTACTGACTGAATGAAAGGAGCTGGCATCTCACTCTCTTTGAATCTTCTTTATCATGCTAAGAGGAGCAGGAAAAAGCAAAAAATTTCAGAATTGCACCTTGCAATGCGGAGAAATTACTGTTTGTGCATTTACAATATTCATTGATTTTTGCCATTGAAAAACGTCCAGAAATGATTGAAGCTACTGACTGAATGAAAGGAGCTGGCATCTCACTCTCTTTGAATCTTCTTTATCATGCTAAGAGGAGAAGGAAAAAGCAAAAAATTTCAGAATTGCACCTTGCAATGCGGAGAAATTACTGTTTGTGCATTTACAATATTCATTGATTTTTGCCATTGAAAAACATCATGTTATTCATATACCAGAAATGATAGAAGCTACTGACTGAATGAAAGGAGCTGGCATCTTACTCTCTTTGAATCTTCTTTGTCATGCTAAGAGGAGCAGGAAAAAGCAAAAAATTTCAGAATTGCACCTTGCAATGCGGAGAAATTGCTGTTTGTGCATTTACAATATTCATTGATTTTTGCCATTGAAAAACGTCCAGAAATGATTGAAGCTACTGACTGAATGAAAGGAGCTGGCATCTCACTCTCTTTGAATCTTCTTTATCATGCTAAGAGGAGCAGGAAAAAGCAAAAAATTTCAGAATTGCACCTTGCAATGCGGAGAAATTACTGTTTGTGCATTTACAATATTCATTGATTTTTGCCATTGAAAAACATCATGTTATTCATATACCAGAAATGTTTGAAGCTACTGACTGAATGAAAGGAGCTGGCATCTCACTCTCTTTGAATCTTCTTTATCATGCTTAGAGGAGCAGGAAAAAGCAAAAAATTTCAGAATTGCACCTTGCAATGTGGAGAAATTACTGTTTGTGCATTTACAATATTCATTGATTTTTACCATTGAAAAACGTCCAGAAATGATTGAAGCTACTGACTGAATGAAAGTAGCTGGCATCTCACTCTCTTTGAATCTTCTTTATCATGCTAAGAGGAGCAGGAAAAAGCAAAAAATTTCAGGATTGCACCTTGCAATCCAGAGAAATTACTGTTTGTGCATTTACAATATTCATTGATTTTTGCCATTGAAAAACATCATGTTATTCATATACCAGAAATATTTGAAGCTACTGACTGAATGAAAGGAGCTGGCATCTCACTCTCTTTGAATCTTCTTTATCATGCTAAGAGGAGCAGGAAAAAGCAAAAAATTTCAGAATTGCACCTTGCAATGTGGAGAAATTACTGTTTGTGCATTTACAATATTCATTGATTTTTACCATTGCAAAACGTCAAGAAATGATTGAAGCTACTGACTGAATGAAAGTAGCTGGCATCTCACTCTCTTTGAATCTTCTTTATCATGCTAAGAGGAGCAGGAAAAAGCAAAAAATTTCATACTTGCACCTTGCAATGTGGAGAAATTACTGTTTGTGCATTTACAATATTCATTGATTTTTGCCATTGAAAAACATCATGTTATTCATATACCAGAAATGTTTGAAGCTACTGACTGAATGAAAGGAGCTGGCATCTCACTCTCTTTGAATCTTCTTTATCATGCTAAGAGGAGCAGGAAAAAGCAAAAAATTTCAGAATTGCACCTTGCAATGCGGAGAAATTACTGTTTGTGCATTTACAATATTCATTGATTTTTGCCATTGAAAAACGTCCAGAAATGATTGAAGCTACTGACTGAATGAAAGGAGCTGGCATCTCACTCTCTTTGAATCTTGTTTATCATGCTAAGAGGAGCAGGAAAAAGCAAAAAATTTCAGAATTGCACCTTGCAATGCGGAGAAATTACTGTTTGTGCATTTACAATATTCATTGATTTTTGCCATTGAAAAACGTCCAGAAATGATTGAAGCTACTGACTGAATGAAAGGAGCTGGCATCTCACTCTCTTTGAATCTTCTTTATCATGCTAAGAGGAGCAGGAAAAAGCAAAAAATTTCAGAATTGCACCTTGCAATGCGGAGAAATTACTGTTTGTGCATTTACAATATTCATTGATTTTTGCCATTGAAAAACATCATGTTATTCATATACCAGAAATGATTGAAGCTACTGACTGAATGAAAGGAGCTGGCATCTCACTCTCTTTGAATCTTCTTTATCATGCTAAGAGGAGCAGGAAAAAGCAAAAAATTTCAGAATTGCACCTTGCAATGCGGAGAAATTACTGTTTGTGCATTTACAATATTCATTGATTTTTGCCATTGAAAAACGTCCAGAAATGTTTGAAGCTACTGACTGAATGAAAGGAGCTGGCATCTCACTCTCTTTGAATCTTCTTTATCATGCTAGGATTAGCAGGAAAAAGCAAAAAATTTCAGAATTGCACCTTGCAATGTGGAGATATTACTGTTTGTGCATTTACAATATTCATTGATTTTTGCCATTGAAAAACGTCCAGAAATGTTTGAAGCTACTGACTGAATGAAAGGAGCTGGCATCTCACTCTCTTTGAATCTTCTTTATCATGCTAGGAGTAGCAGGAAAAAGCAAAAAATTTCAGAATTGCACCTTGCAATGTGGAGATATTACTGTTTGTGCATTTACAATATTCATTGATTTTTGCCATTGAAAAACGTCCAGAAATGTTTGAAGCTACTGACTGAATGAAAGGAGCTGGCATCTCACTCTCTTTGAATCTTCTTTATCATGCTAGGATTAGCAGGAAAAAGCAAAAAATTTCAGAATTGCACCTTGCAATGTGGAGATATTACTGTTTGTGCATTTACAATATTCATTGATTTTTGCCATTGAAAAACATCATGTTATTCATATACCAGAAATGTTTGAAGCTACTGACTGAATGAAAGGAGCTGACATCTCACTCTCTTTGAATCTTCTTTATCATGCTAGGATTAGCAGGAAAAAGCAAAAAATTTCAGAATTGCACCTTGCAATGTGGAGATATTACTGTTTGTGCATTTACAATATTCATTGATTTTTGCCATTGAAAAATGTCCAGAAATGTTTGAAGCTACTGACTGAATGAAAGGAGCTGGCATCTCACTCTATTTGAATCTTCTTTATCATCCTAGGATTAGCAGGAAAAAGCAAAAAATTTCAGCATTGCACCTTGCAATGTGGAGATATTACTGTTTGTGCATTTACAATATTCATTGATTTTTGCCATTGAAAAACATCCAGAAATGTTTATACCAGAAATGTTTGAAGCTACTGACTGAATGAAAGGAGCTGGCATCTCACTCTCTTTGAATCTTCTTTATCATGCTAAGAGGAGCAGGAAAAAGCAAAAAATTTCAGAATTGCACTTTGCAATGCGGAGAAATTACTGTTTGTGCATTTACAATATTCATTGATTTTTGCCATTGAAAAACGTCCAGAAATGATTGAAGCTACTGACTGAATGAAAGGAGCTGGCATCTCACTCTCTTTGAATCTTCTTTATCATGCTAAGAGGAGCAGGAAAAAGCAAAAAATTTCAGAATTGCACCTTGCAATGCGGAGAAATTACTGTTTGTGCATTTACAATATTCATTGATTTTTGCCATTGAAAAACGTCCAGAAATGATTGAAGCTACTGACTGAATGAAAGGAGCTGGCATCTCACTCTCTTTGAATCTTCTCTATCATGCTAAGAGGAGCAGGAAAAATCAAAAAATTTCAGAATTGCACCTTGCAATGCGGAGAAATTACTGTTTGTGCATTTACAATATTCAATGATTTTTGCCATTGAAAAACATGTTATTCATATACCAGAAATGTTTGAAGCTACTGACTGAATGAAAGGAGCTGGCACCTCACTCTCTTTGAATCTTCTTTATCATGCTAAGAGGAGCGGGAAAAAGCAAAAAATTTCAGAATTGCACCTTGCAATGCGGAGAAATTACTGTTTGTGCATTTACAATATTCATTGATTTTTGCCATTGAAAAACATCCAGAAATGATTGAAGGTACTGACTGAATGAAAGGAGCTGGCATCTCACTCTCTTTGAATCTTCTTTATCATGCTAAGAGGAGCAGGAAAAAGCAAAAAATTTCAGAATTGCACCTTGCAATGCGGAGAAATTACTGTTTGTGCATTTACAATATTCATTGATTTTTGCCATTGAAAAACGTCCAGAAATGATTGAAGCTACTGACTGAATGAAAGGAGCTGGCATCTCACTCTCTTTGAATCTTCTTTATCATGCTAAGAGGAGCAGGAAAAAGCTAAAAATTTCAGAATTGCACCTTGCAATGCGGAGAAATTACTGTTTGTGCATTTACAATATTCATTGATTTTTGCCATTGAAAAACGTCCAGAAATGATTGAAGCTACTGACTGAATGAAAGGAGCTGGCATCTCACTCTCTTTGAATCTTCTTTATCATGCTAAGAGGAGCAGGAAAAAGCAAAAAATTTCAGAATTGCACCTTGCAATGCGGAGAAATTACTGTTTGTGCATTTACAATATTCATTGATTTTTGCCATTGAAAAACATCATGTTATTCATATACCAGAAATGATAGAAGCTACTGACTGAATGAAAGGAGCTGGCATCTTACTCTCTTTGAATCTTCTTTGTCATGCTAAGAGGAGCAGGAAAAAGCAAAAAATTTCAGAATTGCACCTTGCAATGCGGAGAAATTGCTGTTTGTGCATTTACAATATTCATTGATTTTTGCCATTGAAAAACGTCCAGAAATGATTGAAGCTACTGACTGAATGAAAGGAGCTGGCATCTCACTCTCTTTGAATCTTCTTTATCATGCTAAGAGGAGCAGGAAAAAGCAAAAAATTTCAGAATTGCACCTTGCAATGCGGAGAAATTACTGTTTGTGCATTTACAATATTCATTGATTTTTGCCATTGAAAAACATCATGTTATTCATATACCAGAAATGTTTGAAGCTACTGACTGAATGAAAGGAGCTGGCATCCCACTCTCTTTGAATCTTCTTTATCATGCTTAGAGGAGCAGGAAAAAGCAAAAAATTTCAGAATTGCACCTTGCAATGTGGAGAAATTACTGTTTGTGCATTTACAATATTCATTGATTTTTACCATTGAAAAACGTCCAGAAATGATTGAAGCTACTGACTGAATGAAAGTAGCTGGCATCTCACTCTCTTTGAATCTTCTTTATCATGCTAAGAGGAGCAGGAAAAAGCAAAAAATTTCAGAATTGCACCTTGCAATCCAGAGAAATTACTGTTTGTGCATTTACAATATTCATTGATTTTTGCCATTGAAAAACATCATGTTATTCATATACCAGAAATATTTGAAGCTACTGACTGAATGAAAGGAGCTGGCATCTCACTCTCTTTGAATCTTCTTAATCATGCTAAGAGGAGCAGGAAAAAGCAAAAAATTTCAGAATTGCACCTTGCAATGTGGAGAAATTACTGTTTGTGCATTTACAATATTCATTGATTTTTACCATTGAAAAACGTCCAGAAATGATTGAAGCTACTGACTGAATGAAAGTAGCTGGCATCTCACTCTCTTTGAATCTTCTTTATCATGCTAAGAGGAGCAGGAAAAAGCAAAAAATTTCAGACTTGCACCTTGCAATGTGGAGAAATTACTGTTTGTGCATTTACAATATTCATTGATTTTTGCCATTGAAAAACATCATGTTATTCATATACCAGAAATGTTTGAAGCTACTGACTGAATGAAAGGAGCTGGCATCTCACTCTCTTTGAATCTTCTTTATCATGCTAAGAGGAGCAGGAAAAAGCAAAAAATTTCAGAATTGCACCTTGCAATGCGGAGAAATTACTGTTTGTGCATTTACAATATTCATTGATTTTTGCCATTGAAAAACGTCCAGAAATGATTGAAGCTACTGACTGAATGAAAGGAGCTGGCATCTCACTCTCTTTGAATCTTGTTTATCATGCTAAGAGGAGCAGGAAAAAGCAAAAAATTTCAGAATTGCACCTTGCAATGCGGAGAAATTACTGTTTGTGCATTTACAATATTCATTGATTTTTGCCATTGAAAAACGTCCAGAAATGATTGAAGCTACTGACTGAATGAAAGGAGCTGGCATCTCACTCTCTTTGAATCTTCTTTATCATGCTAAGAGGAGCAGGAAAAAGCAAAAAATTTCAGAATTGCACCTTGAAATGCGGAGAAATTACTGTTTGTGCATTTACAATATTCATTGATTTTTGCCATTGAAAAACATCATGTTATTCATATACCAGAAATGATTGAAGCTACTGACTGAATGAAAGGAGCTGGCATCTCACTCTCTTTGAATCTTCTTTATCATGCTAAGAGGAGCAGGAAAAAGCAAAAAATTTCAGAATTGCACCTTGCAATGCGGAGAAATTACTGTTTGTGCATTTACAATATTCATTGATTTTTGCCATTGAAAAACGTCCAGAAATGTTTGAAGCTACTGACTGAATGAAAGGAGCTGGCATCTCACTCTCTTTGAATCTTCTTTATCATGCTAGGATTAGCAGGAAAAAGCAAAAAATTTCAGAATTGCACCTTGCAATGTGGAGATATTACTGTTTGTGCATTTACAATATTCATTGATTTTTGCCATTGAAAAACGTCCAGAAATGTTTGAATCTACTGACTGAATGAAAGGAGCTGGCATCTCACTCTCTTTGAATCTTCTTTATCATGCTAGGAGTAGCAGGAAAAAGCAAAAAATTTCAGAATTGCACCTTGCAATGTGGAGATATTACTGTTTGTGCATTTACAATATTCATTGATTTTTGCCATTGAAAAACGTCCAGAAATGTTTGAAGCTACTGACTGAATGAAAGGAGCTGGCATCTCACTCTCTTTGAATCTTCTTTATCATGCTAGGATTAGCAGGAAAAAGCAAAAAATTTCAGAATTGCACCTTGCAATGTGGAGATATTACTGTTTGTGCATTTACAATATTCATTGATTTTTGCCATTGAAAAACATCATGTTATTCATATACCAGAAATGTTTGAAGCTACTGACTGAATGAAAGGAGCTGACATCTCACTCTCTTTGAATCTTCTTTATCATGCTAGGATTAGCAGGAAAAAGCAAAAAATTTCAGAATTGCACCTTGCAATGTGGAGATATTACTGTTTGTGCATTTACAATATTCATTGATTTTTGCCATTGAAAAATGTCCAGAAATGTTTGAAGCTACTGACTGAATGAAAGGAGCTGGCATCTCACTCTATTTGAATCTTCTTTATCATCCTAGGATTAGCAGGAAAAAGCAAAAAATTTCAGCATTGCACCTTGCAATGTGGAGATATTACTGTTTGTGCATTTACAATATTCATTGATTTTTGCCATTGAAAAATATCCAGAAATGTTTATACCAGAAATGTTTGAAGCTACTGACTGAATGAAAGGAGCTGGCATCTCACTCTCTTTGAATCTTCTTTATCATGCTAAGAGGAGCAGGAAAAAGCAAAAAATTTCAGAATTGCACTTTGCAATGCGGAGAAATTACTGTTTGTGCATTTACAATATTCATTGATTTTTGCCATTGAAAAACGTCCAGAAATGATTGAAGCTACTGACTGAATGAAAGGAGCTGGCATCTCACTCTCTTTGAATCTTCTTTATCATGCTAAGAGGAGCAGGAAAAAGCAAAAAATTTCAGAATTGCACCTTGCAATGCGGAGAAATTACTGTTTGTGCATTTACAATATTCATTGATTTTTGCCATTGAAAAACGTCCAGAAATGATTGAAGCTACTGACTGAATGAAAGGAGCTGGCATCTCACTCTCTTTGAATCTTCTCTATCATGCTAAGAGGAGCAGGAAAAATCAAAAAATTTCAGAATTGCACCTTGCAATGCGGAGAAATTACTGTTTGTGCATTTACAATATTCAATGATTTTTGCCATTGAAAAACATGTTATTCATATACCAGAAATGTTTGAAGCTACTGACTGAATGAAAGGAGCTGGCACCTCACTCTCTTTGAATCTTCTTTATCATGCTAAGAGGAGCGGGAAAAAGCAAAAAATTTCAGAATTGCACCTTGCAATGCGGAGAAATTACTGTTTGTGCATTTACAATATTCATTGATTTTTGCCATTGAAAAACATCCAGAAATGATTGAAGGTACTGACTGAATGAAAGGAGCTGGCATCTCACTCTCTTTGAATCTTCTTTATCATGCTAAGAGGAGCAGGAAAAAGCAAAAAATTTCAGAATTGCACCTTGCAATGCGGAGAAATTACTGTTTGTGCATTTACAATATTCATTGATTTTTGCCATTGAAAAACGTCCAGAAATGATTGAAGCTACTGACTGAATGAAAGGAGCTGGCATCTCACTCTCTTTGAATCTTCTTTATCATGCTAAGAGGAGCAGGAAAAAGCAAAAAATTTCAGAATTGCACCTTGCAATGCGGAGAAATTACAGTTTGTGCATTTACAATATTCATTGATTTTTGCCATTGAAAAACATCCAGAAATGATTGAAGCTACTGACTGAATGAAAGGAGCTGGCATCTCACTCTCTTTGAATCTTTTTTATCATGCTAAGAGGAGCAGGAAAAAGCAAAAAATTTCAGAATTGCACCTTGCAATGCGGAGAAATTACTGTTTGTGCATTTACAATATTCATTGATTTTTGCCATTGAAAAACGTCCAGAAATGATTGAAGCTACTGACTGAATGAAAGGAGCTGGCATCTCACTCTCTTTGAATCTTCTTTATCATGCTAAGAGGAGCAGGAAAAAGCAAAAAATTTCAGAATTGCACCTTGCAATGCGGAGAAATTACTGTTTGTGCATTTACAATATTCATTGATTTTTGCCATTGAAAAACATCATGTTATTCATATACCAGAAATGATAGAAGCTACTGACTGAATGAAAGGAGCTGGCATCTTACTCTCTTTGAATCTTCTTTGTCATGCTAAGAGGAGCAGGAAAAAGCAAAAAATTTCAGAATTGCACCTTGCAATGCGGAGAAATTACTGTTTGTGCATTTACAATATTCATTGATTTTTGCCATTGAAAAACATCATGTTATTCATATACCAGAAATGTTTGAAGCTACTGACTGAATGAAAGGAGCTGGCATCTCACTCTCTTTGAATCTTCTTTATCATGCTTAGAGGAGCAGGAAAAAGCAAAAAATTTCAGAATTGCACCTTGCAATGTGGAGAAATTACTGTTTGTGCATTTACAATATTCATTGATTTTTACCATTGAAAAACGTCCAGAAATGATTGAAGCTACTGACTGAATGAAAGTAGCTGGCATCTCACTCTCTTTGAATCTTCTTTATCATGCTAAGAGGAGCAGGAAAAAGCAAAACATTTCAGAATTGCACCTTGCAATCCAGAGAAATTACTGTTTGTGCATTTACAATATTCATTGATTTTTGCCATTGAAAAACATCATGTTATTCATATACCAGAAATGTTTGAAGCTACTGACTGAATGAAAGGAGCTGGCATCTCACTCTCTTTGAATCTTCTTTATCATGCTAAGAGGAGCAGGAAAAAGCAAAAAATTTCAGAATTGCACCTTGCAATGTGGAGAAATTACTGTTTGTGCATTTACAATATTCATTGATTTTTACCATTGAAAAACGTCCAGAAATGATTGAAGCTACTGACTGAATGAAAGGAGCTGGCATCTCACTCTATTTGAATCTTCTTTATCATCCTAGGATTAGCAGGAAAAAGCAAAAAATTTCAGCATTGCACCTTGCAATGTGGAGATATTACTGTTTGTGCATTTACAATATTCATTGATTTTTGCCATTGAAAAACATCCAGAAATGTTTATACCAGAAATGTTTGAAGCTACTGACTGAATGAAAGGAGCTGGCATCTCACTCTCTTTGAATCTTCTTTATCATGCTAAGAGGAGCAGGAAAAAGCAAAAAATTTCAGAATTGCACTTTGCAATGCGGAGAAATTACTGTTTGTGCATTTACAATATTCATTGATTTTTGCCATTGAAAAACGTCCAGAAATGACTGAAGCTACTGACTGAATGAAAGGAGCTGGCATCTCACTCTCTTTGAATCTTCTTTATCATGCTAAGAGGAGCAGGAAAAAGCAAAAAATTTCAGAATTGCATCTTGCAATGCGGAGAAATTACTGTTTGTGCATTTACAATATTCATTGATTTTTGCCATTGAAAAACGTCCAGAAATGATTGAAGCTACTGACTGAATGAAAGGAGCTGGCATCTCACTCTCTTTGAATCTTCTTTATCATGCTAAGAGGAGCAGGAAAAAGCAAAAAATTTCAGAATTGCACCTTGCAATGCGGAGAAATTACTGTTTGTGCATTTACAATATTCATTGATTTTTGCCATTGAAAAACATCATGTTATTCATATACCAGAAATGATTGAAGCTACTGACTGAATGAAAGGAGCTGGCATCTCACTCTCTTTGAATCTTCTTTATCATGCTAAGAGGAGCAGGAAAAAGCAAAAAATTTCAGAATTGCACCTTGCAATGCGGAGAAATTACTGTTTGTGCATTTACAATATTCATTGATTTTTGCCATTGAAAAACGTCCAGAAATGATTGAAGCTACTGACTGAATGAAAGGAGCTGGCATCTCACTCTCTTTGAATCTTCTTTATCATGCTAAGAGGAGCAGGAAAAAGCAAAAAATTTCAGAATTGCATCTTGCAATGCGGAGAAATTACTGTTTGTGCATTTACAATATTCATTGATTTTTGCCATTGAAAAACGTCCAGAAATGATTGAAGCTACTGACTGAATGAAAGGAGCTGGCATCTCACTCTCTTTGAATCTTCTTTATCATGCTAAGAGGAGCAGGAAAAAGCAAAAAATTTCAGAATTGCACCTTGCAATGCGGAGAAATTACTGTTTGTGCATTTACAATATTCATTGATTTTTGCCATTGAAAAACATCATGTTATTCATATACCAGAAATGATTGAAGCTACTGACTGAATGAAAGGAGCTGGCATCTCACTCTCTTTGAATCTTCTTTATCATGCTAAGAGGAGCAGGAAAAAGCAAAAAATTTCAGAATTGCACCTTGCAATGCGGAGAAATTACTGTTTGTGCATTTACAATATTCATTGATTTTTGCCATTGAAAAACATCCAGAAATGATTGAAGCTACTGACTGAATGAAAGGAGCTGGCATCTCACTCTCTTTGAATCTTCTTTATCATGCTAAGAGGAGCAGGAAAAAGCAAAAAATTTCAGAATTGCACCTTGCAATGCGGAGAAATTACTGTTTGTGCATTTACAATATTCATTGATTTTTGCCATTGAAAAACGTCCAGAAATGATTGAAGCTACTGACTGAATGAAAGGAGCTGGCATCTCACTCTCTTTGAATCTTCTTTATCATGCTAGGATTAGCAGGAAAAAGCAAAAAATTTCAGAATTGCACCTTGCAATGTGGAGATATTACTGTTTGTGCATTTACAATATTCATTGAATTTTGCCATTGAAAAACGTCCAGAAATGTTTGAAGCTACTGACTGAATGAAAGGAGCTGGCATCTCACTCTATTTGAATCTTCTTTATCATGCTAGGATTAGCAGGAAAAAGCAAAAAATTTCAGAATTGCACCTTGCAATGTGGAGATATTACTGTTTGTGCATTTACAATATTCATTGATTTTTGCCATTGAAAAACGTCCAGAAATGTTTATACCAGAAATGTTTGAAGCTACTGACTGAATGAAAGGAGCTGGCATCTCACTCTCTTTGAATCTTCTTTATCATGCTAAGAGGAGCAGGAAAAAGCAAAAAATTTCAGAATTGCACCTTGCAATGCGGAGAAATTACTTTTTGTGCATTTACAATATTCATTGATTTTTGCCATTGAAAAATGTCCAGAAATGACTGAAGCTACTGACTGAATGAAAGGAGCTGGCATCTCACTCTCTTTGAATCTTCTTTACCATGCTAAGAGGAGCAGGAAAAAGCAAAAAAATTCAGAATTGCACCTTGCAATGCGGAGAAATTACTTTTTGTGCATTTACAATATTCATTGATTTTTGCCATTGAAAAATGTCCAGAAATGACTGAAGCTACTGACTGAATGAAAGGAGCTGGCATCTCACTCTCTTTGAATCTTCTTTACAATGCTAAGAGGAGCAGGAAAAAGCAAAAAAATTCAGAATTGCACCTTGCAATGAGGAGAAATTACTGTTTGTGCATTTACAATATTCATTGATTTTTGCCATTGAAAAACGTCCAGAAATGATTGAAGCTACTGACTGAATGAAAGGAGCTGGCATCTCACTCTCTTTGAATCTTCTTTATCATGCTAGGAGTAGCAGGAAAAAGCAAAAAATTTCAGAATTGCACCTTGCAATGTGGAGATATTACTGTTTGTGCATTTACAATATTCATTGATTTTTGCCATTGAAAAACGTCCAGAAATGTTTGAAGCTACTGACTGAATGAAAGGAGCTGGCATCTCACTCTCTTTGAATCTTCTTGATCATGCTAGGATTAGCAGGAAAAAGCAAAAAATTTCAGAATTGCACCTTGCAATGTGGAGATATTACTGTTTGTGCATTTACAATATTCATTGATTTTTGCCATTGAAAAACATCATGTTATTCATATACCAGAAATGTTTGAAGCTACTGACTGAATGAAAGGAGCTGACATCTCACTCTCTTTGAATCTTCTTTATCATGCTAGGATTAGCAGGAAAAAGCAAAAAATTTCAGAATTGCACCTTGCAATGTGGAGATATTACTGTTTGTGCATTTACAATATTCATTGATTTTTGCCAATGAAAAACGTCCAGAAATGTTTGAAGCTACTGACTGAATGAAAGGAGCTGGCATCTCACTCTATTTGAATCTTCTTTATCATGCTAGGATTAGCAGGAAAAAGCAAAAAATTTCAGCATTGCACCTTGCAATGTGGAGATATTACTGTTTGTGCATTTACAATATTCATTGATTTTTGCCATTGAAAAACGTCCAGAAATGTTTATACCAGAAATGTTTGAAGCTACTAACTGAAAGAAAGGAGCTGGCATCTCACTCTCTTTGAATCTTCTTTATCATGCTAAGAGGAGCAGGAAAAAGCAAAAAATTTCAGAATTGCACCTTGCAATGCGGAGAAATTACTGTTTGTGCATTTACAATATTCATTGATTTTTGCCATTGAAAAACGTCCAGAAATGACTGAAGCTACTGACTGAATGAAAGGAGCTGGCATCTCACTCTCTTTGAATCTTCTTTATCATGCTAAGAGGAGCAGGAAAAACCAAAAAATTTCAGAATTGCATCTTGCAATGCGGAGAAATTACTGTTTGTGCATTTACAATATTCATTGATTTTTGCCATTGAAAAACGTCCAGAAATGATTGAAGCTACTGACTGAATGAAAGGAGCTGGCATCTCACTCTCTTTGAATCTTCTTTATCATGCTAAGAGGAGCAGGAAAAAGCAAAAAATTTCAGAATTGCACCTTGCAATGCGGAGAAATTACTGTTTGTGCATTTACAATATTCATTGATTTTTGCCATTGAAAAACATCATGTTATTCATATACCAGAAATGATTGAAGCTACTGACTGAATGAAAGGAGCTGGCATCTCACTCTCTTTGAATCTTCTTTATCATGCTAAGAGGAGCAGGAAAAAGCAAAACATTTCAGAATTGCACCTTGCAATGCGGAGAAATTACTGTTTGTGCATTTACAATATTCATTGATTTTTGCCATTGAAAAACGTCCAGAAATGATTGAAGCTACTGACTGAATGAAAGGAGCTGGCATCTCACTCTCTTTGAATCTTCTTTATCATGCTAAGAGGAGCAGGAAAAAGCAAAAAATTTCAGAATTGCACCTTGCAATGCGGAGAAATTACTGTTTGTGCATTTACAATATTCATTGATTTTTGCCATTGAAAAACGTCCAGAAATGATTGAAGCTACTGACTGAATGAAAGGAGCTGGCATCTCACTCTCTTTGAATCTTCTTTATCATGCTAGGATTAGCAGGAAAAAGCAAAAAATTTCAGAATTGCACCTGGCAATGTGGAGATATTACTGTTTGTGCATTTACAATATTCATTGAATTTTGCCATTGAAAAACGTCCAGAAATGTTTGAAGCTACTGACTGAATGAAAGGAGCTGGCATCTCACTCTATTTGAATCTTCTTTATCATGCTAGGATTAGCAGGAAAAAGCAAAAAATTTCAGAATTGCACCTTGCAATGTGGAGATATTACTGTTTGTGCATTTACAATATTCATTGATTTTTGCCATTGAAAAACGTCCAGAAATGTTTATACCAGAAATGTTTGAAGCTACTGACTGAATGAAAGGAGCTGGCATCTCACTCTCTTTGAATCTTCTTTATCATGCTAAGAGGAGCAGGAAAAAGCAAAAAATTTCAGAATTGCACCTTGCAATGCGGAGAAATTACTGTTTGTGCATTTACAATATTCATTGATTTTTGCCATTGAAAAACGTCCAGAAATGACTGAAGCTACTGACTGAATGAAAGGAGCTGGCATCTCACTCTCTTTGAATCTTCTTTATCATGCTAAGAGGAGCAGGAAAAAGCAAAAAATTTCAGAATTGCACCTTGCAATGCGGAGAAATTACAGTTTGTGCATTTACAATATTCATTGATTTTTGCCATTGAAAAACGTCCAGAAATGATTGAAGCTACTGACTGAATGAAAGGAGCTGGCATCTCACTCTCTTTGAATCTTCTTTATCATGCTAAGAGGAGCAGGAAAAAGCAAAAAATTTCAGAATTGCACCTTGCAATGCGGAGAAATTACTGTTTGTGCATTTACAATATTCATTGATTTTTGCCATTGAAAAACATCATGTTATTCATATACCAGAAATGATTGAAGCTACTGACTGAATGAAAGGAGCTGGCATCTCACTCTCTTTGAATCTTCTTTATCATGCTAAGAGAAGCAGGAAAAAGCAAAAAATTTCAGAATTGCACCTTGCAATGCGGAGAAATTACTGTTTGTGCATTTACAATATTCATTGATTTTTGCCATTGAAAAACGTCCAGAAATGATTGAAGCTACTGACTGAATGAAAGGAGCTGGCATCTCACTCTCTTTGAATCTTCTTTATCATGCTAAGAGGAGCAGGAAAAAGCAAAAAATTTCAGAATTGCACCTTGCAATGCGGAGAAATTACTGTTTGTGCATTTACAATATTCATTGATTTTTGCCATTGAAAAACATCATGTTATTCATATACCAGAAATGATTGAAGCTACTGACTGAATGAAAGGAGCTGGCATCTCACTCTCTTTGAATCTTCTTTATCATGCTAAGAGGAGCAGGAAAAAGCAAAAAATTTCAGAATTGCACCTTGCAATGCGGAGAAATTACTGTTTGTGCATTTACAATATTCATTGATTTTTGCCATTGAAAAACGTCCAGAAATGACTGAAGCTACTGACTGAATGAAAGGAGCTTGCATCTCACTCTCTTTGAATCTTCTTTATCATGCTAAGAGGAGCAGGAAAAAGCAAAAAATTTCAGAATTGCACCTTGCAATGCGGAGAAATTACAGTTTGTGCATTTACAATATTCATTGATTTTTGCCATTGAAAAACGTCCAGAAATGATTGAAGCTACTGACTGAATGAAAGGAGCTGGCATCTCACTCTCTTTGAATCTTCTTTATCATGCTAAGAGGAGCAGGAAAAAGCAAAAAATTTCAGAATTGCACCTTGCAATGCGGAGAAATTACTGTTTGTGCATTTACAATATTCATTGATTTTTGCCATTGAAAAACATCATGTTATTCATATACCAGAAATGATTGAAGCTACTGACTGAATGAAAGGAGCTGGCATCTCACTCTCTTTGAATCTTCTTTATCATGCTAAGAGGAGCAGGAAAAAGCAAAAAATTTCAGAATTGCACCTTGCAATGCGGAGAAATTACTGTTTGTGCATTTACAATATTCATTGATTTTTGCCATTGAAAAACGTCCAGAAATGATTGAAGCTACTGACTGAATGAAAGGAGCTGGCATCTCACTCTCTTTGAATCTTCTTTATCATGCTAAGAGGAGCAGGAAAAAGCAAAAAATTTCAGAATTGCATCTTGCAATGCGGAGAAATTACTGTTTGTGCATTTACAATATTCATTGATTTTTGCCATTGAAAAACGTCCAGAAATGATTGAAGCTACTGACTGAATGAAAGGAGCTGGAATCTCACTCTCTTTGAATCTTCTTTATCATGCTAAGAGGAGCAGGAAAAAGCAAAAAATTTCAGAATTGCACCTTGCAATGCGGAGAAATTACTGTTTGTGCATTTACAATATTCATTGATTTTTGCCATTGAAAAACGTCCAGAAATGATTGAAGCTACTGACTGAATGAAAGGAGCTGGCATCTCACTCTCTTTGAATCTTCTTTATCATGCTAGGATTAGCAGGAAAAAGCAAAAAATTTCAGAATTGCACCTTGCAATGTGGAGATATTACTGTTTGTGCATTTACAATATTCATTGATTTTTGCCATTGAAAAACGTCCAGAAATGTTTATACCAGAAATGTTTGAAGCTACTGACTGAATGAAAGGAGCTGGCATCTCACTCTCTTTGAATCTTCTTTATCATGCTAAGAGGAGCAGGAAAAAGCAAAAAATTTCAGAATTGCACCTTGCAATGCGGAGAAATTACTTTTTGTGCATTTACAATATTCATTGATTTTTGCCATTGAAAAATGTCCAGAAATGACTGAAGCTACTGACTGAATGAAAGGAGCTGGCATCTCACTCTCTTTGAATCTTCTTTACCATGCTAAGAGGAGCAGGAAAAAGCAAAAAAATTCAGAATTGCACCTTGCAATGCGGAGAAATTACTTTTTGTGCATTTACAATATTCATTGATTTTTGCCATTGAAAAATGTCCAGAAATGACTGAAGCTACTGACTGAATGAAAGGAGCTGGCATCTCACTCTCTTTGAATCTTCTTTACAATGCTAAGAGGAGCAGGAAAAAGCAAAAAAATTCAGAATTGCACCTTGCAATGCGGAGAAATTACTGTTTGTGCATTTACAATATTCATTGATTTTTGCCATTGAAAAACGTCCAGAAATGATTGAAGCTACTGACTGAATGAAAGGAGCTGGCATCTCACTCTCTTTGAATCTTCTTTATCATGCTAGGAGTAGCAGGAAAAAGCAAAAAATTTCAGAATTGCACCTTGCAATGTGGAGATATTACTGTTTGTGCATTTACAATATTCATTGATTTTTGCCATTGAAAAACGTCCAGAAATGTTTGAAGCTACTGACTGAATGAAAGGAGCTGGCATCTCACTCTCTTTGAATCTTCTTGATCATGCTAGGATTAGCAGGAAAAAGCAAAAAATTTCAGAATTGCACCTTGCAATGTGGAGATATTACTGTTTGTGCATTTACAATATTCATTGATTTTTGCCATTGAAAAACGTCCAGAAATGATTGAAGCTACTGACTGAATGAAAGGAGCTGGCATCTCACTCTCTTTGAATCTTCTTTATCATGCTAAGAGGAGCAGGAAAAAGCAAAAAATTTCAGAATTGCACCTTGCAATGCGGAGAAATTACTGTTTGTGCATTTACAATATTCATTGATTTTTGCCATTGAAAAACATCATGTTATTCATATACCAGAAATGATTGAAGCTACTGACTGAATGAAAGGAGCTGGCATCTCACTCTCTTTGAATCTTCTTTATCATGCTAAGAGGAGCAGGAAAAAGCAAAAAATTTCAGAATTGCACCTTGCAATGCGGAGAAATTACTGTTTGTGCATTTACAATATTCATTGATTTTTGCCATTGAAAAACGTCCAGAAATGACTGAAGCTACTGACTGAATGAAAGGAGCTTGCATCTCACTCTCTTTGAATCTTCTTTATCATGCTAAGAGGAGCAGGAAAAAGCAAAAAATTTCAGAATTGCACCTTGCAATGCGGAGAAATTACAGTTTGTGCATTTACAATATTCATTGATTTTTGCCATTGAAAAACGTCCAGAAATGATTGAAGCTACTGACTGAATGAAAGGAGCTGGCATCTCACTCTCTTTGAATCTTCTTTATCATGCTAAGAGGAGCAGGAAAAAGCAAAAAATTTCAGAATTGCACCTTGCAATGCGGAGAAATTACTGTTTGTGCATTTACAATATTCATTGATTTTTGCCATTGAAAAACATCATGTTATTCATATACCAGAAATGATTGAAGCTACTGACTGAATGAAAGGAGCTGGCATCTCACTCTCTTTGAATCTTCTTTATCATGCTAAGAGGAGCAGGAAAAAGCAAAAAATTTCAGAATTGCACCTTGCAATGCGGAGAAATTACTGTTTGTGCATTTACAATATTCATTGATTTTTGCCATTGAAAAACGTCCAGAAATGATTGAAGCTACTGACTGAATGAAAGGAGCTGGCATCTCACTCTCTTTGAATCTTCTTTATCATGCTAAGAGGAGCAGGAAAAAGCAAAAAATTTCAGAATTGCATCTTGCAATGCGGAGAAATTACTGTTTGTGCATTTACAATATTCATTGATTTTTGCCATTGAAAAACGTCCAGAAATGATTGAAGCTACTGACTGAATGAAAGGAGCTGGAATCTCACTCTCTTTGAATCTTCTTTATCATGCTAAGAGGAGCAGGAAAAAGCAAAAAATTTCAGAATTGCACCTTGCAATGCGGAGAAATTACTGTTTGTGCATTTACAATATTCATTGATTTTTGCCATTGAAAAACGTCCAGAAATGATTGAAGCTACTGACTGAATGAAAGGAGCTGGCATCTCACTCTCTTTGAATCTTCTTTATCATGCTAGGATTAGCAGGAAAAAGCAAAAAATTTCAGAATTGCACCTTGCAATGTGGAGATATTACTGTTTGTGCATTTACAATATTCATTGATTTTTGCCATTGAAAAACGTCCAGAAATGTTTATACCAGAAATGTTTGAAGCTACTGACTGAATGAAAGGAGCTGGCATCTCACTCTCTTTGAATCTTCTTTATCATGCTAAGAGGAGCAGGAAAAAGCAAAAAATTTCAGAATTGCACCTTGCAATGCGGAGAAATTACTTTTTGTGCATTTACAATATTCATTGATTTTTGCCATTGAAAAATGTCCAGAAATGACTGAAGCTACTGACTGAATGAAAGGAGCTGGCATCTCACTCTCTTTGAATCTTCTTTACCATGCTAAGAGGAGCAGGAAAAAGCAAAAAAATTCAGAATTGCACCTTGCAATGCGGAGAAATTACTTTTTGTGCATTTACAATATTCATTGATTTTTGCCATTGAAAAATGTCCAGAAATGACTGAAGCTACTGACTGAATGAAAGGAGCTGGCATCTCACTCTCTTTGAATCTTCTTTACAATGCTAAGAGGAGCAGGAAAAAGCAAAAAAATTCAGAATTGCACCTTGCAATGCGGAGAAATTACTGTTTGTGCATTTACAATATTCATTGATTTTTGCCATTGAAAAACGTCCAGAAATGATTGAAGCTACTGACTGAATGAAAGGAGCTGGCATCTCACTCTCTTTGAATCTTCTTTATCATGCTAGGAGTAGCAGGAAAAAGCAAAAAATTTCAGAATTGCACCTTGCAATGTGGAGATATTACTGTTTGTGCATTTACAATATTCATTGATTTTTGCCATTGAAAAACGTCCAGAAATGTTTGAAGCTACTGACTGAATGAAAGGAGCTGGCATCTCACTCTCTTTGAATCTTCTTGATCATGCTAGGATTAGCAGGAAAAAGCAAAAAATTTCAGAATTGCACCTTGCAATGTGGAGATATTACTGTTTGTGCATTTACAATATTCATTGATTTTTGCCATTGAAAAACATCATGTTATTCATATACCAGAAATGTTTGAAGCTACTGACTGAATGAAAGGAGCTGACATCTCACTCTCTTTGAATCTTCTTTATCATGCTAGGATTAGCAGGAAAAAGCAAAAAATTTCAGAATTGCACCTTGCAATGTGGAGATATTACTGTTTGTGCATTTACAATATTCATTGATTTTTGCCAATGAAAAACGTCCAGAAATGTTTGAAGCTACTGACTGAATGAAAGGAGCTGGCATCTCACTCTATTTGAATCTTCTTTATCATGCTAGGATTAGCAGGAAAAAGCAAAAAATTTCAGCATTGCACCTTGCAATGTGGAGATATTACTGTTTGTGCATTTACAATATTCATTGATTTTTGCCATTGAAAAACGTCCAGAAATGTTTATACCAGAAATGTTTGAAGCTACTAACTGAAAGAAAGGAGCTGGCATCTCACTCTCTTTGAATCTTCTTTATCATGCTAAGAGGAGCAGGAAAAAGCAAAAAATTTCAGAATTGCACCTTGCAATGCGGAGAAATTACTGTTTGTGCATTTACAATATTCATTGATTTTTGCCATTGAAAAACGTCCAGAAATGACTGAAGCTACTGACTGAATGAAAGGAGCTGGCATCTCACTCTCTTTGAATCTTCTTTATCATGCTAAGAGGAGCAGGAAAAACCAAAAAATTTCAGAATTGCATCTTGCAATGCGGAGAAATTACTGTTTGTGCATTTACAATATTCATTGATTTTTGCCATTGAAAAACGTCCAGAAATGATTGAAGCTACTGACTGAATGAAAGGAGCTGGCATCTCACTCTCTTTGAATCTTCTTTATCATGCTAAGAGGAGCAGGAAAAAGCAAAAAATTTCAGAATTGCACCTTGCAATGCGGAGAAATTACTGTTTGTGCATTTACAATATTCATTGATTTTTGCCATTGAAAAACATCATGTTATTCATATACCAGAAATGATTGAAGCTACTGACTGAATGAAAGGAGCTGGCATCTCACTCTCTTTGAATCTTCTTTATCATGCTAAGAGGAGCAGGAAAAAGCAAAACATTTCAGAATTGCACCTTGCAATGCGGAGAAATTACTGTTTGTGCATTTACAATATTCATTGATTTTTGCCATTGAAAAACGTCCAGAAATGATTGAAGCTACTGACTGAATGAAAGGAGCTGGCATCTCACTCTCTTTGAATCTTCTTTATCATGCTAAGAGGAGCAGGAAAAAGCAAAAAATTTCAGAATTGCACCTTGCAATGCGGAGAAATTACTGTTTGTGCATTTACAATATTCATTGATTTTTGCCATTGAAAAACGTCCAGAAATGATTGAAGCTACTGACTGAATGAAAGGAGCTGGCATCTCACTCTCTTTGAATCTTCTTTATCATGCTAGGATTAGCAGGAAAAAGCAAAAAATTTCAGAATTGCACCTGGCAATGTGGAGATATTACTGTTTGTGCATTTACAATATTCATTGAATTTTGCCATTGAAAAACGTCCAGAAATGTTTGAAGCTACTGACTGAATGAAAGGAGCTGGCATCTCACTCTATTTGAATCTTCTTTATCATGCTAGGATTAGCAGGAAAAAGCAAAAAATTTCAGAATTGCACCTTGCAATGTGGAGATATTACTGTTTGTGCATTTACAATATTCATTGATTTTTGCCATTGAAAAACGTCCAGAAATGTTTATACCAGAAATGTTTGAAGCTACTGACTGAATGAAAGGAGCTGGCATCTCACTCTCTTTGAATCTTCTTTATCATGCTAAGAGGAGCAGGAAAAAGCAAAAAATTTCAGAATTGCACCTTGCAATGCGGAGAAATTACTGTTTGTGCATTTACAATATTCATTGATTTTTGCCATTGAAAAACGTCCAGAAATGACTGAAGCTACTGACTGAATGAAAGGAGCTGGCATCTCACTCTCTTTGAATCTTCTTTATCATGCTAAGAGGAGCAGGAAAAAGCAAAAAATTTCAGAATTGCACCTTGCAATGCGGAGAAATTACAGTTTGTGCATTTACAATATTCATTGATTTTTGCCATTGAAAAACGTCCAGAAATGATTGAAGCTACTGACTGAATGAAAGGAGCTGGCATCTCACTCTCTTTGAATCTTCTTTATCATGCTAAGAGGAGCAGGAAAAAGCAAAAAATTTCAGAATTGCACCTTGCAATGCGGAGAAATTACTGTTTGTGCATTTACAATATTCATTGATTTTTGCCATTGAAAAACATCATGTTATTCATATACCAGAAATGATTGAAGCTACTGACTGAATGAAAGGAGCTGGCATCTCACTCTCTTTGAATCTTCTTTATCATGCTAAGAGAAGCAGGAAAAAGCAAAAAATTTCAGAATTGCACCTTGCAATGCGGAGAAATTACTGTTTGTGCATTTACAATATTCATTGATTTTTGCCATTGAAAAACGTCCAGAAATGATTGAAGCTACTGACTGAATGAAAGGAGCTGGCATCTCACTCTCTTTGAATCTTCTTTATCATGCTAAGAGGAGCAGGAAAAAGCAAAAAATTTCAGAATTGCACCTTGCAATGCGGAGAAATTACTGTTTGTGCATTTACAATATTCATTGATTTTTGCCATTGAAAAACATCATGTTATTCATATACCAGAAATGATTGAAGCTACTGACTGAATGAAAGGAGCTGGCATCTCACTCTCTTTGAATCTTCTTTATCATGCTAAGAGGAGCAGGAAAAAGCAAAAAATTTCAGAATTGCACCTTGCAATGCGGAGAAATTACTGTTTGTGCATTTACAATATTCATTGATTTTTGCCATTGAAAAACGTCCAGAAATGACTGAAGCTACTGACTGAATGAAAGGAGCTTGCATCTCACTCTCTTTGAATCTTCTTTATCATGCTAAGAGGAGCAGGAAAAAGCAAAAAATTTCAGAATTGCACCTTGCAATGCGGAGAAATTACAGTTTGTGCATTTACAATATTCATTGATTTTTGCCATTGAAAAACGTCCAGAAATGATTGAAGCTACTGACTGAATGAAAGGAGCTGGCATCTCACTCTCTTTGAATCTTCTTTATCATGCTAAGAGGAGCAGGAAAAAGCAAAAAATTTCAGAATTGCACCTTGCAATGCGGAGAAATTACTGTTTGTGCATTTACAATATTCATTGATTTTTGCCATTGAAAAACATCATGTTATTCATATACCAGAAATGATTGAAGCTACTGACTGAATGAAAGGAGCTGGCATCTCACTCTCTTTGAATCTTCTTTATCATGCTAAGAGGAGCAGGAAAAAGCAAAAAATTTCAGAATTGCACCTTGCAATGCGGAGAAATTACTGTTTGTGCATTTACAATATTCATTGATTTTTGCCATTGAAAAACGTCCAGAAATGATTGAAGCTACTGACTGAATGAAAGGAGCTGGCATCTCACTCTCTTTGAATCTTCTTTATCATGCTAAGAGGAGCAGGAAAAAGCAAAAAATTTCAGAATTGCATCTTGCAATGCGGAGAAATTACTGTTTGTGCATTTACAATATTCATTGATTTTTGCCATTGAAAAACGTCCAGAAATGATTGAAGCTACTGACTGAATGAAAGGAGCTGGAATCTCACTCTCTTTGAATCTTCTTTATCATGCTAAGAGGAGCAGGAAAAAGCAAAAAATTTCAGAATTGCAACTTGCAATGCGGAGAAATTACTGTTTGTGCATTTACAATATTCATTGATTTTTGCCATTGAAAAACATCATGTTATTCATATACCAGAAATGATTGAAGCTACTGACTGAATGAAAGGAGCTGGCATCTCACTCTCTTTGAATCTTCTTTATCATGCTAAGAGGAGCAGGAAAAAGCAAAAAATTTCAGAATTGCACCTTGCAATGCGGAGAAATTACTGTTTGTGCATTTACAATATTCATTGATTTTTGCCATTGAAAAACATCATGTTATTCATATACCAGAAATGATTGAAGCTACTGACTGAATGAAAGGAGCTGGCATCTCACTCTCTTTGAATCTTCTTTATCATGCTAAGAGGAGCAGGAAAAAGCAAAAAATTTCAGAATTGCACCTTGCAATGCGGAGAAATTACTGTTTGTGCAGTTACAATATTCATTGATTTTTGCCATTGAAAAACGTCCAGAAATGATTGAAGCTACTGACTGAATGAAAGGAGCTGGCATCTCATTCTCTTTGAATCTTCTTTATCATGCTAAGAGGAGCAGGAAAAAGCAAAAAATTTCAGAATTGCACCTTGCAATGCGGAGAAATTACTGTTTGTGCATTTACAATATTCATTGATTTTTGCCATTGAAAAACGTCCAGAAATGATTGAAGCTACTGACTGAATGAAAGGAGCTGGCATCTCACTCTCTTTGAATCTTCTTTATCATGCTAAGAGGAGCAGGAAAAAGCAAAAAATTTCAGAATTGCACCTTGCAATGCGGAGAAATTACTGTTTGTGCATTTACAATATTCATTGATTTTTGCCATTGAAAAACGTCCAGAAATGATTGAAGCTACTGACTGAATGAAAGGAGCTGGCATCTCACTCTCTTTGAATCTTCTTTATCATGCTAGGATTAGCAGGAAAAAGCAAAAAATTTCAGAATTGCACCTGGCAATGTGGAGATATTACTGTTTGTGCATTTACAATATTCATTGAATTTTGCCATTGAAAAACGTCCAGAAATGTTTGAAGCTACTGACTGAATGAAAGGAGCTGGCATCTCACTCTATTTGAATCTTCTTTATCATGCTAGGATTAGCAGGAAAAAGCAAAAAATTTCAGAATTGCACCTTGCAATGTGGAGATATTACTGTTTGTGCATTTACAATATTCATTGATTTTTGCCATTGAAAAACGTCCAGAAATGTTTATACCAGAAATGTTTGAAGCTACTGACTGAATGAAAGGAGCTGGCATCTCACTCTCTTTGAATCTTCTTTATCATGCTAAGAGGAGCAGGAAAAAGCAAAAAATTTCAGAATTGCACCTTGCAATGCGGAGAAATTACTGTTTGTGCATTTACAATATTCATTGATTTTTGCCATTGAAAAACGTCCAGAAATGACTGAAGCTACTGACTGAATGAAAGGAGCTGGCATCTCACTCTCTTTGAATCTTCTTTATCATGCTAAGAGGAGCAGGAAAAAGCAAAAAATTTCAGAATTGCACCTTGCAATGCGGAGAAATTACAGTTTGTGCATTTACAATATTCATTGATTTTTGCCATTGAAAAACGACCAGAAATGATTGAAGCTACTGACTGAATGAAAGGAGCTGGCATCTCACTCTCTTTGAATCTTCTTTATCATGCTAAGAGGAGCAGGAAAAAGCAAAAAATTTCAGAATTGCACCTTGCAATTCGGAGAAATTACTGTTTGTGCATTTACAATATTCATTGATTTTTGCCATTGAAAAACATCATGTTATTCATATACCAGAAATGATTGAAGCTACTGACTGAATGAAAGGAGCTGGCATCTCACTCTCTTTGAATCTTCTTTATCATGCTAAGAGAAGCAGGAAAAAGCAAAAAATTTCAGAATTGCACCTTGCAATGCGGAGAAATTACTGTTTGTGCATTTACAATATTCATTGATTTTTGCCATTGAAAAACGTCCAGAAATGATTGAAGCTACTGACTGAATGAAAGGAGCTGGCATCTCACTCTCTTTGAATCTTCTTTATCATGCTAAGAGGAGCAGGAAAAAGCAAAAAATTTCAGAATTGCACCTTGCAATGCGGAGAAATTACTGTTTGTGCATTTACAATATTCATTGATTTTTGCCATTGAAAAACATCATGTTATTCATATACCAGAAATGATTGAAGCTACTGACTAAATGAAAGGAGCTGGCATCTCACTCTCTTTGAATCTTCTTTATCATGCTAAGAGGAGCAGGAAAAAGCAAAAAATTTCAGAATTGCACCTTGCAATGCGGAGAAATTACTGTTTGTGCTTTTACAATATTCATTGATTTTTGCCATTGAAAAACGTCCAGAAATGACTGAAGCTACTGACTGAATGAAAGGAGCTTGCATCTCACTCTCTTTGAATCTTCTTTATCATGCTAAGAGGAGCAGGAAAAAGCAAAAAATTTCAGAATTGCACCTTGCAATGCGGAGAAATTACAGTTTGTGCATTTACAATATTCATTGATTTTTGCAATTGAAAAACGTCCAGAAATGATTGAAGCTACTGACTGAATGAAAGGAGCTGGCATCTCACTCTCTTTGAATCTTCTTTATCATGCTAAGAGGAGCAGGAAAAAGCAAAAAATTTCAGAATTGCACCTTGCAATGCGGAGAAATTACTGTTTGTGCATTTACAATATTCATTGATTTTTGCCATTGAAAAACATCCAGAAATGATTGAAGCTACTGACTGAATGAAAGGAGCTGGCATCTCACTCTCTTTGAATCTTCTTTATCATGCTAAGAGGAGCAGGAAAAAGCAAAAAATTTCAGAATTGCACCTTGCAATGCGGAGAAATTACTGTTTGTGCATTTACAATATTCATTGATTTTTGCCATTGAAAAACGTCCAGAAATGATTGAAGCTACTGACTGAATGAAAGGAGCTGGCATCTCACTCTCTTTGAATCTTCTTTATCATGCTAGGATTAGCAGGAAAAAGCAAAAAATTTCAGAATTGCACCTTGCAATGTGGAGATATTACTGTTTGTGCATTTACAATATTCATTGAATTTTGCCATTGAAAAACGTCCAGAAATGTTTGAAGCTACTGACTGAATGAAAGGAGCTGGCATCTCACTCTATTTGAATCTTCTTTATCATGCTAGGATTAGCAGGAAAAAGCAAAAAATTTCAGAATTGCACCTTGCAATGTGGAGATATTACTGTTTGTGCATTTACAATATTCATTGATTTTTGCCATTGAAAAACGTCCAGAAATGTTTATACCAGAAATGTTTGAAGCTACTGACTGAATGAAAGGAGCTGGCATCTCACTCTCTTTGAATCTTCTTTATCATGCTAAGAGGAGCAGGAAAAAGCAAAAAATTTCAGAATTGCACCTTGCAATGCGGAGAAATTACTTTTTGTGCATTTACAATATTCATTGATTTTTGCCATTGAAAAATGTCCAGAAATGACTGAAGCTACTGACTGAATGAAAGGAGCTGGCATCTCACTCTCTTTGAATCTTCTTTACCATGCTAAGAGGAGCAGGAAAAAGCAAAAAAATTCAGAATTGCACCTTGCAATGCGGAGAAATTACTTTTTGTGCATTTACAATATTCATTGATTTTTGCCATTGAAAAATGTCCAGAAATGACTGAAGCTACTGACTGAATGAAAGGAGCTGGCATCTCACTCTCTTTGAATCTTCTTTACAATGCTAAGAGGAGCAGGAAAAAGCAAAAAAATTCAGAATTGCACCTTGCAATGCGGAGAAATTACTGTTTGTGCATTTACAATATTCATTGATTTTTGCCATTGAAAAACGTCCAGAAATGATTGAAGCTACTGACTGAATGAAAGGAGCTGGCATCTCACTCTCTTTGAATCTTCTTTATCATGCTAGGAGTAGCAGGAAAAAGCAAAAAATTTCAGAATTGCACCTTGCAATGTGGAGATATTACTGTTTGTGCATTTACAATATTCATTGATTTTTGCCATTGAAAAACGTCCAGAAATGTTTGAAGCTACTGACTGAATGAAAGGAGCTGGCATCTCACTCTCTTTGAATCTTCTTGATCATGCTAGGATTAGCAGGAAAAAGCAAAAAATTTCAGAATTGCACCTTGCAATGTGGAGATATTACTGTTTGTGCATTTACAATATTCATTGATTTTTGCCATTGAAAAACATCATGTTATTCATATACCAGAAATGTTTGAAGCTACTGACTGAATGAAAGGAGCTGACATCTCACTCTCTTTGAATCTTCTTTATCATGCTAGGATTAGCAGGAAAAAGCAAAAAATTTCAGAATTGCACCTTGCAATGTGGAGATATTACTGTTTGTGCATTTACAATATTCATTGATTTTTGCCAATGAAAAACGTCCAGAAATGTTTGAAGCTACTGACTGAATGAAAGGAGCTGGCATCTCACTCTATTTGAATCTTCTTTATCATGCTAGGATTAGCAGGAAAAAGCAAAAAATTTCAGCATTGCACCTTGCAATGTGGAGATATTACTGTTTGTGCATTTACAATATTCATTGATTTTTGCCATTGAAAAACGTCCAGAAATGTTTATACCAGAAATGTTTGAAGCTACTGACTGAAAGAAAGGAGCTGGCATCTCACTCTCTTTGAATCTTCTTTATCATGCTAAGAGGAGCAGGAAAAAGCAAAAAATTTCAGAATTGCACCTTGCAATGCGGAGAAATTACTGTTTGTGCATTTACAATATTCATTGATTTTTGCCATTGAAAAACGTCCAGAAATGACTGAAGCTACTGACTGAATGAAAGGAGCTGGCATCTCACTCTCTTTGAATCTTCTTTATCATGCTAAGAGGAGCAGGAAAAACCAAAAAATTTCAGAATTGCATCTTGCAATGCGGAGAAATTACTGTTTGTGCATTTACAATATTCATTGATTTTTGCGATTGAAAAACGTCCAGAAATGATTGAAGCTACTGACTGAATGAAAGGAGCTGGCATCTCACTCTCTTTGAATCTTCTTTATCATGCTAAGAGGAGCAGGAAAAAGCAAAAAATTTCAGAATTGCACCTTGCAATGCGGAGAAATTACTGTTTGTGCATTTACAATATTCATTGATTTTTGCCATTGAAAAACATCATGTTATTCATATACCAGAAATGATTGAAGCTACTGACTGAATGAAAGGAGCTGGCATCTCACTCTCTTTGAATCTTCTTTATCATGCTAAGAGGAGCAGGAAAAAGCAAAAAATTTCAGAATTGCACCTTGCAATGCGGAGAAATTACTGTTTGTGCATTTACAATATTCATTGATTTTTGCCATTGAAAAACGTCCAGAAATGATTGAAGCTACTGACTGAATGAAAGGAGCTGGCATCTCACTCTCTTTGAATCTTCTTTATCATGCTAAGAGGAGCAGGAAAAAGCAAAAAATTTCAGAATTGCACCTTGCAATGCGGAGAAATTACTGTTTGTGCATTTACAATATTCATTGATTTTTGCCATTGAAAAACGTCCAGAAATGATTGAAGCTACTGACTGAATGAAAGGAGCTGGCATCTCACTCTCTTTGAATCTTCTTTATCATGCTAGGATTAGCAGGAAAAAGCAAAAAATTTCAGAATTGCACCTGGCAATGTGGAGATATTACTGTTTGTGCATTTACAATATTCATTGAATTTTGCCATTGAAAAACGTCCAGAAATGTTTGAAGCTACTGACTGAATGAAAGGAGCTGGCATCTCACTCTATTTGAATCTTCTTTATCATGCTAGGATTAGCAGGAAAAAGCAAAAAATTTCAGAATTGCACCTTGCAATGTGGAGATATTACTGTTTGTGCATTTACAATATTCATTGATTTTTGCCATTGAAAAACGTCCAGAAATGTTTATACCAGAAATGTTTGAAGCTACTGACTGAATGAAAGGAGCTGGCATCTCACTCTCTTTGAATCTTCTTTATCATGCTAAGAGGAGCAGGAAAAAGCAAAAAATTTCAGAATTGCACCTTGCAATGCGGAGAAATTACTGTTTGTGCATTTACAATATTCATTGATTTTTGCCATTGAAAAACGTCCAGAAATGACTGAAGCTACTGACTGAATGAAAGGAGCTGGCATCTCACTCTCTTTGAATCTTCTTTATCATGCTAAGAGGAGCAGGAAAAAGCAAAAAATTTCAGAATTGCACCTTGCAATGCGGAGAAATTACAGTTTGTGCATTTACAATATTCATTGATTTTTGCCATTGAAAAACGTCCAGAAATGATTGAAGCTACTGACTGAATGAAAGGAGCTGGCATCTCACTCTCTTTGAATCTTCTTTATCATGCTAAGAGGAGCAGGAAAAAGCAAAAAATTTCAGAATTGCACCTTGCAATGCGGAGAAATTACTGTTTGTGCATTTACAATATTCATTGATTTTTGCCATTGAAAAACATCATGTTATTCATATACCAGAAATGATTGAAGCTACTGACTGAATGAAAGGAGCTGGCATCTCACTCTCTTTGAATCTTCTTTATCATGCTAAGAGAAGCAGGAAAAAGCAAAAAATTTCAGAATTGCACCTTGCAATGCGGAGAAATTACTGTTTGTGCATTTACAATATTCATTGATTTTTGCCATTGAAAAACGTCCAGAAATGATTGAAGCTACTGACTGAATGAAAGGAGCTGGCATCTCACTCTCTTTGAATCTTCTTTATCATGCTAAGAGGAGCAGGAAAAAGCAAAAAATTTCAGAATTGCACCTTGCAATGCGGAGAAATTACTGTTTGTGCATTTACAATATTCATTGATTTTTGCCATTGAAAAACATCATGTTATTCATATACCAGAAATGATTGAAGCTACTGACTGAATGAAAGGAGCTGGCATCTCACTCTCTTTGAATCTTCTTTATCATGCTAAGAGGAGCAGGAAAAAGCAAAAAATTTCAGAATTGCACATTGCAATGCGGAGAAATTACTGTTTGTGCATTTACAATATTCATTGATTTTTGCCATTGAAAAACGTCCAGAAATGACTGAAGCTACTGACTGAATGAAAGGAGCTTGCATCTCACTCTCTTTGAATCTTCTTTATCATGCTAAGAGGAGCAGGAAAAAGCAAAAAATTTCAGAATTGCACCTTGCAATGCGGAGAAATTACAGTTTGTGCATTTACAATATTCATTGATTTTTGCCATTGAAAAACGTCCAGAAATGATTGAAGCTACTGACTGAATGAAAGGAGCTGGCATCTCACTCTCTTTGAATCTTCTTTATCATGCTAAGAGGAGCAGGAAAAAGCAAAAAATTTCAGAATTGCACCTTGCAATGCGGAGAAATTACTGTTTGTGCATTTACAATATTCATTGATTTTTGCCATTGAAAAACATCATGTTATTCATATACCAGAAATGATTGAAGCTACTGACTGAATGAAAGGAGCTGGCATCTCACTCTCTTTGAATCTTCTTTATCATGCTAAGAGGAGCAGGAAAAAGCAAAAAATTTCAGAATTGCACCTTGCAATGCGGAGAAATTACTGTTTGTGCATTTACAATATTCATTGATTTTTGCCATTGAAAAACGTCCAGAAATGATTGAAGCTACTGACTGAATGAAAGGAGCTGGCATCTCACTCTCTTTGAATCTTCTTTATCATGCTAAGAGGAGCAGGAAAAAGCAAAAAATTTCAGAATTGCATCTTGCAATGCGGAGAAATTACTGTTTGTGCATTTACAATATTCATTGATTTTTGCCATTGAAAAACGTCCAGAAATGATTGAAGCTACTGACTGAATGAAAGGAGCTGGCATCTCACTCTCTTTGAATCTTCTTTATCATGCTAAGAGGAGCAGGAAAAAGCAAAACATTTCAGAATTGCACCTTGCAATGCGGAGAAATTACTGTTTGTGCATTTACAATATTCATTGATTTTTGCCATTGAAAAACGTCCAGAAATGATTGAAGCTACTGACTGAATGAAAGGAGCTGGAATCTCACTCTCTTTGAATCTTCTTTATCATGCTAAGAGGAGCAGGAAAAAGCAAAAAATTTCAGAATTGCAACTTGCAATGCGGAGAAATTACTGTTTGTGCATTTACAATATTCATTGATTTTTGCCATTGAAAAACATCATGTTATTCATATACCAGAAATGATTGAAGCTACTGACTGAATGAAAGGAGCTGGCATCTCACTCTCTTTGAATCTTCTTTATCATGCTAAGAGGAGCAGGAAAAAGCAAAAAATTTCAGAATTGCACCTTGCAATGCGGAGAAATTACTGTTTGTGCATTTACAATATTCATTGATTTTTGCCATTGAAAAACATCATGTTATTCATATACCAGAAATGATTGAAGCTACTGACTGAATGAAAGGAGCTGGCATCTCACTCTCTTTGAATCTTCTTTATCATGCTAAGAGGAGCAGGAAAAAGCAAAAAATTTCAGAATTGCACCTTGCAATGCGGAGAAATTACTGTTTGTGCAGTTACAATATTCATTGATTTTTGCCATTGAAAAACGTCCAGAAATGATTGAAGCTACTGACTGAATGAAAGGAGCTGGCATCTCACTCTCTTTGAATCTTCTTTATCATGCTAAGAGGAGCAGGAAAAAGCAAAAAATTTCAGAATTGCACCTTGCAATGCGGAGAAATTACTGTTTGTGCATTTACAATATTCATTGATTTTTGCCATTGAAAAACGTCCAGAAATGATTGAAGCTACTGACTGAATGAAAGGAGCTGGCATCTCACTCTCTTTGAATCTTCTTTATCATGCTAGGATTAGCAGGAAAAAGCAAAAAATTTCAGAATTGCACCTGGCAATGTGGAGATATTACTGTTTGTGCATTTACAATATTCATTGAATTTTGCCATTGAAAAACGTCCAGAAATGTTTGAAGCTACTGACTGAATGAAAGGAGCTGGCATCTCACTCTATTTGAGTCTTCTTTATCATGCTAGGATTAGCAGGAAAAAGCAAAAAATTTCAGAATTGCACCTTGCAATGTGGAGATATTACTGTTTGTGCATTTACAATATTCATTGATTTTTGCCATTGAAAAACGTCCAGAAATGTTTATACCAGAAATGTTTGAAGCTACTGACTGAATGAAAGGAGCTGGCATCTCACTCTCTTTGAATCTTCTTTATCATGCTAAGAGGAGCAGGAAAAAGCAAAAAATTTCAGAATTGCACCTTGCAATGCGGAGAAATTACTGTTTGTGCATTTACAATATTCATTGATTTTTGCCATTGAAAAACGTCCAGAAATGACTGAAGCTACTGACTGAATGAAAGGAGCTGGCATCTCACTCTCTTTGAATCTTCTTTATCATGCTAAGAGGAGCAGGAAAAAGCAAAAAATTTCAGAATTGCACCTTGCAATGCGGAGAAATTACAGTTTGTGCATTTACAATATTCATTGATTTTTGCCATTGAAAAACGACCAGAAATGATTGAAGCTACTGACTGAATGAAAGGAGCTGGCATCTCACTCTCTTTGAATCTTCTTTATCATGCTAAGAGGAGCAGGAAAAAGCAAAAAATTTCAGAATTGCACCTTGCAATGCGGAGAAATTACTGTTTGTGCATTTACAATATTCATTGATTTTTGCCATTGAAAAACATCATGTTATTCATATACCAGAAATGATTGAAGCTACTGACTGAATGAAAGGAGCTGGCATCTCACTCTCTTTGAATCTTCTTTATCATGCTAAGAGAAGCAGGAAAAAGCAAAAAATTTCAGAATTGCACCTTGCAATGCGGAGAAATTACTGTTTGTGCATTTACAATATTCATTGATTTTTGCCATTGAAAAACGTCCAGAAATGATTGAAGCTACTGACTGAATGAAAGGAGCTGGCATCTCACTCTCTTTGAATCTTCTTTATCATGCTAAGAGGAGCAGGAAAAAGCAAAAAATTTCAGAATTGCACCTTGCAATGCGGAGAAATTACTGTTTGTGCATTTACAATATTCATTGATTTTTGCCATTGAAAAACATCATGTTATTCATATACCAGAAATGATTGAAGCTACTGACTAAATGAAAGGAGCTGGCATCTCACTCTCTTTGAATCTTCTTTATCATGCTAAGAGGAGCAGGAAAAAGCAAAAAATTTCAGAATTGCACCTTGCAATGCGGAGAAATTACTGTTTGTGCTTTTACAATATTCATTGATTTTTGCCATTGAAAAACGTCCAGAAATGACTGAAGCTACTGACTGAATGAAAGGAGCTTGCATCTCACTCTCTTTGAATCTTCTTTATCATGCTAAGAGGAGCAGGAAAAAGCAAAAAATTTCAGAATTGCACCTTGCAATGCGGAGAAATTACAGTTTGTGCATTTACAATATTCATTGATTTTTGCCATTGAAAAACGTCCAGAAATGATTGAAGCTACTGACTGAATGAAAGGAGCTGGCATCTCACTCTCTTTGAATCTTCTTTATCATGCTAAGAGGAGCAGGAAAAAGCAAAAAATTTCAGAATTGCACCTTGCAATGCGGAGAAATTACTGTTTGTGCATTTACAATATTCATTGATTTTTGCCATTGAAAAACGTCCAGAAATGATTGAAGCTACTGACTGAATGAAAGGAGCTGGCATCTCACTCTCTTTGAATCTTCTTTATCATGCTAAGAGGAGCAGGAAAAAGCAAAAAATTTCAGAATTGCATCTTGCAATGCGGAGAAATTACTGTTTGTGCATTTACAATATTCATTGATTTTTGCCATTGAAAAACGTCCAGAAATGATTGAAGCTACTGACTGAATGAAAGGAGCTGGCATCTCACTCTCTTTGAATCTTCTTTATCATGCTAAGAGGAGCAGGAAAAAGCAAAACATTTCAGAATTGCACCTTGCAATGCGGAGAAATTACTGTTTGTGCATTTACAATATTCATTGATTTTTGCCATTGAAAAACGTCCAGAAATGATTGAAGCTACTGACTGAATGAAAGGAGCTGGAATCTCACTCTCTTTGAATCTTCTTTATCATGCTAAGAGGAGCAGGAAAAAGCAAAAAATTTCAGAATTGCAACTTGCAATGCGGAGAAATTACTGTTTGTGCATTTACAATATTCATTGATTTTTGCCATTGAAAAACATCATGTTATTCATATACCAGAAATGATTGAAGCTACTGACTGAATGAAAGGAGCTGGCATCTCACTCTCTTTGAATCTTCTTTATCATGCTAAGAGGAGCAGGAAAAAGCAAAAAATTTCAGAATTGCACCTTGCAATGCGGAGAAATTACTGTTTGTGCATTTACAATATTCATTGATTTTTGCCATTGAAAAACATCATGTTATTCATATACCAGAAATGATTGAAGCTACTGACTGAATGAAAGGAGCTGGCATCTCACTCTCTTTGAATCTTCTTTATCATGCTAAGAGGAGCAGGAAAAAGCATAAAATTTCAGAATTGCACCTTGCAATGCGGAGAAATTACTGTTTGTGCATTTACAATATTCATTGATTTTTGCCATTGAAAAACGTCCAGAAATGATTGAAGCTACTGACTGAATGAAAGGAGCTGGCATCTCACTCTCTTTGAATCTTCTTTATCATGCTAAGAGGAGCAGGAAAAAGCAAAAAATTTCAGAATTGCACCTTGCAATGCGGAGAAATTACTGTTTGTGCATTTACAATATTCATTGATTTTTGCCATTGAAAAACGTCCAGAAATGATTGAAGCTACTGACTGAATGAAAGGAGCTGGCATCTCACTCTCTTTGAATCTTCTTTATCATGCTAAGAGGAGCAGGAAAAAGCAAAAAATTTCAGAATTGCACCTTGCAATGCGGAGAAATTACTGTTTGTGCATTTACAATATTCATTAATTTTTGCCATTGAAAAACATCATGTTATTCATATCCCAGAAATGTTTGAAGCTACTGACTGAATGAAAGAAGCTGGCATCTCACTCTCTTTGAATCTTCTTTATCATGCTAAGAGGAGCAGGAAAAAGCAAAAAATTTCAGAATTGCACCTTGCAATGCGGAGAAATTACTGTTTGTGCATTTACAATATTCATTGATTTTTGCCATTGAAAAACGTCCAGAAATGATTGAAGCTACTGACTGAATGAAAGGAGCTGGCATCTCACTCTCTTTGAATCTTCTTTATCATGCTAAGAGGAGCAGGAAAAAGCAAAAAATTTCAGAATTGCACCTTGCAATGCAGAGAAATTACTGTTTGTGCATTTACAATATTCATTGATTTTTGCCATTGAAAAACATCATGTTATTCATATACCAGAAATGTTTGAAGCTACTGACTGAATGAAAGGAGCTGGCATCTCACTCTCTTTGAATCTTCTTTATCATGCTAAGAGGAGCAGGAAAAAGCAAAAAATTTCAGAATTGCACCTTGCAATGCGGAGAAATTACTGTTTGTGCATTTACAATATTCATTGATTTTTGCCATTGAAAAACGTCCAGAAATGACTGAAGCTACTGACTGAATGAAAGGAGCTTGCATCTCACTCTCTTTGAATCTTCTTTATCATGCTAAGAGGAGCAGGAAAAAGCAAAAAATTTCAGAATTGCACCTTGCAATGCGGAGAAATTACAGTTTGTGCATTTACAATATTCATTGATTTTTGCCATTGAAAAACGTCCAGAAATGATTGAAGCTACTGACTGAATGAAAGGAGCTGGCATCTCACTCTCTTTGAATCTTCTTTATCATGCTAAGAGGAGCAGGAAAAAGCAAAAAATTTCAGAATTGCACCTTGCAATGCGGAGAAATTACTGTTTGTGCATTTACAATATTCATTGATTTTTGCCATTGAAAAACATCATGTTATTCATATACCAGAAATGATTGAAGCTACTGACTGAATGAAAGGAGCTGGCATCTCACTCTCTTTGAATCTTCTTTATCATGCTAAGAGGAGCAGGAAAAAGCAAAAAATTTCAGAATTGCACCTTGCAATGCGGAGAAATTACTGTTTGTGCATTTACAATATTCATTGATTTTTGCCATTGAAAAACGTCCAGAAATGATTGAAGCTACTGACTGAATGAAAGGAGCTGGCATCTCACTCTCTTTGAATCTTCTTTATCATGCTAAGAGGAGCAGGAAAAAGCAAAAAATTTCAGAATTGCATCTTGCAATGCGGAGAAATTACTGTTTGTGCATTTACAATATTCATTGATTTTTGCCATTGAAAAACGTCCAGAAATGATTGAAGCTACTGACTGAATGAAAGGAGCTGGCATCTCACTCTCTTTGAATCTTCTTTATCATGCTAAGAGGAGCAGGAAAAAGCAAAACATTTCAGAATTGCACCTTGCAATGCGGAGAAATTACTGTTTGTGCATTTACAATATTCATTGATTTTTGCCATTGAAAAACGTCCAGAAATGATTGAAGCTACTGACTGAATGAAAGGAGCTGGAATCTCACTCTCTTTGAATCTTCTTTATCATGCTAAGAGGAGCAGGAAAAAGCAAAAAATTTCAGAATTGCAACTTGCAATGCGGAGAAATTACTGTTTGTGCATTTACAATATTCATTGATTTTTGCCATTGAAAAACATCATGTTATTCATATACCAGAAATGATTGAAGCTACTGACTGAATGAAAGGAGCTGGCATCTCACTCTCTTTGAATCTTCTTTATCATGCTAAGAGGAGCAGGAAAAAGCAAAAAATTTCAGAATTGCACCTTGCAATGCGGAGAAATTACTGTTTGTGCATTTACAATATTCATTGATTTTTGCCATTGAAAAACATCATGTTATTCATATACCAGAAATGATTGAAGCTACTGACTGAATGAAAGGAGCTGGCATCTCACTCTCTTTGAATCTTCTTTATCATGCTAAGAGGAGCAGGAAAAAGCATAAAATTTCAGAATTGCACCTTGCAATGCGGAGAAATTACTGTTTGTGCATTTACAATATTCATTGATTTTTGCCATTGAAAAACGTCCAGAAATGATTGAAGCTACTGACTGAATGAAAGGAGCTGGCATCTCACTCTCTTTGAATCTTCTTTATCATGCTAAGAGGAGCAGGAAAAAGCAAAAAATTTCAGAATTGCACCTTGCAATGCGGAGAAATTACTGTTTGTGCATTTACAATATTCATTGATTTTTGCCATTGAAAAACGTCCAGAAATGATTGAAGCTACTGACTGAATGAAAGGAGCTGGCATCTCACTCTCTTTGAATCTTCTTTATCATGCTAAGAGGAGCAGGAAAAAGCAAAAAATTTCAGAATTGCACCTTGCAATGCGGAGAAATTACTGTTTGTGCATTTACAATATTCATTAATTTTTGCCATTGAAAAACATCATGTTATTCATATCCCAGAAATGTTTGAAGCTACTGACTGAATGAAAGAAGCTGGCATCTCACTCTCTTTGAATCTTCTTTATCATGCTAAGAGGAGCAGGAAAAAGCAAAAAATTTCAGAATTGCACCTTGCAATGCGGAGAAATTACTGTTTGTGCATTTACAATATTCATTGATTTTTGCCATTGAAAAACGTCCAGAAATGATTGAAGCTACTGACTGAATGAAAGGAGCTGGCATCTCACTCTCTTTGAATCTTCTTTATCATGCTAAGAGGAGCAGGAAAAAGCAAAAAATTTCAGAATTGCACCTTGCAATGCAGAGAAATTACTGTTTGTGCATTTACAATATTCATTGATTTTTGCCATTGAAAAACATCATGTTATTCATATACCAGAAATGTTTGAAGCTACTGACTGAATGAAAGGAGCTGGCATCTCACTCTCTTTGAATCTTCTTTATCATGCTAAGAGGAGCAGGAAAAAGCAAAAAATTTCAGAATTGCACCTTGCAATGCGGAGAAATTACTGTTTGTGCATTTACAATATTCATTAATTTTTGCCATTGAAAAACATCATGTTATTCATATCCCAGAAATGTTTGAAGCTACTGACTGAATGAAAGAAGCTGGCATCTCACTCTCTTTGAATCTTCTTTATCATGCTAAGAGGAGCAGGAAAAAGCAAAAAATTTCAGAATTGCACCTTGCAATGCGGAGAAATTACTGTTTGTGCATTTACAATATTCATTGATTTTTGCCATTGAAAAACGTCCAGAAATGATTGAAGCTACTGACTGAATGAAAGGAGCTGGCATCTCACTCTCTTTGAATCTTCTTTATCATGCTAAGAGGAGCAGGAAAAAGCAAAAAATTTCAGAATTGCACCTTGCAATGCAGAGAAATTACTGTTTGTGCATTTACAATATTCATTGATTTTTGCCATTGAAAAACATCATGTTATTCATATACCAGAAATGTTTGAAGCTACTGACTGAATGAAAGGAGCTGGCATCTCACTCTCTTTGAATCTTCTTTATCATGCTAAGAGGAGCAGGAAAAAGCAAAAAATTTCAGAATTGCACCTTGCAATGCGGAGAAATTACTGTTTGTGCATTTACAATATTCATTGATTTTTGCCATTGAAAAACGTCCAGAAATGACTGAAGCTACTGACTGAATGAAAGGAGCTTGCATCTCACTCTCTTTGAATCTTCTTTATCATGCTAAGAGGAGCAGGAAAAAGCAAAAAATTTCAGAATTGCACCTTGCAATGCGGAGAAATTACAGTTTGTGCATTTACAATATTCATTGATTTTTGCCATTGAAAAACGTCCAGAAATGATTGAAGCTACTGACTGAATGAAAGGAGCTGGCATCTCACTCTCTTTGAATCTTCTTTATCATGCTAAGAGGAGCAGGAAAAAGCAAAAAATTTCAGAATTGCACCTTGCAATGCGGAGAAATTACTGTTTGTGCATTTACAATATTCATTGATTTTTGCCATTGAAAAACATCATGTTATTCATATACCAGAAATGATTGAAGCTACTGACTGAGTGAAAGGAGCTGGCATCTCACTCTCTTTGAATCTTCTTTATCATGCTAAGAGGAGCAGGAAAAAGCAAAAAATTTCAGAATTGCACCTTGCAATGCGGAGAAATTACTGTTTGTGCATTTACAATATTCATTGATTTTTGCCATTGAAAAACGTCCAGAAATGATTGAAGCTACTGACTGAATGAAAGGAGCTGGCATCTCACTCTCTTTGAATCTTCTTTATCATGCTAAGAGGAGCAGGAAAAAGCAAAAAATTTCAGAATTGCATCTTGCAATGCGGAGAAATTACTGTTTGTGCATTTACAATATTCATTGATTTTTGCCATTGAAAAACGTCCAGAAATGATTGAAGCTACTGACTGAATGAAAGGAGCTGGCATCTCACTCTCTTTGAATCTTCTTTATCATGCTAAGAGGAGCAGGAAAAAGCAAAACATTTCAGAATTGCACCTTGCAATGCGGAGAAATTACTGTTTGTGCATTTACAATATTCATTGATTTTTGCCATTGAAAAACGTCCAGAAATGATTGAAGCTACTGACTGAATGAAAGGAGCTGGAATCTCACTCTCTTTGAATCTTCTTTATCATGCTAAGAGGAGCAGGAAAAAGCAAAAAATTTCAGAATTGCAACTTGCAATGCGGAGAAATTACTGTTTGTGCATTTACAATATTCATTGATTTTTGCCATTGAAAAACATCATGTTATTCATATACCAGAAATGATTGAAGCTACTGACTGAATGAAAGGAGCTGGCATCTCACTCTCTTTGAATCTTCTTTATCATGCTAAGAGGAGCAGGAAAAAGCAAAAAATTTCAGAATTGCACCTTGCAATGCGGAGAAATTACTGTTTGTGCATTTACAATATTCATTGATTTTTGCCATTGAAAAACATCATGTTATTCATATACCAGAAATGATTGAAGCTACTGACTGAATGAAAGGAGCTGGCATCTCACTCTCTTTGAATCTTCTTTATCATGCTAAGAGGAGCAGGAAAAAGCATAAAATTTCAGAATTGCACCTTGCAATGCGGAGAAATTACTGTTTGTGCATTTACAATATTCATTGATTTTTGCCATTGAAAAACGTCCAGAAATGATTGAAGCTACTGACTGAATGAAAGGAGCTGGCATCTCACTCTCTTTGAATCTTCTTTATCATGCTAAGAGGAGCAGGAAAAAGCAAAAAATTTCAGAATTGCACCTTGCAATGCGGAGAAATTACTGTTTGTGCATTTACAATATTCATTGATTTTTGCCATTGAAAAACGTCCAGAAATGATTGAAGCTACTGACTGAATGAAAGGAGCTGGCATCTCACTCTCTTTGAATCTTCTTTATCATGCTAAGAGGAGCAGGAAAAAGCAAAAAATTTCAGAATTGCACCTTGCAATGCGGAGAAATTACTGTTTGTGCATTTACAATATTCATTAATTTTTGCCATTGAAAAACATCATGTTATTCATATCCCAGAAATGTTTGAAGCTACTGACTGAATGAAAGAAGCTGGCATCTCACTCTCTTTGAATCTTCTTTATCATGCTAAGAGGAGCAGGAAAAAGCAAAAAATTTCAGAATTGCACCTTGCAATGCGGAGAAATTACTGTTTGTGCATTTACAATATTCATTGATTTTTGCCATTGAAAAACGTCCAGAAATGATTGAAGCTACTGACTGAATGAAAGGAGCTGGCATCTCACTCTCTTTGAATCTTCTTTATCATGCTAAGAGGAGCAGGAAAAAGCAAAAAATTTCAGAATTGCACCTTGCAATGCAGAGAAATTACTGTTTGTGCATTTACAATATTCATTGATTTTTGCCATTGAAAAACATCATGTTATTCATATACCAGAAATGTTTGAAGCTACTGACTGAATGAAAGGAGCTGGCATCTCACTCTCTTTGAATCTTCTTTATCATGCTAAGAGGAGCAGGAAAAAGCAAAAAATTTCAGAATTGCACCTTGCAATGCGGAGAAATTACTGTTTGTGCATTTACAATATTCATTGATTTTTGCCATTGAAAAACGTCCAGAAATGATTGAAGCTACTGACTGAATGAAAGGAGCTGGCATCTCATTCTCTTTGAATCTTCTTTATCATGCTAAGAGGAGCAGGAAAATGCAAGAAATTTCAGAATTGCACCTTGCAATGCGGAGAAATTACTGTTTGTGCATTTACAATATTCATTGATTTTTGCCATTGAAAAACATCCAGAAATGATTGAAGCTACTGACTGAATGAAAGGAGCTGGCATCTCACTCTCTTTGAATCTTCTTTATCATGCTAAGAGGAGCAGGAAAAAGCAAAAAATTTCAGAATTGCACCTTGCAATGCGGAGAAATTACTGTTTGTGCATTTACAATATTCATTGATTTTTGCCATTGAAAAACATCATGTTATTCATATACCAGAAATGATTGAAGCTACTGACTGAATGAAAGGAGCTGGCATCTCACTCTCTTTGAATCTTCTTTATCATGCTGAGGAGCAGGAAAAAGCAAAAAAATTCAGAATTGCACCTTGCAATGCGGAGAAATTACTGTTTGTGCATTTACAATATTCATTGATTTTTGCATTGAAAAACGTCCAGAAATGACTGAAGCTACTGACTGAATGAAAGGAGCTGGCATCTCACTCTCTTTGAATCTTCTTTATCATGCTAAGAGGAGCAGGAAAAAGCAAAAAATTTCAGAATTGCATCTTGCAATGCGGAGAAATTACTGTTTGTGCATTTACAATATTCATTGATTTTTGCCATTGAAAAACGTCCAGAAATGATTGAAGCTACTGACTGAATGAAAGGAGCTGGCATCTCACTCTCTTTGAATCTTCTTTATCATGCTAAGAGGAGCAGGAAAAAGCAAAAAATTTCAGAATTGCACCTTGCAATGCGGAGAAATTACTGTTTGTGCATTTACAATATTCATTGATTTTTGCCATTGAAAAACATCATGTTATTCATATACCAGAAATGATTGAAGCTACTGACTGAATGAAAGGAGCTGGCATCTCACTCTCTTTGAATCTTCTTTATCATGCTAAGAGGAGCAGGAAAAAGCAAAAAATTTCAGAATTGCACCTTGCAATGCGGAGAAATTACTGTTTGTGCATTTACAATATTCATTGATTTTTGCCATTGAAAAACGTCCAGAAATGATTGAAGCTACTGACTGAATGAAAGGAGCTGGCATCTCACTCTCTTTGAATCTTCTTTATCATGCTAAGAGGAGCAGGAAAAAGCAAAAAATTTCAGAATTGCACCTTGCAATGCGGAGAAATTACTGTTTGTGCATTTACAATATTCATTGATTTTTGCCATTGAAAAACGTCCAGAAATGATTGAAGCTACTGACTGAATGAAAGGAGCTGGCATCTCACTCTCTTTGAATCTTCTTTATCATGCTAGGATTAGCAGGAAAAAGCAAAAAATTTCAGAATTGCACCTGGCAATGTGGAGATATTACTGTTTGTGCATTTACAATATTCATTGAATTTTGCCATTGAAAAACGTCCAGAAATGTTTATACCAGAAATGTTTGAAGCTACTGACTGAATGAAAGGAGCTGGCATCTCACTCTCTTTGAATCTTCTTTATCATGCTAAGAGGAGCAGGAAAAAGCAAAAAATTTCAGAATTGCACCTTGCAATGCGGAGAAATTACTGTTTGTGCATTTACAATATTCATTGATTTTTGCCATTGAAAAACGTCCAGAAATGACTGAAGCTACTGACTGAATGAAAGGAGCTGGCATCTCACTCTCTTTGAATCTTCTTTATCATGCTAAGAGGAGCAGGAAAAAGCAAAAAATTTCAGAATTGCACCTTGCAATGCGGAGAAATTACTGTTTGTGCATTTACAATATTCATTGATTTTTGCCATTGAAAAACGTCCAGAAATGATTGAAGCTACTGACTGAATGAAAGGAGCTGGCATCTCACTCTCTTTGAATCTTCTTTATCATGCTAAGAGGAGCAGGAAAAAGCAAAAAATTTCAGAATTGCACCTTGCAATGCGGAGAAATTACTGTTTGTGCATTTACAATATTCATTGATTTTTGCCATTGAAAAACATCATGTTATTCATATACCAGAAATGATTGAAGCTACTGACTGAATGAAAGGAGCTGGCATCTCACTCTCTTTGAATCTTCTTTATCATGCTAAGAGGAGCAGGAAAAAGCAAAAAATTTCAGAATTGCACCTTGCAATGCGGAGAAATTACTGTTTGTGCATTTACAATATTCATTGATTTTTGCCATTGAAAAACGTCCAGAAATGATTGAAGCTACTGACTGAATGAAAGGAGCTGGCATCTCACTCTCTTTGAATCTTTTTTATCATGCTAAGAGGAGTAGGAAAAAGCAAAAAATTTCAGAATTGCATCTTGCAATGCGGAGAAATTACTGTTTGTGCATTTACAATATTCATTGATTTTTGCCATTGAAAAACGTCCAGAAATGATTGAAGCTACTGACTGAATGAAAGGAGCTGGCATCTCACTCTCTTTGAATCTTCTTTATCATGCTAAGAGAAGCAGGAAAAAGCAAAAAATTTCAGAATTGCACCTTGCAATGCGGAGAAATTACTGTTTGTTCATTTACAATATTCATTGATTTTTGCCATTGAAAAATGTCCAGAAATGATTGAAGCTACAGACTGAATGAAAGGAGCTGGAATCTCACTCTCTTTGAATCTTCTTTATCATGCTAAGAGGAGCAGGAAAAAGCAAAAAATTTCAGAATTGCAACTTGCAATGCGGAGAAATTACTGTTTGTGCATTTACAATATTCATTGATTTTTGCCATTGAAAAACATCATGTTATTCATATACCAGAAATGATTGAAGCTACTGACTGAATGAAAGGAGCTGGCATCTCACTCTCTTTGAATCTTCTTTATCATGCTAAGAGGAGCAGGAAAAAGCAAAAAATTTCAGAATTGCACCTTGCAATGCGGAGAAATTACTGTTTGTGCATTTACAATATTCATTGATTTTTGCCATTGAAAAACGTCCAGAAATGATTGAAGCTACTGACTGAATGAAAGGAGCTGGCATCTCACTCTCTTTGAATCTTCTTTATCATGCTAAGAGGAGCAGGAAAAAACAAAAAATTTCAGAATTGCACCTTGCAATGCGGAGAAATTACTGTTTGTGCATTTACAATATTCATTGATTTTTGCCATTGAAAAACGTCCAGAAATGATTGAAGCTACTGACTGAATGAAAGGAGCTGGCATCTCACTCTCTTTGAATCTTCTTTATCATGCTAAGAGGAGCAGGAAAAAGCAAAAAATTTCAGAATTGCACCTTGCAATGCGGAGAAATTACTGTTTGTGCATTTACAATATTCATTAATTTTTGCCATTGAAAAACATCATGTTATTCATATCCCAGAAATGTTTGAAGCTACTGACTGAATGAAAGAAGCTGGCATCTCACTCTCTTTGAATCTTCTTTATCATGCTAAGAGGAGCAGGAAAAAGCAAAAAATTTCAGAATTGCACCTTGCAATGCGGAGAAATTACTGTTTGTGCATTTACAATATTCATTGATTTTTGCCATTGAAAAACGTCCAGAAATGATTGAAGCTACTGACTGAATGAAAGGAGCTGGCATCTCACTCTCTTTGAATCTTCTTTATCATGCTAAGAGGAGCAGGAAAAAGCAAAAAATTTCAGAATTGCACCTTGCAATGCGGAGAAATTACTGTTTGTGCATTTACAATATTCATTGATTTTTGCCATTGAAAAACATCATGTTATTCATATACCAGAAATGTTTGAAGCTACTGACTGAATGAAAGGAGCTGGCATCTCACTCTCTTTGAATCTTCTTTATCATGCTAAGAGGAGCAGGAAAAAGCAAAAAATTTCAGAATTGCACCTTGCAATGCGGAGAAATTACTGTTTGTGCATTTACAATATTCATTGATTTTTGCCATTGAAAAACGTCCAGAAATGATTGAAGCTACTGACTGAATGAAAGGAGCTGGCATCTCACTCTCTTTGAATCTTCTTTATCATGCTAAGAGGAGCAGGAAAATGCAAGAAATTTCAGAATTGCACCTTGCAATGCGGAGAAATTACTGTTTGTGCATTTACAATATTCATTGATTTTTGCCATTGAAAAACATCCAGAAATGATTGAAGCTACTGACTGAATGAAAGGAGCTGGCATCTCACTCTCTTTGAATCTTCTTTATCATGCTAAGAGGAGCAGGAAAAAGCCAAAAATTTCAGAATTGCACCTTGCAATGCGGAGAAATTACTGTTTGTGCATTTACAATATTCATTGATTTTTGCCATTGAAAAACATCATGTTATTCATATACCAGAAATGATTGAAGCTACTGACTGAATGAAAGGAGCTGGCATCTCACTCTCTTTGAATCTTCTTTATCATGCAAAGAGGAGCAGGAAAAAGCAAAAAATTTCAGAATTGCACCTTGCAATGCGGAGAAATTACTGTTTGTGCATTTACAATATTCATTGATTTTTGCCATTGAAAAACGTCCAGAAATGATTGAAGCTACTGACTGAATGAAAGGAGCTGGCATCTCACTCTCTTTGAATCTTCTTTATCATGCTAAGAGGAGCAGGAAAAAGCAAAAAATTTCAGAATTGCACCTTGCAATGCGGAGAAATTACTGTTTGTGCATTTACAATATTCACTGATTTTTGCCATTGAAAAACGTCCAGAAATGATTGAAGCAACTGACTGAATGAAAGGAGCTGGCATCTCACTCTCTTTGAATCTTCTTTATCATGCTAAGAGGAGCAGGAAAAAGCAAAAAATTTCAGAATTGCACCTTGCAATGCGGAGAAATTACTGTTTGTGCATTTACAATATTCATTGATTTTTGCCATTGAAAAACGTCCAGAAATAATTGAAGCTACTGACTGAATGAAAGGAGCTGGCATCTCACTCTCTTTGAATCTTCTTTATCATGCTAAGAGGAGCAGGTAAAAGCAAAAAATTTCAGAATTGCAACTTGCAATGCGGAGAAATTACTGTTTGTGCATTTACAATATTCATTGATTTTTGCCATTGAAAAACATCATGTTATTCATATACCAGAAATGATTGAAGCTACTGACTGAATGAAAGGAGCTGGCATCTCACTCTCTTTGAATCTTCTTTATCATGCTAAGAGGAGCAGGAAAAAGCAAAAAATTTCAGAATTGCACCTTGCAATGCGGAGAAATTACTGTTTGTGCATTTACAATATTCATTGATTTTTGCCATTGAAAAACGTCCAGAAATGATTGAAGCTACTGACTGAATGAAAGGAGCTGGCATCTCACTCTCTTTGAATCTTCTTTATCATGCTAAGAGGAGCAGGAAAAAGCAAAAAATTTCAGAATTGCACCTTGCAATGCGGAGAAATTACTGTTTGTGCTTTTACAATATTCATTGATTTTTGCCATTGAAAAACATCATGTTATTCATATACCAGAAATGTTTGAAGCTACTGACTGAATGAAAGGAGCTGGCATCTCACTCTCTTTGAATCTTCTTTATCATGCTAAGAGGAGCAGGAAAAAGCAAAAAATTTCAGAATTGCACCTTGCAATGCGGAGAAATTACTGTTTGTGCATTTACAATATTCATTGATTTTTGCCATTGAAAAATGTCCAGAAATGATTGAAGCTGCTGACTGAATGAAAGGAGCTGGCATCTCACTCTCTTTGAATCTTCTTTATCATGCTAAGAGGAGCAGGAAAAAGCAAAAAATTTCAGAATTGCACCTTGCAATGCGGAGAAATTACTGTTTGTGCATTTACAATATTCATTGATTTTTGCCATTGAAAAACATCATGTTATTCATATACCAGAAATGATTGAAGCTACTGACTGAATGAAAGGAGCTGGCATCTCACTCTCTTTGAATCTTCTTTATCATGCTAAGAGGAGCAGGAAAAAGCAAAAAATTTCAGAATTGCACCTTGCAATGCGGAGAAATTACTGTTTGTGCATTTACAATATTCATTGATTTTTGCCATTGAAAAACGTCCAGAAATGATTGAAGCTACTGACTGAATGAAAGGAGCTGGCATCTCACTCTCTTTTAATCTTCTTTATCATGCTAAGAGGAGCAGGAAAAAGCAAAAAATTTCAGAATTGCATCTTGCAATGCGGAGAAATTACTGTTTGTGCATTTACAATATTCATTGATTTTTGCCATTGAAAAACGTCCAGAAATGATTGAAGCTACTGACTGAATGAAAGGAGCTGGCATCTCACTCTCTTTGAATCTTCTTTATCATGCTAAGAGGAGCAGGAAAAAGCAAAAAATTTCAGAATTGCACCTTGCAATGCGGAGAAATTACTGTTTGTGCATTTACAATATTCATTGATTTTTGCCATTGAAAAACATCATGTTATTCATATACCAGAAATGTTTGAAGCTACTGACTGAATGAAAGGAGCTGGCATCTCACTCTCTTTGAATCTTCTTTATCATGCTAAGAGGAGCAGGAAAAAGCAAAAAATTTCAGAATTGCACCTTGCAATGCGGAGAAATTACTGTTTGTGCATTTACAATATTCATTGATTTTTGCCATTGAAAAACGTCCAGAAATGATTGAAGCTACTGACTGAATGAAAGGAGCTGGCATCTCACTCTCTTTGAATCTTCTTTATCATGCTAAGAGGAGCAGGAAAAAGCAAAAAATTTCAGAATTGCACCTTGCAATGTGGAGAAATTACTGTTTGTGCATTTACAATATTCATTGATTTTTGCCATTGAAAAACATCATGTTATTCATATACCAGAAATGATTGAAGCTACTGACTGAATGAAAGGAGCTGGCATCTCACTCTCTTTGAATCTTCTTTATCATGCTAAGAGGAGCAGGAAAAAGCAAAAAATTTCAGAATTGCACCTTGCAATGCGGAGAAATTACTGTTTGTGCATTTACAATATTCATTGATTTTTGCCATTGAAAAACGTCCAGAAATGATTGAAGCTACTGACTGAATGAAAGGAGCTGGCATCTCACTCTCTTTGAATCTTCTTTATCATGCTAAGAGGAGCAGGAAAAAGCAAAAAATTTCAGAATTGCACCTTGCAATGCGGAGAAATTACTGTTTGTGCTTTTACAATATTCATTGATTTTTGCCATTGAAAAACATCATGTTATTCATATACCAGAAATGTTTGAAGCTACTGACTGAATGAAAGGAGCTGGCATCTCACTCTCTTTGAATCTTCTTTATCATGCTAAGAGGAGCAGGAAAAAGCAAAAAATTTCAGAATTGCACCTTGCAATGCGGAGAAATTACTGTTTGTGCATTTACAATATTCATTGATTTTTGCCATTGAAAAACGTCCAGAAATGATTGAAGCTACTGACTGAATGAAAGGAGCTGGCATCTCACTCTCTTTGAATCTTCTTTATCATGCTAAGAGGAGCAGGAAAAAGCAAAAAATTTCAGAATTGCACCTTGCAATGCGGAGAAATTACTGTTTGTGCATTTACAATATTCATTGATTTTTGCCATTGAAAAACGTCCAGAAATGATTGAAGCTACTGACTGAATGAAAGGAGCTGGCATCTCACTCTCTTTGAATCTTCTTTATCATGCTAAGAGGAGCAGGAAAAAGCAAAAAATTTCAGAATTGCAACTTGCAATGCGGAGAAATTACTGTTTGTGCATTTACAATATTCATTGATTTTTGCCATTGAAAAACATCATGTTATTCATATACCAGAAATGATTGAAGCTACTGACTGAATGAAAGGAGCTGGCATCTCACTCTCTTTGAATCTTCTTTATCATGCTAAGAGGAGCAGGAAAAAGCAAAAAATTTCAGAATTGCACCTTGCAATGCGGAGAAATTACTGTTTGTGCATTTACAATATTCATTGATTTTTGCCACTGAAAAACATCATGTTATTCATATACCAGAAATGTTTGAAGCTACTGACTGAATGAAAGGAGCTGGCATCGCACTCTCTTTGAATCTTCTTTATCATGCTAAGAGGAGCAGGAAAAAGCAAAAAATTTCAGAATTGCACCTTGCAATGCGGAGAAATTACTGTTTGTGCATTTACAATATTCATTGATTTTTGCCATTGAAAAACGTCCAGAAATGATTGAAGCTACTGACTGAATGAAAGGAGCTGGCATCTCACTCTCTTTGAATCTTCTTTATCATGCTAAGAGGAGCAGGAAAATGCAAGAAATTTCAGAATTGCACCTTGCAATGCGGAGAAATTACTGTTTGTGCATTTACAATATTCATTGATTTTTGCCATTGAAAAACATCCAGAAATGATTGAAGCTACTGACTGAATGAAAGGAGCTGGCATCTCACTCTCTTTGAATCTTCTTTATCATGCTAAGAGGAGCAGGAAAAAGCCAAAAATTTCAGAATTGCACCTTGCAATGCGGAGAAATTACTGTTTGTGCATTTACAATATTCATTGATTTTTGCCATTGAAAAACATCATGTTATTCATATACTAGAAATGATTGAAGCTACTGACTGAATGAAAGGAGCTGGCATCTCACTCTCTTTGAATCTTCTTTATCATGCAAAGAGGAGCAGGAAAAAGCAAAAAATTTCAGAATTGCACCTTGCAATGCGGAGAAATTACTGTTTGTGCATTTACAATATTCATTGATTTTTGCCATTGAAAAACGTCCAGAAATGATTGAAGCTACTGACTGAATGAAAGGAGCTGGCATCTCACTCTCTTTGAATCTTCTTTATCATGCTAAGTGGAGCAGGAAAAAGCAAAAAATTTCAGAATTGCACCTTGCAATGCGGAGAAATTACTGTTTGTGCATTTACAATATTCACTGATTTTTGCCATTGAAAAACGTCCAGAAATGATTGAAGCAACTGACTGAAAGAAAGGAGCTGGCATCTCACTCTCTTTGAATCTTCTTTATCATGCTAAGAGGAGCAGGAAAAAGCAAAAAATTTCAGAATTGCACCTTGCAATGCGGAGAAATTACTGTTTGTGCATTTACAATATTCATTGATTTTTGCCATTGAAAAACGTCCAGAAATAATTGAAGCTACTGACTGAATGAAAGGAGCTGGCATCTCACTCTCTTTGAATCTTCTTTATCATGCTAAGAGGAGCAGGAAAAAGCAAAAAATTTCAGAATTGCAACTTGCAATGCGGAGAAATTACTGTTTGTGCATTTACAATATTCATTGATTTTTGCCATTGAAAAACATCATGTTATTCATATACCAGAAATGATTGAAGCTACTGACTGAATGAAAGGAGCTGGAATCTCACTCTCTTTGAATCTTCTTTATCATGCTAAGAGGAGCAGGAAAAAGCAAAAAATTTCAGAATGGCACCTTGCAATGCGGAGAAATTACTGTTTGTGCATTTACAATATTCATTGATTTTTGCCATTGAAAAACGTCCAGAAATGATTGAAGCTACTGACTGAATGAAAGGAGCTGGCATCTCACTCTCTTTGAATCTTCTTTATCATGCTAAGAGGAGCAGGAAAAAGCAAAAAATTTCAGAATTGCACCTTGCAATGCGGAGAAATTACTGTTTGTGCTTTTACAATATTCATTGATTTTTGCCATTGAAACACATCATGTTATTCATATACCAGAAATGTTTGAAGCTACTGACTGAATGAAAGGAGCTGGCATCTCACTCTCTTTGAATCTTCTTTATCATGCTAAGAGGAGCAGGAAAAAGCAAAACATTTCAGAATTGCACCTTGCAATGCGGAGAAATTACTGTTTGTGCATTTACAATATTCATTGATTTTTGCCATTGAAAAATGTCCAGAAATGATTGAAGCTGCTGACTGAATGAAAGGAGCTGGCATCTCACTCTCTTTGAATCTTCTTTATCATGCTAAGAGGAGCAGGAAAAAGCAAAAAATTTCAGAATTGCACCTTGCAATGCGGAGAAATTACTGTTTGTGCATTTACAATATTCATTGATTTTTGCCATTGAAAAACATCATGTTATTCATATACCAGAAATGTTTGAAGCTACTGACTGAATGAAAGGAGCTGGCATCTCACTCTCTTTGAATCTTCTTTATCATGCTAAGAGGAGCAGGAAAAAGCAAAAAATTTCAGAATTGCACCTTGCAATGCGGAGAAATTACTGTTTGTGCATTTACAATATTCATTGATTTTTGCCATTGAAAAACGTCCAGAAATGATTGAAGCTACTGACTGAATGAAAGGAGCTGGCATCTCACTCTCTTTGAATCTTCTTTATCATGCTAAGAGGAGCAGGAAAAAGCAAAAAATTTCAGAATTGCACCTTGCAATGCGGAGAAATTACTGTTTGTGCATTTACAATATTCATTGATTTTTGCCATTGAAAAACGTCCAGAAATGATTGAAGCTACTGACTGAATGAAAGGAGCTGGCATCTCACTCTCTTTGAATCTTCTTTATCATGCTAAGAGGAGCAGGAAAATGCAAGAAATTTCAGAATTGCACCTTGCAATGCGGAGAAATTACTGTTTGTGCATTTACAATATTCATTGATTTTTGCCATTGAAAAACATCCAGAAATGATTGAAGCTACTGACTGAATGAAAGGAGCTGGCATCTCACTCTCTTTGAATCTTCTTTATCATGCTAAGAGGAGCAGGAAAAAGCCAAAAATTTCAGAATTGCACCTTGCAATGCGGAGAAATTACTGTTTGTGCATTTACAATATTCATTGATTTTTGCCATTGAAAAACATCATGTTATTCATATACCAGAAATGATTGAAGCTACTGACTGAATGAAAGGAGCTGGCATCTCACTCTCTTTGAATCTTCTTTATCATGCAAAGAGGAGCAGGAAAAAGCAAAAAATTTCAGAATTGCACCTTGCAATGCGGAGAAATTACTGTTTGTGCATTTACAATATTCATTGATTTTTGCCATTGAAAAACGTCCAGAAATGATTGAAGCTACTGACTGAATGAAAGGAGCTGGCATCTCACTCTCTTTGAATCTTCTTTATCATGCTAAGAGGAGCAGGAAAAAGCAAAAAATTTCAGAATTGCACCTTGCAATGCGGAGAAATTACTGTTTGTGCATTTACAATATTCACTGATTTTTGCCATTGAAAAACGTCCAGAAATGATTGAAGCAACTGACTGAAAGAAAGGAGCTGGCATCTCACTCTCTTTGAATCTTCTTTATCATGCTAAGAGGAGCAGGAAAAAGCAAAAAAATTCAGAATTGCACCTTGCAATGCGGAGAAATTACTGTTTGTGCATTTACAATATTCATTGATTTTTGCCATTGAAAAACGTCCAGAAATAATTGAAGCTACTGACTGAATGAAAGGAGCTGGCATCTCACTCTCTTTGAATCTTCTTTATCATGCTAAGAGGAGCAGGAAAAAGCAAAAAATTTCAGAATTGCAACTTGCAATGCGGAGAAATTACTGTTTGTGCATTTACAATATTCATTGATTTTTGCCATTGAAAAACATCATGTTATTCATATACCAGAAATGATTGAAGCTACTGACTGAATGAAAGGAGCTGGAATCTCACTCTCTTTGAATCTTCTTTATCATGCTAAGAGGAGCAGGAAAAAGCAAAAAATTTCAGAATGGCACCTTGCAATGCGGAGAAATTACTGTTTGTGCATTTACAATATTCATTGATTTTTGCCATTGAAAAACGTCCAGAAATGATTGAAGCTACTGACTGAATGAAAGGAGCTGGCATCTCACTCTCTTTGAATCTTCTTTATCATGCTAAGAGGAGCAGGAAAAAGCAAAAAATTTCAGAATTGCACCTTGCAATGCGGAGAAATTACTGTTTGTGCTTTTACAATATTCATTGATTTTTGCCATTGAAACACATCATGTTATTCATATACCAGAAATGTTTGAAGCTACTGACTGAATGAAAGGAGCTGGCATCTCACTCTCTTTGAATCTTCTTTATCATGCTAAGAGGAGCAGGAAAAAGCAAAACATTTCAGAATTGCACCTTGCAATGCGGAGAAATTACTGTTTGTGCATTTACAATATTCATTGATTTTTGCCATTGAAAAACGTCCAGAAATGATTGAAGCTACTGACTGAATGAAAGGAGCTGGCATCTCACTCTCTTTGAATCTTCTTTATCATGCTAAGAGGAGCAGGAAAAAGCAAAAAATTTCAGAATTGCACCTTGCAATGCGGAGAAATTACTGTTTGTGCATTTACAATATTCATTGATTTTTGCCATTGAAAAACGTCCAGAAATGATTGAAGCTACTGACTGAATGAAAGGAGCTGGCATCTCACTCTCTTTGAATCTTCTTTATCATGCTAAGAGGAGCAGGAAAAAGCAAAAAATTTCAGAATTGCACCTTGCAATGCGGAGAAATTACTGTTTGTGCATTTACAATATTCATTGATTTTTGCCATTGAAAAACATCATGTTATTCATATACCAGAAATGTTTGAAGCTACTGACTGAATGAAAGGAGCTGGCATCTCACTCTCTTTGAATCTTCTTTATCATGCTAAGAGGAGCAGGAAAAAGCAAAAAATTTCAGAATTGCACCTTGCAATGCGGAGAAATTACTGTTTGTGCATTTACAATATTCATTGATTTTTGCCATTGAAAAACGTCCAGAAATGATTGAAGCTACTGACTGAATGAAAGGAGCTGGCATCTCACTCTCTTTGAATCTTCTTTATCATGCTAAGAGGAGCAGGAAAAAGCAAAAAATTTCAGAATTGCACCTTGCAATGCGGAGAAATTACTGTTTGTGCATTTACAATATTCATTGATTTTTGCCATTGAAAAACGTCCAGAAATGATTGAAGCTACTGACTGAATGAAAGGAGCTGGCATCTCACTCTCTTTGAATCTTCTTTATCATGCTAAGAGGAGCAGGAAAAAGCAAAAAATTTCAGAATTGCACCTTGCAATGCGGAGAAATTACTGTTTGTGCATTTACAATATTCATTGATTTTTGCCATTGAAAAACATCATGTTATTCATATACCAGAAATGTTTGAAGCTACTGACTGAATGAAAGGAGCTGGCATCTCACTCTCTTTGAATCTTCTTTATCATGCTAAGAGGAGCAGGAAAAAGCAAAAAATTTCAGAATTGCACCTTGCAATGCGGAGAAATTACTGTTTGTGCATTTACAATATTCATTGATTTTTGCCATTGAAAAACGTCCAGAAATGATTGAAGCTACTGACTGAATGAAAGGAGCTGGCATCTCACTCTCTTTGAATCTTCTTTATCATGCTAAGAGGAGCAGGAAAAAGCAAAAAATTTCAGAATTGCACCTTGCAATGCGGAGAAATTACAGTTTGTGCATTTACAATATTCATTGATTTTTGCCATTGAAAAACATCCAGAAATGATTGAAGCTACTGACTGAATGAAAGGAGCTGGCATCTCACTCTCTTTGAATATTCTTTATCATGCTAAGAGGAGCAGGAAAAAGCAAAAAATTTCAGAATTGCACCTTGCAATGCGGAGAAATTACTGTTTGTGCATTTACAATATTCATTGATTTTTGCCATTGAAAAACATCATGTTATTCATATACCAGAAATGTTTGAAGCTACTGACTGAATGAAAGGAGCTGGCATCTCACTCTCTTTGAATCTTCTTTATCATGCTAAGAGGAGCAGGAAAAAGCAAAAAATTTCAGAATTGCACCTTGCAATGCGGAGAAATTACTGTTTGTGCATTTACAATATTCATTGATTTTTGCCATTGAAAAACATCATGTTATTCATATACCAGAAATGTTTGAAGCTACTGACTGAATGAAAGGAGCTGGCATCTCACTCTCTTTGAATCTTCTTTATCATGCTAAGAGGAGCAGGAAAAAGCAAAAAATTTCAGAATTGCACCTTGCAATGCGGAGAAATTACTGTTTGTGCATTTACAATATTCATTGATTTTTGCCATTGAAAAACGTCCAGAAATGATTGAAGCTACTGACTGAATGAAAGGAGCTGGCATCTCACTCTCTTTGAATCTTCTTTATCATGCTAAGAGGAGCAGGAAAAAGCAAAAAATTTCAGAATTGCACCTTGCAATGCGGAGAAATTACAGTTTGTGCATTTACAATATTCATTGATTTTTGCCATTGAAAAACATCCAGAAATGATTGAAGCTACTGACTGAATGAAAGGAGCTGGCATCTCACTCTCTTTGAATATTCTTTATCATGCTAAGAGGAGCAGGAAAAAGCAAAAAATTTCAGAATTGCACCTTGCAATGCGGAGAAATTACTGTTTGTGCATTTACAATATTCATTGATTTTTGCCATTGAAAAACATCATGTTATTCATATACCAGAAATGTTTGAAGCTACTGACTGAATGAAAGGAGCTGGCATCTCACTCTCTTTGAATCTTCTTTATCATGCTAAGAGGAGCAGGAAAAAGCAAAAAATTTCAGAATTGCACCTTGCAATGCGGAGAAATTACTGTTTGTGCATTTACAATATTCATTGATTTTTGCCATTGAAAAACATCATGTTATTCATATACCAGAAATGTTTGAAGCTACTGACTGAATGAAAGGAGCTGGCATCTCACTCTCTTTGAATCTTCTTTATCATGCTAAGAGGAGCAGGAAAAAGCAAAAAATTTCAGAATTGCACCTTGCAATGTGGAGAAATTACTGTTTGTGCATTTACAATATTCATTGATTTTTACCATTGAAAAACGTCCAGAAATGATTGAAGCTACTGACTGAATGAAAGTAGCTGGCATCTCACTCTCTTTGAATCTTCTTTATCATGCTAAGAGGAGCAGGAAAAAGCAAAAAATTTCAGAATTGCACCTTGCAATGCAGAGAAATTACTGTTTGTGCATTTACAATATTCATTGATTTTTGCCATTGAAAAACATCATGTTATTCATATACCAGAAATGTTTGAAGCTACTGACTGAATGAAAGGAGCTGGCATCTCACTCTCTTTGAATCTTCTTTATCATGCTAAGAGGAGCAGGAAAAAGCAAAAAATTTCAGAATTGCACCTTGCAATGTGGAGAAATTACTGTTTGTGCATTTACAATATTCATTGATTTTTACCATTGAAAAACGTCCAGAAATGATTGAAGCTACTGACTGAATGAAAGTAGCTGGCATCTCACTCTCTTTGAATCTTCTTTATCATGCTAAGAGGAGCAGGAAAAAGCAAAAAATTTCAGACTTGCACCTTGCAATGCGGAGAAATTACTGTTTGTGCATTTACAATATTCATTGATTTTTGCCATTGAAAAACATCATGTTATTCATATACCAGAAATGTTTGAAGCTACTGACTGAATGAAAGGAGCTGGCATCTCACTCTCTTTGAATCTTCTTTATCATGCTAAGAGGAGCAGGAAAAAGCAAAAAATTTCAGAATTGCACCTTGCAATGCGGAGAAATTACTGTTTGTGCATTTACAATATTCATTGATTTTTGCCATTGAAAAACGTCCAGAAATGATTGAAGCTACTGACTGAATGAAAGGAGCTGGCATCTCACTCTCTTTGAATCTTGTTTATCATGCTAAGAGGAGCAGGAAAAAGCAAAAAATTTCAGAATTGCACCTTGCAATGCGGAGAAATTACTGTTTGTGCATTTACAATATTCATTGATTTTTGCCATTGAAAAACGTCCAGAAATGATTGAAGCTACTGACTGAATGAAAGGAGCTGGCATCTCACTCTCTTTGAATCTTCTTTATCATGCTAAGAGGAGCAGGAAAAAGCAAAAAATTTCAGAATTGCACCTTGCAATGCGGAGAAATTACTGTTTGTGCATTTACAATATTCATTGATTTCTGCCATTGAAAAACATCATGTTATTCATATACCAGAAATGATTGAAGCTACTGACTGAATGAAAGGAGCTGGCATCTCACTCTCTTTGAATCTTCTTTATCATGCTAAGAGGAGCAGGAAAAAGCAAAAAATTTCAGAATTGCACCTTGCAATGCGGAGAAATTACTGTTTGTGCATTTACAATATTCATTGATTTTTGCCATTGAAAAACGTCCAGAAATGATTGAAGCTACTGACTGAATGAAAGGAACTGGCATCTCACTCTCTTTGAATCTTCTTTATCATGCTAAGAGGAGCAGGAAAAAGCAAAAAATTTCAGAATTGCACCTTGCAATGCGGAGAAATTACTGTTTGTGCATTTACAAAATTCATTGATTTTTGCCATTGAAAAACATCATGTTATTCATATACCAGAAATGTTTGAAGCTACTGACTGAATGAAAGGAGCTGACATCTCACTCTCTTTGAATCTTCTTTATCATGCTAAGAGGAGCAGGAAAAAGCAAAAAATTTCAGAATTGCACCTTGCAATGCGGAGAAATTACTGTTTGTGCATTTACAATATTCATTGATTTTTGCCATTGAAAAACGTCCAGAAATGATTGAAGCTACTGACTGAATGAAAGGAGCTGGCATCTCACTCTCTTTGAATCTTCTTTATCATGCTAAGAGGAGCAGGAAAAAGCAAAAAATTTCAGAATTGCACCTTGCAATGCGGAGAAATTACTGTTTGTGCATTTACAATATTCATTGATTTTTGCCATTGAAAAACGTCCAGAAATGATTGAAGCTACTGACTGAATGAAAGGAGCTGGCATCTCACTCTCTTTGAATCTTCTTTATCATGCTAAGAGGAGCAGGAAAAAGCAAAAAATTTCAGAATTGCACCTTGCAATGTGGAGAAATTACTGTTTGTGCATTTACAATATTCATTGATTTTTGCCATTGAAAAACATCATGTTATTCATATACCAGAAATGATTGAAGCTACTGACTGAATGAAAGGAGCTGGCATCTCACTCTCTTTGAATCTTCTTTATCATGCTAAGAGGAGCAGGAAAAAGCAAAAAATTTCAGAATTGCACCTTGCAATGCGGAGAAATTACTGTTTGTGCATTTACAATATTCATTGATTTTTGCCATTGAAAAACGTCCAGAAATGATTGAAGCTACTGACTGAATGAAAGGAACTGGCATCTCACTCTCTTTGAATCTTCTTTATCATGCTAAGAGGAGCAGGAAAAAGCAAAAAATTTCAGAATTGCACCTTGCAATGCGGAGAAATTACTGTTTGTGCATTTACAAAATTCATTGATTTTTGCCATTGAAAAACATCATGTTATTCATATACCAGAAATGTTTGAAGCTACTGACTGAATGAAAGGAGCTGACATCTCACTCTCTTTGAATCTTCTTTATCATGCTAAGAGGAGCAGGAAAAAGCAAAAAATTTCAGAATTGCACCTTGCAATGCGGAGAAATTACTGTTTGTGCATTTACAATATTCATTGATTTTTGCCATTGAAAAACGTCCAGAAATGATTGAAGCTACTGACTGAATGAAAGGAGCTGGCATCTCACTCTCTTTGAATCTTCTTTATCATGCTAAGAGGAGCAGGAAAAAGCAAAAAATTTCAGAATTGCACCTTGCAATGCGGAGAAATTACTGTTTGTGCATTTACAATATTCATTGATTTTTGCCATTGAAAAACATCATGTTATTCATATACCAGAAATGATTGAAGCTACTGACTGAATGAAAGGAGCTGGCATCTCACTCTCTTTGAATCTTCTTTATCATGCTAAGAGGAGCAGGAAAAAGCAAAAAATTTCAGAATTGCACCTTGCAATGTGGAGAAATTACTGTTTGTGCATTTACAATATTCATTGATTTTTACCATTGAAAAACGTCCAGAAATGATTGAAGCTACTGACTGAATGAAAGTAGCTGGCATCTCACTCTCTTTGAATCTTCTTTATCATGCTAAGAGGAGCAGGAAAAAGCAAAAAATTTCAGACTTGCACCTTGCAATGCGGAGAAATTACTGTTTGTGCATTTACAATATTCATTGATTTTTGCCATTGAAAAACATCATGTTATTCATATACCAGAAATGTTTGAAGCTACTGACTGAATGAAAGGAGCTGGCATCTCACTCTCTTTGAATCTTCTTTATCATGCTAAGAGGAGCAGGAAAAAGCAAAAAATTTCAGAATTGCACCTTGCAATGCGGAGAAATTACTGTTTGTGCATTTACAATATTCATTGATTTTTGCCATTGAAAAACGTCCAGAAATGATTGAAGCTACTGACTGAATGAAAGGAGCTGGCATCTCACTCTCTTTGAATCTTGTTTATCATGCTAAGAGGAGCAGGAAAAAGCAAAAAATTTCAGAATTGCACCTTGCAATGCGGAGAAATTACTGTTTGTGCATTTACAATATTCATTGATTTTTGCCATTGAAAAACGTCCAGAAATGATTGAAGCTACTGACTGAATGAAAGGAGCTGGCATCTCACTCTCTTTGAATCTTCTTTATCATGCTAAGAGGAGCAGGAAAAAGCAAAAAAATTCAGAATTGCACCTTGCAATGCGGAGAAATTACTGTTTGTGCATTTACAATATTCATTGATTTTTGCCATTGAAAAACATCATGTTATTCATATACCAGAAATGATTGAAGCTACTGACTGAATGAAAGGAGCTGGCATCTCACTCTCTTTGAGTCTTCTTCATCATGCTAAGAGGAGCAGGAAAAAGCAAAAAATTTCAGAATTGCACCTTGCAATGCGGAGAAATTACTGTTTGTGCATTTACAATATTCATTGATTTTTGCCATTGAAAAACGTCCAGAAATGATTGAAGCTACTGACTGAATGAAAGGAGCTGGCATCTCACTCTCTTTGAATCTTCTTTATCATGCTAAGAGGAGCAGGAAAAAGCAAAAAATTTCAGAATTGCACCTTGCAATGCGGAGAAATTACTGTTTGTGCATTTACAATATTCATTGATTTTTGCCATTGAAAAACATCATGTTATTCATATACCAGAAATGTTTGAAGCTACTGACTGAATGAAAGGAGCTGGCATCTCACTCTCTTTGAATCTTCTTTATCATGCTAAGAGGAGCAGGAAAAAGCAAAAAATTTCAGAATTGCACCTTGCAATGCGGAGAAATTACTGTTTGTGCATTTACAATATTCATTGATTTTTGCCATTGAAAAACGTCCAGAAATGATTGAAGCTACTGACTGAATGAAAGGAGCTGGCATCTCACTCTCTTTGAATCTTCTTTATCATGCTAAGAGGAGCAGGAAAAAGCAAAAAATTTCAGAATTGCACCTTGCAATGCGGAGAAATTACTGTTTGTGCATTTACAATATTCATTGATTTTTGCCATTGAAAAACGTCCAGAAATGATTGAAGCTACTGACTGAATGAAAGGAGCTGGCATCTCACTCTCTTTGAATCTTCTTTATCATGCTAAGAGGAGCAGGAAAAAGCAAAAAATTTCAGAATTGCAACTTGCAATGCGGAGAAATTACTGTTTGTGTATTTACAATATTCATTGATTTTGGCCATTGAAAAACATCATGTTATTCATATACCAGAAATGATTGAAGCTACTGACTGAATGAAAGGAGCTGGCATCTCACTCTCTTTGAATCTTCTTTATCATGCTAAGAGGAGCAGGAAAAAGCAAAAAATTTCAGAATTGCACCTTGCAATGCGGAGAAATTACTGTTTGTGCATTTACAATATTCATTGATTTTTGCCATTGAAAAACGTCCAGAAATGATTGAAGCTACTGACTGAATGAAAGGAGCTGGCATCTCACTCTCTTTGAATCTTCTTTATCATGCTAAGAGGAGCAGGAAAAAGCAAAAAATTTCAGAATTGCACCTTGCAATGCGGAGAAATTACTGTTTGTGCTTTTACAATATTCATTGATTTTTGCCATTGAAAAACATCATATTATTCATATACCAGAAATGTTTGAAGCTACTGACTGAATGAAAGGAGCTGGCATCTCACTCTCTTTGAATCTTCTTTATCATGCTAAGAGGAGCAGGAAAAAGCAAAAAATTTCAGAATTGCACCTTGCAATGCGGAGAAATTACTGTTTGTGCATTTACAATATTCATTGATTTTTGCCATTGAAAAACGTCCAGAAATGATTGAAGCTACTGACTGAATGAAAGGAGCTGGCATCTCACTCTCTTTGAATCTTCTTTATCATGCTAAGAGGAGCAGGAAAAAGCAAAAAATTTCAGAATTGCACCTTGCAATGCGGAGAAATTACTGTTTGTGCATTTACAATATTCATTGATTTTTGCCATTGAAAAACGTCCAGAAATGATTGAAGCTACTGACTGAATGAAAGGAGCTGGCATCTCACTCTCTTTGAATCTTCTTTATCATGCTAAGAGGAGCAGGAAAAAGCAAAAAATTTCAGAATTGCACCTTGCAATGCGGAGAAATTACTGTTTGTGCATTTACAATATTCATTGATTTTTGCCATTGAAAAACATCATGTTATTCATATACCAGAAATGATTGAAGCTACTGACTGAATGAAAGGAGCTGGCATCTTACTCTCTTTGAATCTTCTTTGTCATGCTAAGAGGAGCAGGAAAAAGCAAAAAATTTCAGAATTGCACCTTGCAATGCGGAGAAATTACTGTTTGTGCATTTACAATATTCATTGATTTTTGCCATTGAAAAACGTCCAGAAATGATTGAAGCTACTGACTGAATGAAAGGAGCTGGCATCTCACTCTCTTTGAATCTTCTTTATCATGCTAAGAGGAGCAGGAAAAAGCAAAAAATTTCAGAATTGCACCTTGCAATGCGGAGAAATTACTGTTTGTGCATTTACAATATTCATTGATTTTTGCCATTGAAAAACATCATGTTATTCATATACCAGAAATGTTTGTAGCTACTGACTGAATGAAAGGAGCTGGCATCTCACTCTCTTTGAATCTTCTTTATCATGCTAAGAGGAGCAGGAAAAAGCAAAAAATTTCAGAATTGCACCTTGCAATGCGGAGAAATTACTGTTTGTGCATTTACAATATTCATTGATTTTTGCCATTGAAAAACGTCCAGAAATGATTGAAGCTACTGACTGAATGAAAGGAGCTGGCATCTCACTCTCTTTGAATCTTCTTTATCATGCTAAGAGGAGCAGGAAAAAGCAAAAAATTTCAGAATTGCACCTTGCAATGCGGAGAAATTACTGTTTGTGCATTTACAATATTCATTGATTTTTGCCATTGAAAAACGTCCAGAAATGATTGAAGCTACTGACTGAATGAAAGGAGCTGGCATCTCACTCTCTTTGAATCTTCTTTATCATGCTAAGAGGAGCAGGAAAAAGCAAAAAATTTCAGAATTGCACCTTGCAATGCGGAGAAATTACTCTTTGTGCATTTACAATATTCATTGATTTTTGCCATTGAAAAACATCATGTTATTCATATACCAGAAATGTTTGAAGCTACTGACTGAATGAAAGGAGCTGGCATCTCACTCTCTTTGAATCTTCTTTATCATGCTAAGAGGAGCAGGAAAAAGCAAAAAATTTCAGAATTGCACCTTGCAATGCGGAGAAATTACTGTTTGTGCATTTACAATATTCATTGATTTTTGCCATTGAAAAACGTCCAGAAATGATTGAAGCTACTGACTGAATGAAAGGAGCTGGCATCTCACTCTCTTTGAATCTTCTTTATCATGCTAAGAGGAGCAGGAAAAAGCAAAAAATTTCAGAATTGCACCTTGCAATGTGGAGAAATTACTGTTTGTGCATTTACAATATTCATTGATTTTTGCCATTGAAAAACATCATGTTATTCATATACCAGAAATGTTTGTAGCTACTGACTGAATGAAAGGAGCTGGCATCTCACTCTCTTTGAATCTTCTTTATCATGCTAAGAGGAGCAGGAAAAAGCAAAAAATTTCAGAATTGCACCTTGCAATGCGGAGAAATTACTGTTTGTGCATTTACAATATTCATTGATTTTTGCCATTGAAAAACGTCCAGAAATGATTGAAGCTACTGACTGAATGAAAGGAGCTGGCATCTCACTCTCTTTGAATCTTCTTTATCATGCTAAGAGGAGCAGGAAAAAGCAAAAAATTTCAGAATTGCACCTTGCAATGCGGAGAAATTACTGTTTGTGCATTTACAATATTCATTGATTTTTGCCATTGAAAAACGTCCAGAAATGATTGAAGCTACTGACTGAATGAAAGGAGCTGGCATCTCACTCTCTTTGAATCTTCTTTATCATGCTAAGAGGAGCAGGAAAAAGCAAAAAATTTCAGAATTGCACCTTGCAATGCGGAGAAATTACTCTTTGTGCATTTACAATATTCATTGATTTTTGCCATTGAAAAACATCATGTTATTCATATACCAGAAATGTTTGAAGCTACTGACTGAATGAAAGGAGCTGGCATCTCACTCTCTTTGAATCTTCTTTATCATGCTGAGGAGCAGGAAAAAGCAAAAAATTTTAGAATTGCACCTTGCAATGCGGAGAAATTACTGTTTGTGCATTTACAATATTCATTGATTTTTGCCATTGAAAAACGTCCAGAAATGATTGAAGCTACTGACTGAATGAAAGGAGCTGGCATCTCACTCTCTTTGAATCTTCTTTATCATGCTAAGAGGAGCAGGAAAAAGCAAAAAATTTCAGAATTGCACCTTGCAATGCGGAGAAATTACTGTTTGTGCATTTACAATATTCATTGATTTTTGCCATTGAAAAACATCATGTTATTCATATACCAGAAATGTTTGAAGCTACTGACTGAATGAAAGGAGCTGGCATCTCACTCTCTTTGAATCTTCTTTATCATGCTGAGGAGCAGGAAAAAGCAAAAAATTTCAGAATTGCACCTTGCAATGTGGAGAAATTACTGTTTGTGCATTTACAATATTCATTGATTTTTACCATTGAAAAACGTCCAGAAATGATTGAAGCTACTGACTGAATGAAAGTAGCTGGCATCTCACTCTCTTTGAATCTTCTTTATCATGCTAAGAGGAGCAGGAAAAAGCAAAAAATTTCAGACTTGCACCTTGCAATGCGGAGAAATTACTGTTTGTGCATTTACAATATTCATTGATTTTTGCCATTGAAAAACATCATGTTATTCATATACCAGAAATGTTTGAAGCTACTGACTGAATGAAAGGAGCTGGCATCTCACTCTCTTTGAATCTTCTTTATCATGCTAAGAGGAGCAGGAAAAAGCAAAAAATTTCAGAATTGCACCTTGCAATGCGGAGAAATTACTGTTTGTGCATTTACAATATTCATTGATTTTTGCCATTGAAAAACGTCCAGAAATGATTGAAGCTACTGACTGAATGAAAGGAGCTGGCATCTCACTCTCTTTGAATCTTCTTTATCATGCTAAGAGGAGCAGGAAAAAGCAAAAAATTTCAGAATTGCACCTTGCAATGCGGAGAAATTACTGTTTGTGCATTTACAATATTCATTGATTTTTGCCATTGAAAAACGTCCAGAAATGATTGAAGCTACTGACTGAATGAAAGGAGCTGGCATCTCACTCTCTTTGAATCTTCTTTATCATGCTAAGAGGAGCAGGAAAAAGCAAAAAATTTCAGAATTGCAACTTGCAATGCGGAGAAATTACTGTTTGTGCATTTACAATATTCATTGATTTTTGCCATTGAAAAACATCATGTTATTCATATACCAGAAATGATTGAAGCTACTGACTGAATGAAAGGAGCTGGCATCTCACTCTCTTTGAATCTTCTTTATCATGCTAAGAGGAGCAGGAAAAAGCAAAAAATTTCAGAATTGCACCTTGCAATGCGGAGAAATTACTGTTTGTGCATTTACAATATTCATTGATTTTTGCCATTGAAAAACGTCCAGAAATGATTGAAGCTACTGACTGAATGAAAGGAGCTGGCATCTCACTCTCTTTGAATCTTCTTTATCATGCTAAGAGGAGCAGGAAAAAGCAAAAAATTTCAGAATTGCACCTTGCAATGCGGAGAAATTACTGTTTGTGCTTTTACAATATTCATTGATTTTTGCCATTGAAAAACATCATATTATTCATATACCAGAAATGTTTGAAGCTACTGACTGAATGAAAGGAGCTGGCATCTCACTCTCTTTGAATCTTCTTTATCATGCTAAGAGGAGCAGGAAAAAGCAAAAAATTTCAGAATTGCACCTTGCAATGCGGAGAAATTACTGTTTGTGCATTTACAATATTCATTGATTTTTGCCATTGAAAAACGTCCAGAAATGATTGAAGCTACTGACTGAATGAAAGGAGCTGGCATCTCACTCTCTTTGAATCTTCTTTATCATGCTAAGAGGAGCAGGAAAAAGCAAAAAATTTCAGAATTGCACCTTGCAATGCGGAGAAATTACTGTTTGTGCATTTACAATATTCATTGATTTTTGCCATTGAAAAACGTCCAGAAATGATTGAAGCTACTGACTGAATGAAAGGAGCTGGCATCTCACTCTCTTTGAATCTTCTTTATCATGCTAAGAGGAGCAGGAAAAAGCAAAAAATTTCAGAATTGCACCTTGCAATGCGGAGAAATTACTGTTTGTGCATTTACAATATTCATTGATTTTTGCCATTGAAAAACATCATGTTATTCATATACCAGAAATGATTGAAGCTACTGACTGAATGAAAGGAGCTGGCATCTTACTCTCTTTGAATCTTCTTTGTCATGCTAAGAGGAGCAGGAAAAAGCAAAAAATTTCAGAATTGCACCTTGCAATGCGGAGAAATTACTGTTTGTGCATTTACAATATTCATTGATTTTTGCCATTGAAAAACGTCCAGAAATGATTGAAGCTACTGACTGAATGAAAGGAGCTGGCATCTCACTCTCTTTGAATCTTCTTTATCATGCTAAGAGGAGCAGGAAAAAGCAAAAAATTTCAGAATTGCACCTTGCAATGCGGAGAAATTACTGTTTGTGCATTTACAATATTCATTGATTTTTGCCATTGAAAAACATCATGTTATTCATATACCAGAAATGTTTGTAGCTACTGACTGAATGAAAGGAGCTGGCATCTCACTCTCTTTGAATCTTCTTTATCATGCTAAGAGGAGCAGGAAAAAGCAAAAAATTTCAGAATTGCACCTTGCAATGCGGAGAAATTACTGTTTGTGCATTTACAATATTCATTGATTTTTGCCATTGAAAAACGTCCAGAAATGATTGAAGCTACTGACTGAATGAAAGGAGCTGGCATCTCACTCTCTTTGAATCTTCTTTATCATGCTAAGAGGAGCAGGAAAAAGCAAAAAATTTCAGAATTGCACCTTGCAATGCGGAGAAATTACTGTTTGTGCATTTACAATATTCATTGATTTTTGCCATTGAAAAACGTCCAGAAATGATTGAAGCTACTGACTGAATGAAAGGAGCTGGCATCTCACTCTCTTTGAATCTTCTTTATCATGCTAAGAGGAGCAGGAAAAAGCAAAAAATTTCAGAATTGCACCTTGCAATGCGGAGAAATTACTCTTTGTGCATTTACAATATTCATTGATTTTTGCCATTGAAAAACATCATGTTATTCATATACCAGAAATGTTTGAAGCTACTGACTGAATGAAAGGAGCTGGCATCTCACTCTCTTTGAATCTTCTTTATCATGCTAAGAGGAGCAGGAAAAAGCAAAAAATTTCAGAATTGCACCTTGCAATGCGGAGAAATTACTGTTTGTGCATTTACAATATTCATTGATTTTTGCCATTGAAAAACGTCCAGAAATGATTGAAGCTACTGACTGAATGAAAGGAGCTGGCATCTCACTCTCTTTGAATCTTCTTTATCATGCTAAGAGGAGCAGGAAAAAGCAAAAAATTTCAGAATTGCACCTTGCAATGTGGAGAAATTACTGTTTGTGCATTTACAATATTCATTGATTTTTGCCATTGAAAAACATCATGTTATTCATATACCAGAAATGTTTGTAGCTACTGACTGAATGAAAGGAGCTGGCATCTCACTCTCTTTGAATCTTCTTTATCATGCTAAGAGGAGCAGGAAAAAGCAAAAAATTTCAGAATTGCACCTTGCAATGCGGAGAAATTACTGTTTGTGCATTTACAATATTCATTGATTTTTGCCATTGAAAAACGTCCAGAAATGATTGAAGCTACTGACTGAATGAAAGGAGCTGGCATCTCACTCTCTTTGAATCTTCTTTATCATGCTAAGAGGAGCAGGAAAAAGCAAAAAATTTCAGAATTGCACCTTGCAATGCGGAGAAATTACTCTTTGTGCATTTACAATATTCATTGATTTTTGCCATTGAAAAACATCATGTTATTCATATACCAGAAATGTTTGAAGCTACTGACTGAATGAAAGGAGCTGGCATCTCACTCTCTTTGAATCTTCTTTATCATGCTGAGGAGCAGGAAAAAGCAAAAAATTTTAGAATTGCACCTTGCAATGCGGAGAAATTACTGTTTGTGCATTTACAATATTCATTGATTTTTGCCATTGAAAAACGTCCAGAAATGATTGAAGCTACTGACTGAATGAAAGGAGCTGGCATCTCACTCTCTTTGAATCTTCTTTATCATGCTAAGAGGAGCAGGAAAAAGCAAAAAATTTCAGAATTGCACCTTGCAATGCGGAGAAATTACTGTTTGTGCATTTACAATATTCATTGATTTTTGCCATTGAAAAACATCATGTTATTCATATACCAGAAATGTTTGAAGCTACTGACTGAATGAAAGGAGCTGGCATCTCACTCTCTTTGAATCTTCTTTATCATGCTGAGGAGCAGGAAAAAGCAAAAAATTTCAGAATTGCACCTTGCAATGCGGAGAAATTACTGTTTGTGCTTTTACAATATTCATTGATTTTTGCCATTGAAAAACATCATATTATTCATATACCAGAAATGTTTGAAGCTACTGACTGAATGAAAGGAGCTGGCATCTCACTCTCTTTGAATCTTCTTTATCATGCTAAGAGGAGCAGGAAAAAGCAAAAAATTTCAGAATTGCACCTTGCAATGCGGAGAAATTACTGTTTGTGCATTTACAATATTCATTGATTTTTGCCATTGAAAAACGTCCAGAAATGATTGAAGCTACTGACTGAATGAAAGGAGCTGGCATCTCACTCTCTTTGAATCTTCTTTATCATGCTAAGAGGAGCAGGAAAAAGCAAAAAATTTCAGAATTGCACCTTGCAATGCGGAGAAATTACTGTTTGTGCATTTACAATATTCATTGATTTTTGCCATTGAAAAACGTCCAGAAATGATTGAAGCTACTGACTGAATGAAAGGAGCTGGCATCTCACTCTCTTTGAATCTTCTTTATCATGCTAAGAGGAGCAGGAAAAAGCAAAAAATTTCAGAATTGCACCTTGCAATGCGGAGAAATTACTGTTTGTGCATTTACAATATTCATTGATTTTTGCCATTGAAAAACATCATGTTATTCATATACCAGAAATGATTGAAGCTACTGACTGAATGAAAGGAGCTGGCATCTTACTCTCTTTGAATCTTCTTTGTCATGCTAAGAGGAGCAGGAAAAAGCAAAAAATTTCAGAATTGCACCTTGCAATGCGGAGAAATTACTGTTTGTGCATTTACAATATTCATTGATTTTTGCCATTGAAAAACGTCCAGAAATGATTGAAGCTACTGACTGAATGAAAGGAGCTGGCATCTCACTCTCTTTGAATCTTCTTTATCATGCTAAGAGGAGCAGGAAAAAGCAAAAAATTTCAGAATTGCACCTTGCAATGCGGAGAAATTACTGTTTGTGCATTTACAATATTCATTGATTTTTGCCATTGAAAAACATCATGTTATTCATATACCAGAAATGTTTGTAGCTACTGACTGAATGAAAGGAGCTGGCATCTCACTCTCTTTGAATCTTCTTTATCATGCTAAGAGGAGCAGGAAAAAGCAAAAAATTTCAGAATTGCACCTTGCAATGCGGAGAAATTACTGTTTGTGCATTTACAATATTCATTGATTTTTGCCATTGAAAAACGTCCAGAAATGATTGAAGCTACTGACTGAATGAAAGGAGCTGGCATCTCACTCTCTTTGAATCTTCTTTATCATGCTAAGAGGAGCAGGAAAAAGCAAAAAATTTCAGAATTGCACCTTGCAATGCGGAGAAATTACTGTTTGTGCATTTACAATATTCATTGATTTTTGCCATTGAAAAAC